>NC_066545.1:14030325-14080325 GCF_024679095.1 Eriocheir sinensis | reverse complement strand
GGAGGAGAGAAGGGGAAAAAGAAATGGAAGGAAGAAATGGAGGTGGAGGAGGAGGAGGAGGAGGAGGTGAATGAGAGGAAAAGGTGGAGAGAAGAGGTGGAAGAAGGGGGAAGGAAGGAAAGGAGGAGAGAGGGAGGGGAGTGAAAATAATAATAATAATAATAATAATAATAATAATAATAATAATAATAATAATAATAATAATAATAATAATAATAAAGTTTCGACAGGCAATTATTCACCACGCACGTGTAAGCTTTGACAGTACACACACACACACACACACACACACACACACACACACACACACACACACACATCTGTCACCGGGAGAGATAAATCACGCCAAAAGCAATGAATGAATGAATAAAAATAAATCACAAAAACGCAATAAATCAAATACAATAGAATAAATAAATAAAATATATTCTCTTTTCGTTTTCGGCCGTGATGGAGGGATTAATCTCTCTCTCTCTCTCTCTCTCTCTCTCTCTCTCTCTCTCTCTCTCTCTCTCTCTCTCTAAATACCTCTACTTTCCTCTCTTCCTCCCTCCCTTTCCCTCCCTCTCCTTTACCAATATGCCCAAGTGGAGGAAAGGGGAGGATAGGGGAGGGAAGCGGGAGGAGGGGGAGGGGAAGAGGAGGAAAGGGGGAAGGAAGAGGAGAGGAGGAAAGGGGGAAGGAAGAGGAGGAGAGGAGGTAAGGGGAAGGGAATGGAAGTCAAGGGAAGGGAAGAGGGAGGGGAAAGAAGGGAAGGGGAAGAGGGGGTTAGCATCAGCACCCCCTACCCCCCTTTACCCCCCCCCCTCGAGTCCTTTTCTTTCCACTACAGGGCAGCAGCCAAGGGCGACGAATATTTATACAATGCTAGACGTGGAGGTGGAAGGTGGCGGAGGTGAGGTGGAGGTAGTGGTGATGTGGAGGAAGTGGAGGTGGTGGTGGTGGTCCAAGTCTCTCTCTCCTATCCTCTGCTTTTTTTATGTGGAAGAGGTGGGTGAGGAGGGAAGAGATAGATGGATAGGGAGGGGGAAAGGTGGATGAGAAGGGAGAGGGAGACGGAGGGAAAGAAGTGGAGGAAGGAAGGAAAATATGGAAGAGGGAAGAGATGGAGGTGAGAAGAGGTAGAATAGGGAAGAGGTGGAGGAGGGGAGAAGACGTAGAGGAGGAAAGAGGTAGATGGGAAAAAAATAGAAATGGAAAAGGAGGTGAAGTGGAGGAAAAGAGGTGGAAGAGGGAAAGAGAAAGAGGGGAAGAGAAGAGAAGAAGGAGGAGAAAGCGAAAGGAGAGAGAGAGAAGAATCAGGAGAAAGCTGGATAAATTGAATGAAATCGTAGTAGATGTAGCAGCAGTAGTAGTAGTAGTAGTAGAGGTAGTAGTAGTAGTAGTAGTAGTAGTAGATGTAGCAGTAGTAGTAGTAGTAGTAGTAGTAGTAGTAGCCGCGTTAGTAGCGTCAGAAATAGTAAGCACGTGGCATTTTCTGGGAATTGCGTTAAATTTGGACACACGCACATACGAACATACGCATTTACGCCGATGATGACGATGATGATAACAACAACAACAACAACAACAATAATAATAATAATAATAATAATAATAATAATAATAATAATAATAATACGAAGTCACTACAAACATTACTTCTACTACTACTACTACTACTACTACTACTACAGTGACCATACATCCTCCCCTCTTCTCCTCCTCCCCCTCTCCCCCTCCTCTTCACTTATTTACTCTCCTCCTCCTCCTCCTCCTCCTTCTTCAATCCCTTTTTTTTCCTTCTCATCCCTCTCCTTACCCTAAATTTTACGCCCCCCCCTCCCCCTTCCTTCCCCTTTCCCTCCTCTCCCTCTTCTCCTTACCCTACATTCTCCTCTCCCTTTCATTTTCTTTACGCTTTACTCTCTCTCTCTCTCTCTCTCTCTCTCTTCGTCCTCGTCTTTGCCCTCCACTTTTTTATCCTCTTTTTCCTCCTCCTCCTCCTCCTCCTCCTCCTCCTCCTCTCAGAAGTCGAAACAGTCTGCTTATTTCTGCTTCTTTAGTAAACATGAGAGGGAAAGAGAGAAGGAAAAGAGGAGGGAGGGGGAGGAGGAGGAAAGGGGGGGAAAGGGGAGGAAAGAGGTGGGCATAGGAGGGGAGGAAAAGAGAAGCAGTAGGCACCATCACCCCCCTTTTCCTCCTCCTCCTCCTCCTCCTCCTCCTCCTCCCCCATCACGCCACCGTCACCCCTTCCCCCCACCCCTCCCCTCCCCCTCAATACAGTCTTGTTCTTGGCACTCAGTTATGAAGGGGTTCCTCCACCAACCCCTCCCCCCCGGCACCCCTCCCCTCTCCCCCCTTCCCCCCCTTTCCCCTCACACAAACCTTCCACAACACACTGTTTGGCCCTCCCCTCCCCGCGGCTGGGGGAGGGGAGGAGGAATGGGACTCCCTCCCCTCCCCCACCCCCCTAAATCCCCTCCGCTCAACATATGCTCGCCAGAAAATCTAAGGAAACTTTCTCTCTCTCTCTCTCTCTCTCTCTCTCTCTCTCTCGCCGCCCGTCGTGACCCCCCGCCGCTCTTCGCCGCCCCCAGCAGGCGAGGCGGGTGCGTGATGCCCCCCTCTCCCCTCCTTCCGTTCCTGCCGCGGGTGTCGGGGCTTCGGGCTTACCTGTGCAGTTAGGGCAGCGCGGGGCCTGGCGCGGCGGTGACGGGTGACGCGGCGGCGGGGGCGGCGGTGGAGGAGGGGACGTCGGCGGCGGCGGCGGCGGCGGCGGGGACGCTGGGGTGTCTAGCATGACGGGCATCCTCACGCGTGCCCCCTCTCGCCCCTCTTCTCATGACACCGCCGCCGCCCCCGCGCGCCCTCCCGCCCCACGTCCACGGCCGCCCTGCGATGCCTTGCCTGCAGCCCCCAGCATGGGCGCCGCGAGCCTCGCTAATCCTCGGGCGGGCTCACCCGGGGCACTCAAGGAGCGGGGCACTGATCCGTGTGGCACTGGGGGCGCGCAACACTAGTGGGTGCCTGGCCGCGGGGCACTGGGTCCGCGGGGAAGTAAGGGCGCGGGCACGGTGCCGTCAGTGTGCACTGAGTCGTGGGTCACTCCGCCGCGTGGCACTGGGGCTCGGTGCTGCGGTGCGCGGGGCCGAGGGGTGGCGGGCACTGGTGCCGGCGGCGTGGCCGGGGCCTGGCACACCTGCGGGGCTGGCGGGGCGAGTGACCGTGACACTAGCGGGGCTAGGCCGGCCGTCACGCGTGTCGGGGAGGGCGGTGCGGGGCGGGCCGGGGCGCCGCGTGTAGCAGCAGCAGCAACAGCAGCAGCAGCCTGGGGCAACGCGGGGCGGGCGTGGGCCGTGATCAGCGTGGAGGCCCCGCGGGAGGGGGGGCGTCATCCCTCGCCTGCAGCAGCAACATTAATCGTCAGCTCTCCGTCAGGCGTACCTCCGTGCGCCTCGCTGCCTCGCTCGCCGCCTCACGCCCGTCCGTGCCGCAGGGGGACGCCGCGCCCCAGAGCCAGGGCAGAGCCGGAACTGTGGCAGCGAGGGGGCCACCTCGGCCCCTGACGGCCCGGGCACCGTGCCAGCGCGCCCCCCGCCCCCGGCGCCCTAACCCGGCACCCCCCACGACCTGCACGCCGCTCGGCCCCTCTCCGCCCCGCCCCCCGTCCCCCGCCCGCTGCTGCCCTCGCCCCCAAACAAATGCCCGCCTCCACCGGCCCCCTCACGCCTCCACCTTCACCGCCACACCGCAGCTTCCTGCACCAACACCTCCTCCACTACACCCACGGCACCTCACGCTACACCTCCAACACCCTCCACGATACACCCCCAACACTCTCTACGATACACCCACAACACCCTCGACCTCACCCACAACACAACCCCCCAGCACGCCCTACACTTTCCACGTACCTCACGTACACACCCCAAATACACCTCCACCCCCCCCCCACCACCACCACCACCTTCAACAACGACAAGAACACCTTTTACACCCCAAACCCACGCTTTTCCTCTCCCCAGGGTCTCTCTCTCTCTCTCTCTCTCTCTCTCTCTCTCTCTCTCTCTCTCTCTCTCTCTCTCTTTGGTGGCACTTAATTGCAAAGTTGAGGAAGCGACAGCCAAGAATGCCTCCACCACCACCACCACCTCCACCATCACCATCACCTCCACCACCACCACCACCATCTTCACCTCCACTCTCTTCTACCATGACCACCACCACCATCTCTTCAACACCATGCACTATCATCACCATCACCACCATCACGTATTTAGTGTGTGTGTGTGTGTGTGTGTGTGTGTGTGTGTGTGTGTGAGAGAGAGAGAGAGAGAGAGAGAGAGAGAGAGAGAGAGAGAGAGAGAGAGAGAGAGAGAGAACGGCGGTGTACGGTGCATCAAAGAAGTTATGATTGGGCACGTGGGACATGTGTGAACGAGCACGTACACACACACACACACACACACACACACACACACACACACACACACACACAGCAGGAAGCACCCCAGTGACGCACATACAAGATGACGCTTCTTACCCCTCTTACGACACACACACACACACACACACACACACACACACACACACACGCAATAACACGGAGTGGCGCTTGCTTGCCTTTTTTTCATACCTCTCTCTCTCTCTCTCTCTCTCTCTCTCTCTCTCTCTCTCTCTTCTCGCCGGTTGTCAGACTGGGAGGGGGCTGAATGAGGTGGTCTGGGGTCTGGCAGGGTGCATGCAGGATATAGGGAACATGGAGGAAGGGGGGGCAGGGGAAGGCAGGGGGCATGAATAAAAACAATGGGGGGGGGGCAAAGGGGGGCATAGATCTAACTACATAACAGGGGAGAGGAGGGGAGGAGAGGGGAAGGGGGACATTCAGAAAACAGGGGAACGAGGAGGGGAGGGTAGGGGAAGGGGGACATTCAGAAAACAGGGGAACGAGGGGGGGGGGGTGGAGGGAGTAGAGGACAGTGGCGGGGGTATGTTATTAGGGGTTTCACAGGGGCAAAGACGATATGGGGGACGGGGTGACAGGGGGGAGGGGGTACTTTAAACAGGGGAAAGGAGAGTAATAGACAGAGGGTAAGGGACAGGGGGAGGTGGCAGGGGTTCAAGCATGCAAGGGGAAAGGGGGGGGGGGGGAGAGACAGGGAGAGGGAGAGGGAGAGGGGGAGGGGTAGAAGCAGACAGGGAAAGGTTGGGGAGAGGGGAGACAAGAAACAGAAGAAACAGACAGAAGGATAAAGAGATTAGAGAGAGAGAGGAAGAGAGAGAGAGGAAGAGATAAGGAGATGGACAGGGGTTGAATACAGGGACAGGGGACACTAAGAAACAGGGTAAGAGACAGAGAGATAGGCAGGGGTAGAAGGATAGAGGTGGACAGGAGGGTACTACAGACAGGGGAAGGGACAGGGGAGAGGGGGTGCTAGAAACAGAGGAAGATACAGTAAAACCGGCAGGGGTTAAATACAGGGGAGGGGAGGGTACTTGACAGGGGAAGGGGTGAAGGGCTGTTAATTTGGCTGCATCATGATATAGGGCAAGGAGGAAGGGTGGCGTACAGGGACACGGGCAGGGTTGGAGAAGGGTGGACCAGCTGGCAGGGTACATCAGGATAGACGGTAGGGTGATGATGGGACAAGGCTGATTGGCTGACTGACTGAATGACTGACAAACTGAGTGACTGATTGGGTGGATGAGTGAGTGACTGACTGACTGACTGACTGACTGACTGCCTAACTAACTGGCTGACTGACTGACTAACTGAATGACGGACTAATTTACTAGCTGGCTAACTGACTGACTGGCTGACTGACTGAATGGCTGGCTTACTGACTGATTAACTGGCTGACTGACTGACTAACCGAATGACTGACTAATTTACTGGGTGGCTAACTGACCTGCAGATTGACTGACTGACTGACTAACTGACTTACTAACTGACTTACTGGCTGGTTAACTGACCTGCAAATTGACTGACTGGCTGACTGGCTTACTGACTGATTGAATGGCTGACTGACTGGCAAAATCTATGACATGGCTTAAGTCACTGGGCTACCTGTCTGGCTTAGGGCTGAATGGATGTTATCTCCGTGTCTGTCTGTCTGTCTGCCTGTCTGTCTGTGTGAATAGGGGCTGTCTGAATACGTCTGACTAGAGCTCATTCTGTTGTGGTCTGAGGGGACGGCAAGTGGACTGAATTGCTACTGTCTGGTCTGGTTTGGTCTGGAAGGGGGCTGAAGGGATGAAGGGGCTAGAATGAAGGGACTGTTTTAGAAGAGGAACTGACTGTAGACGAAAAACAAGGAAGAGATAACAGATAAAGGAGGCAAAGAGAGACAGAGAGAGGGGGTCTGAATGAAGGGCTGTACTGAAGGAACTAGAACAGAAGTAAGGGGGGGAAGGGGGAGGGGACTAAGAGGAGGGGGCTGACTGGAGGGATGAAGGAGGCTAGAATAAGGGGTCTGTTTGGGACTTACTGGGCGAAAAACAAGGAAGAATCAAAAGAGAGAGGCTGGAGAGACCTATGGGAGGGGTAAGGAGGGAAGGGGGAGGGGACTAAGAGGAGGGGGCTGACTGGAGGGATGAAGGAGGCTAGAATAAGGGGTCTGTTTGGGACTTACTGGGCGAAAAACAAGGAAGAATCAAAAGAGAGAGGCTGGAGAGACCCATGGGAGAGGTAAGGGAGGGGACTAAGAAGGGAGGGAGGGCTAAGAGGAGGAGGGGGCTGACTGAAGGGATGAAGGGAGGCTAGAATAGAATGAGGGGGCTGTTTGGGACTTACTGGGCGAAAAACAAGGAAGAATCAAAAGAGAGAGAGGCTGAGGAGACCTATGGGAGAGAGTGAAGGGGGGAAGGGGAGGGACTAAGAGGAGGGGCTGACTGGGGGCTGAAGTTGGCTAGAATAAGTGTTGTTTGTGGCTGGCTATTTATTGTCATTTCTCTCGACCCCTGGACACCCTCCAAGCCCCCCCACCCCCCCTGAGAGAGAGAGAGAGAGAGAGAGAGAGAGAGAGAGAGAGAGAGAGAGAGAGAGAGAGAGAGAGAGCTGACTGGAGCCATAACTGAATAACTGTTTGGGACTTACTGGGCACACACACAAACTACTGTCACCCCCACATACCCCAAGCCGAGAGAGAGAGAGAGAGAGAGAGAGAGAGAGAGAGAGAGAGAGAGAGAGAGAGAGAGAGAGAGAGAGAGAGAGAGAGAGAGAGAGAATGAATACCAGAATAAAAAAACGCTGAGAGTGGAATGTGACTTTTTCTCAAGCAAGTTTTTTTGTTTTGTTTGTTTGTTATGTCTTTTTCTTTTTTTTCCCTTTCCCACAATCACCTGTCTTAAATCACGGGCCCAACAGGTGAGGCATGCGGCCAGGTAAGCACACACACACACACACACACACACACACACACACACGCAATAGCACATATACCTACATACCTACATACACGCACACACGATTTTTGGGTTAGCATGGTTTCAGAAAGAGGAGATCCTGCTATACAAACTTACACACACACACACACACACACAGTCACTGCCCCACTAAACCCTTTTTAAACCTCTAAGCAATAAAGTTAAAGAGAAGAGCTATAGAAAAAAATAAGTAAAATAATAAAATGAAAATAAAACCTAAGGACGTGTGAATGGAGCTAAAAACATTCCGTCTATCTTTTTTTCTTTTACTTATATATATTTTTTGGGGGGGTTGGTTTTCTCTCTTTTTCTTCTTTTCTTTACAGTTTCGTTCTGTTAATTAATCTTCTCTTCTTTTCTTTCTTCTCTTCTTTATTGTTGTTGTTGTTGTTTTCGTTTATGCTTTTTCTCTCTTCTTATTTTATTTATTTTTCTTCTTCTTTTCTTTACAGTTCGTCTTGCTAAGTTATTCTATCTTCTTTTCTTCCTTCTTCTTTTCTTCTTCTTTATTGTTTCATTCTCGTTTATCTTTTTTCTTTTCTTTCGTTTACATTTTTCTTTTCCTTCTTTCTCTTCTTTATTTCTCTTATAGTTTCGTCCTGCTAATTTATTTCCTTTCTTCTCTTCTTCTTTGTTTCCTTCTCTATATATATTTGTTCTCGTCATTCTTCTCTTCTTTACGGTTGAGAGAGAGAGAGAGAGAGAGAGAGAGAGAGAGAGAGAGAGAGAGAGAGAGAGAGAGAGAGAGAGAGAGAGAGAGAGAGAGAGAGAACAAGACAGAGAAACACGAAGAAAACGAGCTAACAAGAAGAAAACGAAGTCATTTAAAGAAAGAAAGAAACAAGGTTAAAAGAAGGAAACAAAATGCAGGAAGACTCTAGCGTCGTGGTGGAGATGGCTACGTCGCAATGCCTATCCGTGCGCGAACACACACACACACACACACACACACGTTGCAAAGTAAGGTTAAGGATTTCTTCACACACACACACACACACACACACACACACACACACACACACATATGAGGCAGCAACTTATAACACAAATCAATACATAACGAGCTCACTTTGTTAACTATATATAATTGGTCACGTTGCTAAAGATGTATATATGAATCTATTGGTTATGTAAATATGTGGTAATGACTGTTTGGGTTATGGTAAGGAAAGCCTGTTGGTCCTTTAAATATAGATCTTCATTAAGCAACTAATCAATACCCGAAAAATGATGATGATGATGATGATGATGATGATGAAGAAAAAAAAGAGCAACAAGAACAAGAAGGGAAAGAACTAGAAGGAAAAGAACAAGAAGATGATAAAACAAAGAAACGAGGAGAAAGAGGAAGAAGAGGAGGAGAAGGAGGAGGAGGAGAGAAGACAACAATGACTCATAGATAGATATTTTGCAAGACCACAACCTAATCCCTAATCCTGCACACACACACACACACACACACACACACACACACACACACACACACACACCTCTACAAACGGAGCACACTGACATATGTTCCCTCTTCAGTTTACACTCAATTTGATACCGTGTGTGTGTGTGTGTGTGTGTGTGTGTGTGCCGTGAGTGTATAATGGGTTCAGCTTCCCTGGTCAGTCACACGTCAGCACACACACACACACACACACACATACCCCCATCCCCTTCCTCACTCACATCATCACCACCACCACCACCATCCCCATCACCACCCTAGGTCACCACTAATTGACAGGGGTAAGTTAAGGGACACCACCATCATCACCATCACCACACTAAGTAATTCAAAGCCAGCACTAAGAGAAAGTGACACCATTACAGATGACCTCAGTAAGGCAGTGACATAATCTCCTTTTCCTGCTCTCACAAATGTTTTCCTATAATGTGTCTCCCACCAAGCATAGACAGGCAGACAGACAGACAGATAGATAGATAGAAAGTAGCTACCTCACATCACACACAGATAGATAGATGAATGGATAGATAGATAGAGAGATAGAAAGTATATACCTCACACCACACACAGATAGATAGGCAGATAGATAGAAAGTACCTCACACCCCACACAGATAGAGATAGGTAGATATAGAAAGAGAGATAGAAAGTACTTCACATCACACACAGATAGATAAATGGATGGATAGATAGATAGATATAGTTGTAGAGAAAGTGATGTGATTAGATTACTCAAACTAGAACATAATTTATTTTTTCCACCTCAGAGCGTCTCATTATAAAGCATTTCTCAACATACACACAGATAGTTAGACAGACAGATAGATGTAGAGGTGGTTGCTAAGACAGTGATGCATTGACATAACTTAAAACTGTGACAATATTTCCTTTTTTCTTCACAAAATTTCCCTATAAAGCACGTAACATCTCTCTGAACATACACAGACCGACAAACAGTTTTCATAAGATAGATAGACCAGTGACACCATTTCCTTTTACAATTCACAATGTTTCCCAGTAAAGCATCTGTCAACACACACACATATATACAGATAGATGGATAGGTAGACTAGCCAAATGCCCTTCATGTCATCACTAAGCATCTCTGGATATCAAACCCCCTCGCCCTGACTCTTCACATCCATAGCCTAACACTACCTTTTACCAGACCAACAGACATGCCCCCCCTTACAGCACACTTCCATTCATATTCTTCACCCCCCTAAAAAAGAGGTCATTCAGCTTACGTCTATTCTTATACTAACAATTTAAAACCACTTCCCAGCTTGATCATCCCCCAAAAAAGTAAGAAGTAGGTTTTTTTTCTCATTTATTTTTGCACTTGAGTTGGTTGCTTCCTTTACTGTAAAAAGTAAATAAATAAATAAATAATACTGTAAAAAGTAAGTAAGTAAATAAATAAATAAATAAATAAATAACAACTAGATAAACCCAAGAGTAAGAAGCCATTAATAAACGTTATATACACAAACATCAAGATAAGTAGTGGGTAAATGTTAGATTCCTTTTACACGCTTACTAAAAAAAAAATATGAAGACACTTCCTCCTCAGATAAACCCAAAGAGATGAAGCAAGATGAGACTTTTCCTCCATTCAATGACTTCAAGTTCTTTCAAGAGGAGAATCAAGACCTCTGGAACTGCATCTAATTATGTACAGTGCTCTTTGGAGGAGGAAACTAGTGGCAGGCATTTCTTTCTTTTATGATACTACTACTCTATCTTTGGTCTGTGTCTTTGCTGTGAAAAATAAGCATACAAACCAAGACTCGTTTATATCAAACATCAACAACAACAAACTGAATCTGATTATGTACTTTTTAGAGAAGGAGGTTACAGACATTTCTTTCTTTAATACTTTTACTTTGGTCTGTGTCTTTACTATAAAAAAAAAATAAGAGGCAAACCAAGACTCATTTCCATCAAACAACGAAACAACAATAAATTTCAACTTATTTCCACTTCTAAAAAACAAACTATTTCCATCATCATCACCATCATCTTCATCTTCCTTACATTTCCATCATATTCATCATCACCCTCATCATCATTCCCATCTTCCTAACAAACAACAAAACCACCTTCTCATACACACAAACCCAAGAGAAGAAGAAAAATTAAGGGACAAGGAACACACATTAGCAAACAAACACACACACACACACACATAACGATGATTAGTGGACGGATTACAACCAACGAAAGCACGCAGGGATAAACACTTGAGAGATTAGCAATTCAAAATGTTGGGGAGATTGTGTTGTGTTGGGACAGGCCAGCAAGATTTAGGGCCCCGGCAGACTGCTGGGCCATGCATCAGGAACAGGAGCTAACTGGGCCAGCAGGGAGCCTCTACAGTCCTGCCTCCTGCTCAGAAGACCCTCTTTGTATATACGTAAGA
Source organism: Eriocheir sinensis (assembly GCF_024679095.1). Taxonomy (NCBI): domain Eukaryota; kingdom Metazoa; phylum Arthropoda; class Malacostraca; order Decapoda; family Varunidae; genus Eriocheir; species Eriocheir sinensis. Next base: position 14,069,041 of record NC_066545.1, on the reverse strand, counting down.
CCTTCCATTCAGCACATTCCTTAGATTTCCTGGTAACGGGTTCTTCCCACCACAGTCTCAAGGGCCAATGCAACGGATAAGCATTGAGGCCACGCGCAACTGTAGCATATGCCCTCAACTTCACCTTTATAACATGCCATCGAGCTGACTCCATCACTTAACACATGCACACAAAAACCAAATGTCCCACTAGTCCAAAATTGATAAATCTCACTGAAATAATGCGTTCAGTTAGTGTAAATTTATTTTGTACCTGTCTTGTGTTAAATAGAGGGTCCACTTCTATGTGTTATTGTGATGGAAGGGGACGGCAAGTTAGGTTGAATGACCCAGGTTAGTTTGTCATGAGAATAACTCAAATTCTCAGGGAGGACACAAGGAACTTTGAGAGAAATGTAAAGGTCAATGGTAAAATAAAAGAAAGCAAGAATCAGTAAAACATAGATCGAAGGAGAAGTGAAAAAGATCCGATTGCAACATATATGGTGATGAAGGAAATGATAACGTCGACAGATACGACTTGATTATATGGGACACTACAAATACAAGAGAATATGATAAGAAACTGGGGAAGACAAGGAGCATGAGGGATATCAAGAAACAGCTTTCCCCAGATCCATTGACACTTGGAATGATCTCATGAGGGATGTAGTTCAAGCCAGAAGTATCCATGAATTTAGATACTGATAATACGAGACTTGGACATGGTACCATATTAGCGTAGCTCACCTATATATCATAACTAGGTAAATACACACACACACATACACACCCATGCATACCTTACACAGAATAAGAATACAAAACCATTGACATTGCTCAAGTATCACAGGTATAATACATAAACTTAAATATAATAATAGTAATAATATAACCTCGTGTGTCAGGCCTAGAGGGAGAGAGTTGGAACAGGGTGGCGAGGGGGGACCTAAACCCAAACAAAGGTAACAACTAAACCCATTCTGATAGCTATTATTTTTATTGTTTGTTGTTGTTCTTGCTTTTTTACTGCAAGGGAGACAGCTCAAGGGTCTAAAAACAAAAACGGCAAGAAAACCCAAACAAAGATAACAACTAAACCCATTCTGATAGCTATTTTTATTATTGTTTGCTGTTGTTGCTTTTTTACTGCAAGGGAGACAGCTCAAGGGTCTAAAAACAAAAACGGCAACTAAAAAGCCCACCAGATGCTGCTCCGACAAAAGAGAAGAGAATGAGAGCCAGAAGAGGTCAATTTCGGGTGACTGCCCTGCATACAAACATGAGCCTGTATCCTGTAGAGGTGAACAACAAGCCGTGGAAGGGAAAACAAGGTGGAAACACAGACGAGGGATGTAGCTTTAGTAGTCCATAGAAAGCAAACAGAAAACAAGACCCATCATAATAGTTTTCAATGACCAAGGGGAGTATCAGACAACTCTCCCACCAACACTGCTCTCTCTTCTGGCCTCTCATTCTTTACTCTTTTACTGATGAATGCCCTTGGCAGATTTTTGTTTTCTGCTTGTTATGCCCTTCAGCTGTTTCCAGTGACATAAAATATATCACAGTAGCTCCTATCAAGTTATTTGTGTGTGTTAGCCTATGTACCTGATTAGTGCCCTGCACATTATTGTCCAAATCCAGAAGTGAATAGGGCCATACCCAGAGCTGAAAAAAGGTGGGGGGTCTTTTACCACTAAATGTGGACCTTAATAGCCACTTGAAGAGGGGTGAGTGGTGAGTGAAGCAAGTCAAATCAGCTGGGGGTTTCAGGTTTTGAAATTTTGACATTTCTGGGTGCATTCTCCTGCTGTCAAACCAAAAAACTGGGACTTTTTGCCCCAGTTTTTCATTTTGGCTTTCAGAAAGTGGACCTTTTATTATATGGAAGGGGGTTGTCAGACCTCCCTTGGGTACAGCCCTGCCTATTGCCCTGACTTTGATGATGATGATGATGATGACAGTAATTTTCTACTTTCTATTTTCTTTTCTTTATCCTTAGGTCTGTCTTGGGCGTGTCAGGGCTACGGCTTTCTAATTTAATACAACATTTCCCCTCCTACAGCTCTACCTATCACACTGACTTAGATAATAATAATAATAATAAAAAAAATAATAAAAGTAATTTTCATGCTGCTCCTGAAAGAGGCGTGACCGTTCCCTGGTCCCTCCCCCTCCCTGCCCCCTCCCCTCCTCCCCACCCCCAGGCCTCACAAGGTCAGGGACAAACAAATACCAGTAATAATAAAGCCATAACACTCACCTCGCGTCCCTGGCTGGTCCGGTCACCCATAAGCGAAGGGAAGCACAAAGAAACCAAAAAATTAAAGTTCATATATCACACGGCGCGTCACTAGGCTCACCGGCTCACTTCGCGGGTAATGTCTGGCCCGCCATGTCCCCAGCGGCGTCTTATGTAGCTAATATGATGGTTTAATGGCGGTTTTCTCCCCAACGGTCACTTTAAACTCGATTTTTTAGCATTTGAGAGGAAATCGGCGGACACTTCGCGGCCATTTTCCTCTTGGTGTTCCAATATTATTTCCTCCCCTCCATAATACCGAAGTTTCCTTATGAAATACTACAATCGAAATACATGGAAATCTATAATGTATTTAAAAATATGTATTAAAGAACGTAAATTCTTTGACAATAACGTGGATGGTATTCATTCTACGTTTCACTACTCTCCCATTGTGAAGGTTGGGTGCTGACAAATTAAAATTATAATGCACCGAAATTCTTAATAGGTGTTTAAATATTCATGAATATGCAGGTCAATCAACAGTCTTACGATTTTTATTTGTATACATCTATTCTAATGACTGTAGATGGCAGTTTGTGTGTATGAGACGTTCCCGTTTTCTCTGGATGAAAGACGACGTAGACTTGTCTATTTGTATGTCGTGCGGGAGCGTCGATCTCAACGTTGATATTTACAGAAGGTATATACTAATTGGGTGTTTACTTGTGTCTGTGTGTTTCCATATACATCATATCAGACCCGTACCCAGAATGGTGTCGGGGGTGTCGGACGACTTCCCAAAAATGCTAAAAGGTCCACTTTCTGAGAAAATCAAAGCGAAAGGACTTTTATGTTGCATATCTGAAGAAATTACGATTTAATTTTTCTTTGTTATATATAATGTTTAATAGGATCTTGTTTTTTTCTTTTCATTTTTATTCCATTAGTTCCCTTTAGGTATAGTTGAATAAACATCAGGAAAATGCACCCTTCTACAGCAATATATGCCTCGAAGCTTTACTTGTCTATTGGTACCAGGGCATACTGTTTATGTATAAATAGTTTGTATCTGAGTGCATGGTAGTGTGTGTTTATGTTCCTCTTGTCTATGTCATTAAATGGCAAGAAAGAACACATAGCAGCCGATCGAGAAGAAGAATGACAGAAGCGGATCACCATTTTGAATTTTCCCTCTAAACACGCCTACTCGTACGGTCAAGAATAGACTACCACCTAATCATCAAAACAATGACACCATCAGTTCTGAGAAGATGCTGTAATAGTTCGTGACGGAATATCGTTTGTTCATTCCTAACTTCCTGAGAGAGCCAAGTGCATTTCCGAGGATACGTTCTGTACTATAGCAACGTACTGTACATCACCAACACTTGCAGTCACATTCTCAGCATTTCAGCGCCCAAGCATACACATATTTGACAAGGCTTTCGTAGGAGTGGTAGGCATTTCCAGAGGTAGATTCATGACCATGGTGATAGTTTGACAAGGCTTTCGTAGGAGTAGTAGGCATTTCCAGAGGTATACCTTCATGACCATGGTGATAGTTTGACAAGGCTTTCGTAGGAGTGGTGGGCATTTCCAGAGGTTGCTTCATGACCATGGTGATAGTTTGACAAGGCTTTCGTAGGAGTGGTGGGCATTTCCAGAGGTTGCTTCATGACCATGGTGATAGTTTGACAAGGCTTTCGTAGGAGTGGTAGGCATTTCCAGAGGTTGCTTCATGACCATGGTGATAGTTTGACAAGGCTTTCGTAGGAGTGGTAGGCATTTCCAGAGGTTGCTTCATGACCATGGTGATAGTTTGACAAGGCTTTCGTAGGAGTGGTGGCCATTTCCAGAGGTCTATAGCTTTATTATGACCCTGGTGGTAGTCTGATTCTCATTTTGTGCCGTGAACCTAGAAAAAACAATCATTAAAACACGAAAAAGAAGAGGAAAGGAAAAATGAAATGGTATGGACTGTAAAAGGGTAGTATGGGCATTTCCACGGGTAGTTTGTGACCCTAGTGGTAGTCTGACCCTTAAGTTAATTCTCCTGTACAATGAACCTAAAGGAATACTCAATAGAACCCGATTAATCTCCTTTTTGGACTTTGAAAATAGTTGATGTTAAGGCGGAAGCGTCTGACAATACCCTGTAGATCGACGTTTTGCCCACAGTTCGAAGCAGGAAGTGAACAAGTTTAGAGTACGTATAATCATTTCTACGGACACCAAAAGTACGGTACTCAAGCTGCTAATGATACTGATGACGTAAGCGTAATATGCAAATGAGCAGTAACGTTCGTTGTTCATAGACCCTTTTTTATAACCTTACCGTAAACCCCTACCACTACTATACTACTACTACAACTACTACTATTACTACTACTACTACTGCTGTTGCTTTCACTATTACTCTTAATATTCTAGGACACAGCTTTAGCGTGCAATATCACAGTACTGTTGCACCTCGCCATCAAGGAAGTGAGGGACGGAATCTCATAAGCCAGTTTAGAGGTGCCACTTTTTCCCTTATTTCAACTTTCTCCAACACCGTAACGCCGTCCTTTGTAGGGTTTCATCTCACCTTTTCACCTATACTCACACACCACAGTTCTCTAAAGCGCCAAGGAAACCCAAGAGGAAGGGAAACAAAGAAGAACAAAGGAAGAGGGATGGATGGGCAGGAGTCAGTCAGCGGATGGCAGTGTTATGTAACCTCTCCATTTGAAAAGTACCGCGTATGGCGTAAAGGGCGAACCATTATGGGAAAAACTGTTCATATATCCCTACATAGTACCTCTTCTGACCCCTTGGTTGTGGTTACAGGTGCAGGGGAGAGAGAGAGAGAGAGAGAGAGAGAGAGAGAGAGATGTATAACCCATTCACCATCATAAATTCACTATAGGATAACTCTGCCTATAATCATACATGTCCAGGTTATAATAGTGAAGTAGCACCATAAATATCAAACTTCACTAGGGTTCAATGGGTTACAGATGGCCTACAGTACTACAGGTGTGGGGAGGAATGTTGAAAGTAGATATTTGGAGCAAGACACTCACACAGACAGACATACACATGATTATTCAAGTCACCCTCCCAAGACAGGCATGAAAGGACATCAATGAGAGTGCCCAGGACAGGGATGGCAGTGAGCAGGGTGACTGGTGTGAAAGTGTAGGGATAAATGTAGCATGTAGTGGTTTGTAGAGCGTAAAGCGTGTGTGTTGAGGGGGAGGAGGAGGCTAGGGGTGGTGAGCGGAGGCGTGCTGTTGGCTGAGGGAGGTTAGGCCCGCCTCCATATTACGTAAAAGTCCAATCGTGCAGCGGGTCTGTGCTGGCTTAGGCGCCCGCAGTACCTCACACACGAGGACTCGGCACACAGTAGCAAGTTGAAGCCGGTGGGGGGGGACACAACCGTTGCTGACTGTGCTATTCTCCCTGTTATCATGTCCACGCTGACCAAGGAACAGTTAAGAAGTGAGCTGGTGTCCCACGGCGTCGACCTGCCCTCCCCCTCGGCCAAGAAGAGCGAGTACGTCAAGAAGTACGAGAAATATGTGGCCCCGATTGCAAGCTCCAAGGGGGATTTCTCCTCCGACGACGAGGATTTACCGGTGAACGACGTGAGGGCCCAGGTCAGTGCCCCCGGGAGTGTGTGTGCCGCGTACAGGGGCGGAGAGGGAGTGAAAAGGAGAGAAATGGCAGGTTTGCGCGGGAACAAGAAGGGTTCGCCATGCAACATTCTCAGCGTGGACTTTTAAAAACCACACACATGGAAATATATTAAAGACAGCCACTCTTATATGTCCCGTACCGTCCTAAAAAAATAATGCAATAAATGGGGCGTAGAATTATTATATATTTAATGTGATTCAAGTCAGTAACACGTTGGTTGACTAATTTTTGAGCTTCCCTAATGGCTGGGCAACAAGTACCGCTAATTTGGGGTACCGGTAATACCGGTACCGAAGGCGGCGGTACCGGTACCGGTACCGGTAGTATCGGTACCGTCACAGGTATTAACAAAAGCTCGTGCCTGTAATCTATGGCTAAAGCCTCTAGGCTTTACTATGGCTCTGCGTGGAGGTGTCATTCTCTTCCCCCGAGTTCCACTTTTGATGGTCGGGGCGAGCACTTCACGGTACCGAAGTCAGACGTTTGGTACCGGTATCCAGTCAATACCGGTACCAGTACCTGGTCATTGGCGCGGGAGTCAGAGGTGTTGTGAGGACAATCGAGGAAGGGAGTGTGCCGCCGCGCCTTTGTCACGCCTTTGAACCTGCCCTGCGCCATGGTAGGTGCTGCGGTGCCCCGGAGGACGTGCCCACACCAGCCCCCGCCGGCAGGCAGGCCGGGGCAGGGGCTGGCCGCGGGGCTGCGGGGCGGGGCGGGGGATTTGCAACATGTGTGGTCAGGGCGGGGTGTGTCATGCCCGTTCCGCCCCGTGTGCCTGCTGCCGCTCACCTGCTGCCCCTGGCCCTGTGTGGGGGTGGTGCCCTGCTGCTGCCGAGGCTCACTGTCATGCCGGCGGCTGTGTCCTCCTGTGTGTGTGTGTGTGGCGGGGCGGCTCATGGCTGGCCCTGCCTCGTCATTTTCCCGGGCATTTCTTTCTGCCGCCCACGCCTCACGCGGTTCGCTGCTTGTCACGGCGGCGGCCCGAGGCGGGGACTTATTGGTGACTTTGTATGCTAAATGATAAATTACTGTCCCCAGCGGCGAAATGTTATTAATTTAGTGACGTGAGAGGTATTTATTTAGTTTTGAACCCGCCATACTGTGGAGTTTGACACCGCTGGACCAAGCACATAGATGGCCTGGCTGAACTAAGTTATGCTGATCGTCTCAAGGCTCTTAACTTATACTCTGTACAAGGCAGGCTTTTGAGAGCAGACCTCATTAAATGTTGGAAGATCTTTCATGATCAGTGTGCCATTTCTCCGTCTGATCTATTTGCTATCTCCCCAGTCACTACTACCAGAGGCCACAGATTAAAATTAGCCAAACCACACCTCCAATGAGTGTAGACGCAGATTCTTCAGTGTTAGGTGCATTGATCACTGGAACTCCTTCCCAGGCATTTAAACGGGGCCTTCACCTCTCCCTTGAACAGTCACTGTTCTCGTACACGGGATAATTACCTGCCTCTGTCAAAACTCATCCCATTATTAACATTGTTCTGTAACAAACTCATACCTATACACCTTGCGTAACACCTAGCTGCACATGGCACATAATTCCGCCCATTATTTTTGTACAAATCATAATGTCCTTAATTGAACTGGTGGGCTGGCGTGCCAGCAGTTGCGGGCTATCCTTCTACGTACCACTGATATGTGAACCATGACAGTAAGCTGGGGCAGCCAACCAGGTGAGTAAACCTGACGTATCTTGTACTATTCATATTTATATGTTTCCTGCAGAAATGGTAGAATGTGGGTTTCGAGGAAGGCAAAGCACCTCCCCACACCCTGTTAGGAGGTGATGTTAGGTCTCATTAGATTTGAAAAACAGGGGTCAAGGGGGATGAAGGTCCCTTGTTCGGGAGTGATGTTAGGTTTGGTTGTATTTGCTCAGCCAGTTGTTCTCAATGAATACGTAGGATATGCTTCGTGTTTTACTGTTGTCTGTACGGTGGTCAGCGGTCAAGGCACGACAACTCTAGTGGCAGCAGAGCTCGCATTTTCTCACGGCTAAATCACTTATTTTTTGTCATTTCCGCATCCAAGAAACTAGTGATTTCTGCAGGGATTAGTTAACAGATTAATTAAAAACATATCAAAACTTATCAGAAGTTCGCAGTTTTATATGCTATTCTGAGACGGGAAGTTAAAAGTATTTACCTATTTACTGTGATGTCTCTTTCCATTAGGTGGTTAAAAAATACAAGTCTGATGAAGATTTGAAATGTGTCCCCCACCCCCTTAATAGCTTCCTCTTATGGCCACTTTGACAGTCTGTTTATGGCACACAACTCTGTCTGACATAACCTATAGTCCAACCAAATTGTCGAGTCCATTTGGGCGGAGGCTCCTGCGGGTCCATTTCTTCCCTCTGCTCTGCCACACAGTCCCAACACCTATCTCTTCCTCTCATATGTAAGGTAAAGGTAACATATGATAGGAAAAAATAGGTGTTGGGACTGTGTGGCAGAGCAGAGGGGAGAAATGGACCCATGGGAGCCTCCGCCCAAACGTACGCGAAAATTTGGTTGGACTATAATGTGTCGGCACCCTTGGGCTGATCCCTTTGTGACTATTGCACTGTCTGCTCCATCGTGACCATTCAGTGAGTGATTAGTGGTTGTCATCATACTGCACTATCCACTTGTGTCAGTACTTTGGCATTCACACAGATTGCTTATCAAGGAAATCTGTTTATCTGATACCTGATGATAAGAAAACCAGTTGCCTAATTGAGTGATACTGCAGTCAGTTTGTGCATTGAGGTGTCAAGTACTTGTTTTCTGTATTGGGTTGGAGTTTTGTGGTCAGCATGTCTGGTTTGAATGGTTTGTAACTGGACAGACATAATTACTTGTGGTATTACTGAGATGTACTTGTGACAGTGCTTGTGGTATTACTTGGCACAGATAAGGAGGGATTAACCTGAGCTGTTTATTGACCTGTTGCTTCAGCCAAGGTTGTTTGTTTGACTTGTTTGGAAGAAGTCAAATGTGGAATATATTTTGTTGATGAGGGAATTTCTTTCTGTATACTGCCTCTTACTTTGCCCATCAGTCATTGTAGGAAGTCTGTAAAGGCTGTGGAGCTCTGTCTTTATTATGCCTACTGTAGAAATGTGAAAATATGAATGATTATATTTAATTATTTAGAATGTTTGAATTGCTCAGCAGTCAATTTACCCTGAGTTATAGAATAGATAGATAACTGAAATGTTTACAGCTTAACCTGTCTGCTGCGATTGGGATGGATTTGGCTTTCACTGGTGGCCTGGTAACATTATTTTTATTTTTTTTATATTGGAGGACACGGCTCAAGGGCAATAATAAGAGTACAAAAAAAAAAGCCCACTACTCGCTGCTCCTATTAAAGATAAAAGTAAAGAGTAGCCAGGTCTTTCTCTGCCTCTGTGGTGGACAGTGGGGTGTTTCCCATGTGGTATTGGTAGCTATGGTGGATATCCCCTCCCAAGGTGCATGAATTTACATTTTCTTCATTGAATTGTAGCAGTCACTTTTTGTTTCATTCCTGTAGCTTGGTGATGTCTTCTTGCAGGAAATCCACAGTTAGTCAGTGGGTTGACTAGGAAAATCATAAATCTGACTGGCAGGACTTTTTCCGGGCACCACAAAACTGCTGAGGTAACTGAGCCTGAGTCTGGTGTTATTGATAGACATTTGTTCTAATACTTGTCATGGTCCTCAGGCTACCCTGGACTCAACCCGCCTGGAGGTCAATGGCCTGGATGTCACCCAGCTGGACGATGACGAGCTGTACACCCGCCTCCAGGACCTTGGCTCACCTGTTGGCCCCATCGTAGGCAAGTGTCTCGGATTGTAGTGTGTCTAGGGTGCTTCACATCAGACCCAATTTTAAAGAATATAAGTAAATAAATCGTAAACTGTGAAACAAGTTATGCCACATCAAAGGATAAATTGAAAATTAAATGCATAATTTAATATCCGTATCATTTTGCTTCATTCACATTTTTTCAGTCACCAAAGAATATGGTATTTTATATTTGCTGGCTGCCAAATATTTGATCATTATCATAAAGTTTACATTTTGATGAGTGCAGTTTCAGCAGCCCTGATCACAAACATTTTTCCTTTACTAGTATTTCATGGTCAGTTCTTTTTTTCTTGTTTAATGGCCTTCCATCACGTACGCTGCTCTTGAATTGTAATCCCTCTCACCATCAGTCTCTAGACTAAAAAACTTTTATTTGTAAGGAAAGATCATTTACATAATTAGTAAACTCTCTCTCTCTCTCTCACACACACACACACACACACACACACACTGGTGATTGTCCAGACAACCTGCATCCTGGCCAGACAGGATATGGCTTTGAGATTATCTATTCTTGATAAGGGGCTTAGATACCCAGGCCAAAAGGGGATAAGCATGCCTGTCCATTGCCCTGTGATAATGAAACATACTTAAATTTCTTTATCACTTTCATCATACTTTCATTATGTTTAGTCAAATATATTCTGTATGCAAATACCTCGGGTAGTGTAGAAATCTGAGGTTCTGTTCCACTGGGTGCTGTTTATTCTGCTGCTGTGCTGTCTTCCTTCCTCCCCTCATCCTATTTAGTGTGAGATTCAACATCTTTCATTTCCTGCTCACCTGGGAACTCACCAGGAGGAGAACTATGGCAGAGGAGCCACCCATTTTCTGATCATTCAGTGTCCTTTGTAACATCCTTCACTATCAGCCCCCCCCCCTCTTCTTATCCTCTCTATCTCCTCCTATCAGTGTACCTTGCTGGTAGTCATCAAGAATGTCTTTCTATTTGACTGAAAATACTGTGCATGACCGTTTGCTCTCATCCACGATGCAGTGGTTAGCAGCTCAAATCTCGGCCCATGCAGTTAGCATTTACCTCACCCAGCTGTTCACCCTCCCTTTTGGACTGGTCATTAAATGGGTACCTTGGGAAGCCTGTGAAAGGTTAACTTTGATAACCTAGAAATCACACTGCCCTGTGTCCTTGGGTGATGGGTTTGTCCCACTACAGGCTCATGGGATGATACAATGGAGATGAGCAGCGAGGCCACGTGTAGCCATAGCGCAAGCCCCCAACTTCACCATACTCTACTTCTTGTACACATTCATTACTCTGTCCTATTCTCTCAGCCTACTTATAGGTAAAATTGGGGACTTGCGCTATAGACACACGTGCCCTCGGTGCTTATGTTACATAGGACCTTGAGCCTTTCCCCGGGTACCCATTTATTGACCAGCCCCAAAATAACTTAGCCTACTAGCTTGTTTCTAATAGTCAATTTCGGCTGCACATAACCAAATTTTGTATATTTTTTTCTGTATTATATGGAGTCACACAGCTGATGATTTTATTCCATATTTAATTTCACCTACCTGTTGATGACTAACGGTGTCTTTCCCGCTTTGCCTCCACAGCCACCACGCGGTCGGTGTACGAGAAGAAGCTGTACGTGCTGCTGGGCGGGCATCTACCTGACTCACCCACCTTCAACGGGGACATAGAGCAGGAGGACGAGGAGGAGGACTACTCTGACAGTGAGCCGGGTGAGTGGCTGCGTCCAGGATAAAAAACATTCCACTCACAACCTTTGCATTCATACGTTCATAAAGCACATCTGTTAGGTACATCACTTGTGGCTTTTGGTTCATATAAATGTCTTTTGAAGGATGTATATTTATGAACTATGCTTGTATGCAGGAAACACTTTATTGGAAGCAGTGATAATTTTTACATGAGAGGATTGATGTACTGTCAAGTGGATGCTGGGGATGTAATGGCCCCTGTGCTAAAATGCTTCTTGCAAGAGCCACCTAGTGATAATGAGGTGAAGTGATGGCCAATTGGATCCCATCACTTAAACTTAACCCGGTAGCAGCAGGGATCATGTTTCTTAGTGGTCCCTCCAAGTGAGAAAAATGAGAAAAAAATCACCCCTCACACAAACCATTTCATAATATATATCAAAGCATTTGTGATCAGATTATGTATCATCTGTTTTGGAGGGTTTACATCATGGCACAAATTTGGCCCGTCGCTGCTACACGGTAAAGCCACAAATTTGGCCCGTCGCTGCTACCGGGTTAATAATCAGTATCGGATGGCTATGGTAAAGCAGCTATTATTGTTGAGATCCATGACAGGGAAGCGGATGAATATAAGAAAAATTGATGTAGACCTGAACAGAAACACTTTAATGAGCAGACATGGATATAAAAAATGTGACAGTAGAGTAAGAAGAATGAAAGGAGATGGGAAAAAAGCAACACCTATTGAGTTAGCAGGAGGGTGTTGACTTCTGCTTTAGACTAATGCCATTTCGTCCCCGCCAGAGGTCGCAAAAGAGTCGCCGAAGCAGACCCGCAACAGAGTGGTGACCGAGACCTCGCACAAAAGAGTCACAACCACTTCCTCCGCCGCCAGCCCCTCAACCTCGCAGTTCATGGATATTCGCAGGAGAGTGCTGGTCTCAGGTGAGTCAGGCCAGAGGACAGGCGCCACACAGGTCTTTCATTGAACAAAACTCACTCTTGTACTATGGTTAAAATCTGAAATGGATTTAATGCAGGTTACTAGGTATAAAGAGTAAAGGTTGTAATGACCAAATTTTCTATATATTGGTTTGAGTAGGAATACACTAGTTTGGGGAGGAGAGTATGCAGAGTATTTTGTGGACTTGGGCAAAGTACATGATAAATAACTAAGGTGTTGTGTGAGGTGTCATGGGAAGTTGCTGGATAAGTTAGCAGCTCTTTTTGGAGAGGAACAGGTATGTGGTTAAGGCCAAAGAAAAATGATAACTTAAGAATCTGCTCAAAGTCTGCCTATGCACCCACCCATAAACTATTTATCCCCTGCTCTTTACTGACCCTGTGTTCTGTTTTTGCAGGGGATGACGCCACAGACTCATCGGAAGTAGTGTACAACCCAGATGTGCACACGCCCTCCCCCCGACCCTCCCTGCGCACTGTGTCCTCCTCCACCTCAGAAACCACGTCCTACCGCAGAGTGTTCAACAACACTGCAAGCAACTCAAGGTAGGCCACTGCCCCAGTCCTCCTTTCAGTGTTATGGACTCGATGCAAGTGTATGGCATTGTTGAAACCTGTACAGAAGGACAAGGTTCTGAATCTTGAAGTAATTTGTGCTCCTTGCCTCTCTTTATGGACCTTTGGCCCTGGTGTCATAAAATGGGTGAGGTGATGCACCCACCTGGCATAAGCTCCTTTAGATTGATTACCTGCAGTTACCACACACTGATCCTACTTTTCTTGTTCCTCAGGTCTGCAGCTGTTGCAGGGACAGACACCGTTGACAGTGGCCCTGGGAAGGTGTCTTTGTGCCTGCGGCTCCTCGTCAAACTCCTTTTCTTGGCTCTCCTGATAGCTGCTGCTCTCTATTTTTACCAGGTGATGTTTGGGGGACACTGAAATGTACTTGTGGTTAGTGCAGGAAAATAAGTGATTTTAATATAAACATGGCAAGATTAGAAGAATGGTAATCCCCCATAAAGACGGTGGTCCATTACATTAAATAGTGTCAGTATTCTCTGAAGGTGTTGTGAATTCTTTTAATATTACTCTGGAAGGACCAAGATCACATTAGGAAAGTACAATCTAGTGCTTTTGCACTTGCTAGGTCATATTAATGCAGTAGCTATGGGGTAGATTAAAACAGTTTCTTTATGGACTTCCACCTTACTGACTCTTACCCTTCCATCCTACAGAATAGCCCATCTGAGAGTCCTTTTAAGGCCATTGAGGAGCTGGCACGGCAAGCCATTGAGGCGGCCGCAGGGGAGGAAGCAGAAGGCGCCCCTGAGACTGTGGGCCAACCAGCTGCTGCGGCCCCGCCACCTGCAAAGGAGCCGGAAGTGACCAACTAAACCGTGTACCAAAGTCCAGTGAAGTCACCAAGCAGTCCTGGTGGAATGAGACACATGGCCTGGGTAGCACTGTGGCCCTCAAGGAACTTTGCCAAATTAGACGGAGAGAGAAAACTACTGCCGAGAAAAGTATTGTTTGGTGTATTTAATGTATTTAGATTAATTTTGTTACTTGGAGAAATGTTTGTGTGTTGAATGTTTTTCCGAATTATACATTTCAAGGCAAAATTTCTGTGGTGTGTTTCTGGAAGCCAGGGAAGGGGGTGAGAGGCTTGCAAACTATTTGTATTTATTTTCCTTGGTCTAGTTTGCATACCTCGTTAAGATATTAGACTAGGTGTTTTTATACATATATAGGCCCTTGTTTGTATTAATAATAATTCTGTATCACCTGTCCTTTATTCTCAACTTGTTCCTGTTTTCATTCGGACTCAGGACACTTACAGGTCTTGCCCCTTCTGTTAGATATTCCACACTGAACTAACACTTCTTTACTCTGCTCCTCCAGCATTTTCTTTCCTGCAGAAAGATTTGACACCATTGCCATAATTCCTGCACCCAAGATAATTAACATTTTCCATTGTTTTCATGGAGATTTTCTTTAGTACGCTGAACAGGAAGAAGACAATGGTGGACCAATATTATTACGAGTGCAATGTGTGAAATACTTTGGCTGCTTTTGATGCAAACTTAATAGATTGATCAACATAAAAATTACCACCACAGGAGAGACAGAAACTGCTTGGAATGTGACAACTGGTCAATGGCCCTCGTCCACGGCCGGCATGGCTGACGTTGTTGGGTAATTAATCTCTAAACCTCATGGGTATTCAGGCTCTCTGGGTGATAGTAAAGGTCTTGTCACAGTTTCTTGTCAAGTGGAGCTTCATTGGTTCAAACACTGACTTCAATAAGCCACACTGCCATATTAAGTGATGGAGCTAAGAGTTATCTATTTTCATAGCAAATGCAAGTGATGCTCAACTAAGTTTCCAGTCTTTGAATCATACCTTCTCCGTGTGTTCAGTGAAGCATGATGCAAGAACCTTTGAAGCTGACTGTGTATCCCCCAAAACTAATCCAGGGCTAAGTTTTGTAAAGTCTTAGCAATGATGAACATCGTCATCAATTTGCATTACACAAACTTGTGCTCAAATTTATGACATTAGGTGATAGGGTTGAATTGGTATTTCCGTCCAAGTTCACTCCAGCGGCCGCCTAAGCAAACTTTTGGCTTCTCCAAACTACAGAGGTTTGCTCACAGCTATTCAGTAGATCAAAATGGCTGGTCCTGTGAACTAGGCAGAATGTTACCAACAGAATTGTTTAGTCTTGTGAAGGATCTCAGTTATTCGCTTTTACTTTTCTTTATCTTGCTTTTCCCTCTTTTTGTGTTGATACTCTATTGAGGTGTGCACAATTTTTGTAATTTTAGTTTGTTACACAGAAGAGTGAAGGACTTTTTAATGGATTATTCATTGCCATTATGAAGAGAAGGATACTAGCCATTTGCTGCCATCTGCCAGACCTAGATGGGTGAAGCACAATGAGTTCTCTGTCGAAGGTGGGAAGATGGTGAGCGGCAGCCACCTTGGTACTAATAACGTGAGCCTTGACACATGGCTGGAAAGGGAGGCAAATGCTTGGTTTTGTTAATTGCTCAAATCATTGGTGTGTAAACTCATAATTTTAGTTAAAGCAGATAGTATATTACTAATGTTAGTCAGTCTAGTCCAATTTTTGTTGAGATTATGTAATTTCCTTGTTTGTACTTGGAAATTCATGATTTAATAAACTCAAAAGACTGCCGTACAAATTAAGGTATGGTTTGAAGGGATCCACTTTGGCCAAGGCCACTTTGTTCCCTTTCCTGATTGTGTTCAAAAGGTCGCCCCTCAACACCATGGCTGGCATCTTTCCCTCAAGAGTCTGTAAAGAGGTTTTCAATCATTCAAATACAATGAACAATTTATTATTATTTTTTTTGAGCAGGGTGCCTCAGTGGTTTGCTAAGAGATCAGCTTTTTTTTATATTTTAAGGAAACACTGATGTCTTTATTTCTTCTCAGGGCCAGTGTATCCCTGCTGTACTCAAAATTGCCTTGAGGTATCAAAGAATTTTTATTTTTCTATGCACCCTAACAGTGATAGAGAATATGATACTTGAAAGATTGTAATAAAATATAGCAATGTACTAAAAAGTTATTTTGAGTAATGATCCTCCTAAGGTTAAGACCGCCGTTTTGTAAAGATTAATAATAAAAACCAATGCTGCTTGTAGTTTTAGTAAATAAGCCATGCCTTCTGGTGTGTGTAAATAATGGATATCATGCCGAAGGAATTTCCAGAGGCTCAAAATCCTGCCATGCTGGGAAAGATTAGAACAGCCATTTGTTGGAGGCATAAACTGACGTATAATCTAATTGAAACATTTAAGCGGGGAAAGGACAGAATCAGGTGATAGAGCACTTATGAAAAAAGTTAGCACAGCAATGTTAGGGTAGTTTTCGGTCAATGGAGGTAACGGGGAGGAACTGCTGTATAAGTCCCAAGAGTGCAGCACCCACTTATTAGTGACCGCCGGGGCAAGCACAACACCGCACTGGCTCCGTACAAAGCAGGGAAGCCACACAAACCATGAGCTACACGTATATAATTTCTGCCTCCACATGCACGCGGCGCCGCACTGTTGTTGGTGTTGATAACGTAACTTCCACTCAAGCAGGATATGTGTGACGGTAATTAAGGTGACGCACGCGTTTCTTTCCTTGGGGGCTTTTTTCCGCTGTTATTTGTTTGTCCTTCACTGGTTGCTCTGGTGTAAATTTATTCCTTTTCCAATATTACGTTGCTAGAGTGGGTCATTTAGGTCAGGTCAGGTCAGATTTGGTTCCTCACTTTTCATGGCCACGATATCGACATCTCAGTTATTCACAACCCTAAATGCTCCTCCCTTCTCCTTTGTGGTTTTACTTGCAACAATAAACAATCAATCAATCCTAATTCCGCGAGGTAATAAATTCTTGACCTGTATATATATAGGTTAATTTCCGGCCTGATATTATAATGGTAGAGTGGCTTGTCTTTTTTAATTGACTCTTTGATCATTGAGGTTAATCAGGGTCGTATTTTAAAACAATAAGTTCACATATTTGACAAGGCTTTCGTAGGAGCTGTAGGCCTTTCCAGGGGTAGTTTTATGACCCTGGTGGTAGTTTGACCCTTCTTCTGTACTACGAAAATGCAATGCGCTGAGTACGATAATTTGGCACCGCTGGCCGTGACGTACCCTGCCAACTGGACACACACACGCACGCACACACACACAGCACCGTACCTTCTTCCGTTTTCCGGGGTCTGTGATGGCGCCAGGTGGTCCTCGTTGTGCAAGGTGGTGGTGACGGTCATGGTGAGTTATAATGGAGTGCCTGTCTGTCCCACTGTGAGCTGAGAATGCTGGGAGAACGAGAATTGTGGACACGACTGCCTTCCTCTGTTCACCTCCTGCCGCCATTGCTACAACCGCGCCCTCTGTGGCCACTTGATTGTCATTCCTCGGGGCTCGTTTCTTATGATTTATCTATTAATCTTTCTGTTTTACTAATGAATTCAAAACATTTTTATTTCATTACATACATTTTGAGTCTTATATCTTAGTCTGATTGTCTCTGTATGGGGAAATGAAGCTGAGGTTTTGTTGGTTCGAAGCAGGAGTTGAATGAAAAACCTTAAAATTGGAATCTGAGAGGCGCTAAATACAAATAGGAAGGGACACCAATAACTTACAAAGGTCTTTAACATTATAACGCTGATTCTGAAGATGGAAGACCTTGGTTAGTGTCTCCTTAGTCGGGGAGGGCACAGTGCACTTAATATATTATAAGAACTATTCAATCTAGCCTCAGTTTAGATGGCTCCAGCAATTTGATTTAGTGGGCATGGGAGGCATAGTTAATCTCTCTCTCTCTCTCTCTCTGACATGTAAGATATTGTAAGACCTATTTTCTTCCTTCTTTCTTTCCTTCCACTTCTTATTCATTTCCTTCCTTCTTTCACCTCTTCCTCTCCTTCTCTAACTTCTTTCTTTCACTTGGTTCCTTTCTCTCTCTTCCTTCCTTCTGTCACCTCTTCCTTCCTTCTCTAACTTCCTTCTTTCACTTCATTCCTTCCTTCCTTCTTTCACCTCTTCCTCTCCTCCTCTAACTTCCTTCTTTCACTTGGTTCCTTTCTCTCTCTTCCTTCCTTCCTTCTTTCACCTCTTCCTCTCCTCCTCTAACTTCCTTCTTTCACTTGGTTCCTTTCTCTCTTCCTTCCTTAGTTTCTTTCTTGATTACTTCTATTATGGTCCTCTCTCTCTCTCTCTCTCTCTCTCTCTCTCTCTCTCTCTCAATACAGTAACACCAACAAACACACACATTCGCCACCATGCATCTCTCACAACCACTTATCAAACCAAACAAAACACAACAATGGCCACACAACCACAACCAAAGGAAATACAAATACAACAGGGGTGACAGGTTGGTTAATGTTTACTTCATATGCACACAAGCAATTAACAGTCACGGTGGACAATAGAAATGGTGGTGGTATACTGATGGAGCGTGAATGCATGGGAGGTGGCTGTCTGGCGCGGGCACTCACACACACGAACTCTCTGGGGTGGGGGTAGGGGGGTCAAGGGGTTAGGGGTAGGGGGGTCAGGGGTAGGAGGTTTAGGGCGTTAGGGGGCGTGTCTGGTACTGTAACCTCGGAGTTCCCTTTTTTCTATAGTAATGTATGTGATGTTGGTCTTTGTTCTTCTTTTCTTTGATGGTTAAAACATTATTCGACTGGTTGGTTTTGCTTGTCATTTTGAAAGATAAATACGTAAGAATAAATCAAAGTCATATTAGTACAGAATTTCTCTCTATGTACTTTCTAACTGTTCTCTGGTTCCGCTTAATCATCACCAAGACTTTGCATCACTACGCCCTAACAAAGAAATAGTAAAAATAAATCAAATAAAAAAGACTCCGTCCTCCATCACAAGGGAATATGTATGGGCCTGATCGGTAAGGTAGAATTTATAGTGTGTAGCGTGTTGCATCAAAGCAGCTTCAATAGAACACTACACACACCAGACATTCTACTCTTAACTCATTCTCTACTTCCTATCGCTGCCTTACAACATTTCTCTTCACATGAATTCAAGCCCTACAGCCTTATCATTACAAGTGGGAGTTTAAATTGCATTCAGACATCATCATCATGGATTCCAACGTACGACAACAAAAGTATTATTATTAACATTATTATTATTATTGGCTTTGCATCTGTTTTTGCGGTAACTCTGTATGTCATGGAAATTGATGCGTGCGTTATTGAGCGGTCCCACCTGTAGGCTGCACGGCACTTCAACAACAAAAAATGACCAGTAATAAAAAAAAAAATACAAAATAAAAATAAATAAATAAAGACTATTACTATTCAATGTGAGGCTTATAAATGATCCTCTACTTGTTATAATACAAAATAAAGAGGAATAAAAATAAAGACCATAACTATTCACTGTGAGGCTTATAAATGATCCTCTACTTGTTATAATACAAAATAAAGAGGAATAAAAATAAAGACCATAACTATTCACTGTGAGGCTTATAAATGATCCTCTACTTGTTATAAGGGACAGACAGACCGATTAAATGCACAATTACTACTACGAAAGTTCACAAGTCCACACGTTTGTTTTTGCTGATGTCCTCCACTTCAGATTTTATTCAGACAGTTTTCGTTTAAGTGCCAGAGTTTGTTTTCTGTTTAGTCCTTGATCTGTCTCCCTCACTAAAAAAAATAATAATGATAATAATATTGATAAAAATAATAATAAAAATACCTCTTGGAGACTCCCGGCACAGTAGACGCAAGACACACCCTCCACACAGACCCCCAGAGAGCACAGCGCCACACCCACACCACCACACCCGCAGCTCCACACTCGCAGCACACCACCACCACCACCACCACACCTTCCCAACTCCTCCCGGGCCACACTGACGGCTGGAGGCCACACCTGCGCACACCCACTACCTATCATAGCAAAATAAAGTTCTTTTGTACAGTTCTCCGGCACCCTCAGTGTGGCTACCTCGTCCGTGACCTCGGCTGTGACCCTGACCCTGCCCTGGCCTTGGAGGGGGTCAGGTCGGGTCGGCTTGGTCACATACACTGGCACACTCGCCTTCATGGTGCTGGCTGGAAGGACACATCGAGGTGGCCCCAGAGGACTCGTGGTGATAAAGACGAAGAAAATGATGTAATATTTGGTGATGCCTGATTGGGGTAAGGTTAGACGAGGGCGTGTTCCCCAATTAGTACGCACCTTTCCATTCAGTACTCATATCACGGAAAAAATTGTGAAAACTGAACTGATGTATAAAAAAGGGATACTTATGTTAAATTGGAAGTATGGGACAATCAGTGCATCAGTTAACTTCTTCAGAGTCGTTGAAAATTGAGCTGATCTGTGATTTGAAGAGAGAAATTTGAGAGGAAAAATTGACTTACGTATAAGTTTGAGATGCTGACGTCAAATTGCAAGTATAAAATCAATGCATCCTTTCAATTTTTATGTCGTTCTTGTCCTGATTGGGGTGAAGGAAAAGGAAAATTGGACTCGATATACAAGATTGAGATTGTCACGTCAAATCAGAAGTATGAAAATCAATGTATCCTTTCAATTTTTATGTCATTTTTGTCCTGATTGGGGTGAAGGAAAAGGAAAAATTGACTCGTTATACAAAATTGAGATAGTTACGTCAAATTAGAAGTATGAAAATCAATGTATCCTTTTTTTTTTTTTATTTTTTTTTTCCTGGTTGGAAAAAAGGAAAAATTGACTCGTTATACAAAATTGAGATAGTTACGTCAAATTAGAAGTATGAAAATCAATGCATATGTTCAGTTTTTCCAATCATTTTTATCCTGATACGAGTACTAATTATGACAGTGCATGTAAACTGGTGACTAAACCCTATGCCTCGAAGTATACCAAAACGTCACATTACATTTCAACCTTCCCTCATGACTGTTCTACTATCGCCGAGTCCTCTGGGGTACCACACACTTCCCTTTGGTTGTTTATGTTGACACAGCTTTATGTAACACCCTGCAAGCTACACACTGACGGCCCCCACACACCCCAGCGACAGCCCTGGGGTGCGGCGGGCCCTGCGACACACTGACGGTGGTTATGAGTACCTAGGGTTGGAAGGGAGCCGTGTGCGACATTCTCTAGTCATTGTGCGCACCACTCGCCTCTCAACGGCTGTGGTGACATATAGAATAATAATATATATACTGTATCTATATATATATATCTTTGTAGAATCTTTAAACTTAATTGTGTAGAAAACTTAATAATAGTTACACATCATCATCATCATCAGGGTTTTCATTCTTTCCTAATAGTGTTTGAATCAGAAGACACATTCAATCTTTTTTTTCACACCTGGTATCGTTTTATTTTCTCTGATGACCTGACCTACCACTTAGTAAAGCTCAGTAAAGGTCACTCTTCCCCTGACCTGACCTGACCTGACCGGTACATTCCATGGTATGCACATCTGTCAGTCAAGTCACAAAAAAACAAAAGAGGATCACTGCATGCCTTCCAATTCTTCGACCATCTCTCAATCACTTATTTTTTTGTGTATATACGTACTGAAATTTCTCGTTTTTTTTGTAGTAAATGATCTTGGCACCAGCAAAGATCACGGTAGTTGTAATCTTAGTCAATCAAAATCAATTACAGGTATACATTCAAAGGTAGAAATGTAAAAAAAATCACCGACAACACATAATAGTAACTGGGAGACGGCAATCAAGAAAAACACGGCAAATCAGTAAGATATTCCAGAAGTACTGACAACAAACACAACTAGACCAGTCGACTATATCTGATCTGACTTCGGTTTGAACACAACATATCCAACCCTACCATCTAACGAGGGAACAGCATCCTAGGAGCACACAAAAAGACCACATCGATGGGTTACTTATTCCACAAATCGAGACAAATGAACAACGGATGTACGAAAGGAGCAATGATTCTCGAACGGGTGAATACAATGGAAATCAGGACTCTGAACAAAGTCGTCAAGCTGTTCAGACCATTGATTCTCGAACGGGCGAATACAATGGAAATCAGGACTCAGAACAAAGTCGTCAAGCTGTTCAGACCATTGATTCTCGAACGGGCGAATACAATGGAAATCAGGACTCGGAACAAAGGGTGTCAAGCTGTTCAGACCATTAGTAAGGAAGAGTCGAGGTGATTTGAAGCTCGTCTATCTGGTCACCCTCGTATGTTTGATCTATTAAGCACCTAAGTTACCGCAGTTGACACCGGCGACGGGTGGGTCAAGCTGGTTTAGCATACGTACGCTGCGTGGCAATGTCTGCTGACCCGCACGCCCTACATTCAAAGTTAGCAAGGGGTAAGTTGTGAGCAAGTACGGACTGGATTTCATGAGTAGCAGTTTCATTCTAGAGTAGTTGGGAGCATCGCTTGATATTATAAAAGTCGTATTAGTCTTCAGTAACAATAATGTGGCTGATTTGACTTTTCTGTACCACTTTTCAAGGCGTACTTAGTTAGTTTTGTTGATTTCCTTTACTTAACCTTGTGAAAATCCAACATTTCTAACTAACTCCGCCTGAAAAATGGAATTCAAAAGCCAAACTACAGCCACGTAACCATTAACAAATACTAATACGATGTCTAAAAAATCCGGCGCATGTATATTAGTTTCAAAACCACCTACGCACGTGTATAATTATGCACTCAGAAGATTGGTATGTACGTGTATTCACAAACTACAAAAATAGTCAAGATGTATGCTGAGCAGTTCTCGGGAAATGTAAGAGTAGCGAAAGGTGATTATTATATTCAACTTGGCAGCGTTTTAAGTATTCCGTCCAGCAGTACACAGACATTTTGCTGCCAACTAGCGCTAACAAGGACAAAAGTTATCATATCAAAGGTTCGTCTAGGTTTAAAGATGCCTGGAAGGGTAGATTTATGTGGCAGAACTTTATTTTTCGGTCTCGTTGTAGAGAGAGACAACTTTTTCTGACAACTGGTATTAATGACTGATATAAAAAGGGTAGATGATTGCATTTACGTGGCCGAACTTTATCTTTTTCTGTTCCGTTGTAGAGAGAGACAACTTTTTCTGACAACTGGTATTAATGACTGATATAAAAAGGGTAGATTGATTGCATTTACGTAGCTGAACTTTATCTTTTTCTGTTCCGTTGTAGAGAGAGACAACTTTTTTTCTGACAACTGGTATTAATGACTGATATAAAAAGGGTAGATGATTGTATTTACGTGGCAGAACTTTCTTTTTCTGTTCCGTTGTAGAGAGAGACAACTTTTTTTCTGACAACTGGTACTTCTGACTGATATAAAAAGGGTAGTTGATTGTATTTACGTGGCAGAACCTTATCTTTTTCAGTCCCATTGCAGAGAGACAACATTTTCTGACAACTGGTATTAATGACTGATATAAAAAGGGTAGGTGATTGTATTTACGTGGCAGAACTTGATCTTTTTCAGTCCCGTTGCATACTTTTTTTCTGGCAATGTGTTACTGATAATGACACAAAAGATGACTTACAGGCTCGCTGATTGTATTTACTCAGCAGATTTTTGTTTTTTATTTTCATCCAGTATCAGACAGACAACTTTTTTTTCTACCATCGTGTATTAGTGATGGCAATACAAAAGATTAATCGAAAGGTCGGTGATTGTATGTATTTGGTGGGACATTAAAAAAATTATGCATTCTGTCCATTTGCAGACAGGGGCATTTTTTTTCCATTTGCAGATAGCGACAAATTTTTTTTCCATCTGCAGATACGGACAAATTTCTCTCCTGTCAACTCGTACCTTCAACAATTATATAAAAAGCAGATTAAAGGTTACGTGACTGAATTTAATTGGCGGCACAGCTGTATCTTATTCTGTTCAATGCCACCAAACAGACGACTTCTTCCCGTCAACGTGTATTTTACGACAACAATAAAAAAGGTAAATCCGGGTCCACAGAGATGCCTAGTAGAGTCACCATTCAGACCTTCCTTGCTAGTGGTTGCACACACGCACGCACACACACACACCTCAGTATTATGCTGCATTATCATTATTATTTGTTTATTCACTTGAGATGCAAACAGATGATGCGTTCTCTCAGGTTGCCATTATGATTTTCTTTCTTGTATCCTGAAGTAACGAGATTAACTTTTCTGGCCATCAAGAAATCTATAACTTTTTTGATCACTGCTTCCGTTTAGATAACCGAGGAAACACTTCTACTTTTCGACTGATGAGGAAATTATGTTTAAGTCTCAGGAGATTGGCAAGACAAAACTCACTCGTCATTCTATATCTTGAAGAATGGAGTTACGTTCAAGTTCTTTTAAGTGACATTGAAGATACTGCAGGTTGGCAAGTTTATATATTTCCGAAGGTATTTTTAAAACTCACCATGACAAGACCTCATTCTAGACCCCCCTAAAATGGAGTCACAGTACAAGTTCTTTTATATGACTTGAAAAACGCTCCTCACTTATGCTTGACAAGTTTGCATCACTCATTTCCGAAGGTATTTTTAATGCTTACCATGACGAAACCTCCTCATTCTAGACCTCCTAAAATGGAGTCACAGTACAAGTTCTTTTAAATTACTTGGAAAATGCTCCTTACGCTAGACGAGTTTGCATCACTCATTTCCGAAGGTATTTTTAAAACTCACCAAGACAAAACCTCCTCATTCTAGACCTCCTAAAATGGAGTCAGTACAAGTTCCTTTAAATGATGTGGAAAACGCTCCTTACGCTTGACGAGAAATGTGTTGGTTATACTTATTTCCAAAGGTATTTTTAAAGTTCACCAAGACAAGACCTCCTCATTCTAGACCTCCTAAAATGGAGTCACTGTACAAGTTCCTTTAAATGATGTGGAAAACGCTCCTTACGCTTGACGAGTTTGCGTTATATATTTCCAAAGGTATTTTTAAAGCTTACCGTGACAAAACCTCCTCATTCTAGACCCCCAAAAATGGAGTCACAGTGCAAGTTCCTTTAAATGACGTGGAAAACGCTCCTTACGCTTGACGAGAAATGTGTTGGTTATACTTATTTCCAAAGGTATTTTTAAAGCTCACCGTGACAAGACCTCCTCATTCTAGACCCCCCAAAAGGAGTTCCTAGTGGTTTGGACCCATGACAGAAAACTATACACACACACATATACAACTCCTCGAGAACACTGACGTACAAACAAGTCCTCCATCGAAACACACATCTTCTTCAATGCCACAGAAAACGGAGCATGAAGAAGAAGAACCATGATCCTCCACTTTGCTGTAAATATATGCAACACTTAATGGGTCTCGGTGCTGCCCTTTATCCGTCGGCACAATCACAGGATGGACGACAGGATGCAGGGAACAGGATGCGGGTGATAGGACACTCGTAAGGCAGGAATATCATACAAATTTGGGAATGACTGAACTTGGCGAAGGACACAGGATTCCTCTCGAGTCAAACTTAAAACTACATATTTGGTATAACAAGCTGGGAAATGTGTTTGTGTGTATGTCTGTTTGTGTGTGTGTGTTTGTGTGTTTGTACTTGTGTGTATGTGCGTGTGTGTGTGTGTGTAATAGTGTAGTGTGCGTCTCTTGACAGGAAACAAGCACAATAAGAATCAATGTACATAAGGTGACAACATAAATCTCACCTTTTGTTACATG
Organism: Eriocheir sinensis; assembly: GCF_024679095.1. Lineage (NCBI taxonomy): Eukaryota > Metazoa > Arthropoda > Malacostraca > Decapoda > Varunidae > Eriocheir > Eriocheir sinensis. The sequence continues at coordinate 14,043,429 of NC_066545.1, read as the reverse complement.
AGGTGAGGCTTGGGTGAGGGGAGGGAAGGCGTGAAGGGGGCGAGGGAGTACTTAGGTAACGGGCATACCTACATTTTTTTCATCATTTTCTCTTTTTGAACAAGAGGATAAATGCTGCACACTGTCTTTTTTGTTCGCGGCGGGGGAATCAAACCAGCCGCAGGTCCTTGATTTCGGAAACAGGGGGAGGAAAGGGAGGGAAGGGAGATAATCGCATTCACAGTTGTCACCGTCCCACAAGTCTCCTCAATCAACTTGGTCATCACGGTTTTTATAATAGTCACCCTCACTTACATAGGTTTTCTCTCTCTCAGCCACACTGGTCTGTACCGCAACATATATATACACACTTTGGTATCATCTTTGGCCAGTGTGAAAGAGGTGACAGACAAGCGAATCATACACACACATGCACACAACACGCTCTGGCCTCTCCCTCGTGACGCGACGCACACACAACACCGTTTATGTCGATCAATAGAGGAGGTGAAGAGGAGATGACTAAGGGAAGGGTGTGAGCTAAAAAGGATACAAGTGAGGCTGTGTGGAGAAGACGGAGGCTAAATCAGATACATGAGAGAGTGAAACGGAAGCATTGGACATAACATAGCGAGACATGGAAAGACACTGAGCACTGAGGATGAAAGACAGGAGGAAAAATCACATAACTAGACATGATCGACAGCCGTTCCGTTCCATTCACCGTGGGGAGAGGGAGGAAGAGGGACAAGGAGAGGTGCTGGAGGGTGACACGCACACCTCTCTGACCTCTCGACACACGCAGTACCCTGACCTCAGCTCCACGCAACAAGGTCACCCGGGGAGGAAGGGACGAACAAGCCACACCCGGCCCGCCCTTTCCCTCACACCGTAGACACCTGGCCTGTCCCGAACTCACTCAACAGACCCTGGAGCCTCGTGATCTCCTTGGTGGCGGCCATGAGCTCACTCCCAACCTTGAGCTCCTTTTCCTTGAGTTTCTTGATATCACGCTGGCACGTCTGGGAAAGGTCGAGGGAATTAGAAGGTACAACAATGGAGAGTCTGGAGAGCTATAGCCATACGTGAAAAGAAATAAAGGTGGGAATTGAAGAGGAAGGGATAAGAAAGCTGGGAAAATGGGAAACAGGGAAATGTAGGTATAATAAGGGATGGGAACACTGGGGAATGGTACCTATAATAAGGGTGTTTTAGGACTGATTAACTTAACAAGGATAGGACACTAAAAGTATGTGAAGGAGAATGACAAAAGAGAAAATTTGAGAACAGAAAACAGGGAGTATTGTAAGGGATGCAATGACTGAAGAAGCCAGACTGGAAGGATGTCAGACAGGAAGGAAGGGACAGAATAATCATCCATCAGTTATTTACAGGAGCAGCACCAGTGAGCCTTTCTTTCCTTTTTTACCTTTTATCTTTCTATTATCTCTTATCTTTGAGCTGCCTCCTTTACTAAGAAAAAAAAAGCCATGATGTACTGTGGGACTTCACTTTCTACACATTCTGCTGCATGAGGTCTTTTCTGTAGAATAAACAAAAACAAGAACAACAACAAAAACAAACAGCCACAGTGCACATAGGGCCTCAACTCACCACATTCTGCCGCAGTAGGTCCAGCTTGTCACACTTGAGCTTGTTGATCTCCTGGTTGAGCGCCTCCACCTGCCTCAAGACCGCCTCGGGGTTGGCATGGAAGCCGCCCGCGCCCTCCTCCTGCCCGCCACAGAGGGGACACGCAACCGCCACATTATGGGGTGTCTCGGCGGAGGACATGGACTCTAGGCCGGTGTCGGAGTCCTCGTTGAGAGGGTGTGGGTGGTTGTCGATGTCCGAGTTGAGGGAGGAATCGTCGCTCTCGGACAGTGCCAAGTGGGTGTTGGGGGTGGTGTCGGGACTGGAGGGGGGCGTCCGTGCCTCACTGCTGCCGCCGCTGCCCTTGCTGCGGACACTCTGTGGGGGGAAAGGCTTTGTGTGAGGGAGGCGACATGGCAGGAGAAGTAAGAGTCGGTGGGTATTGTATGTCATTAAGTCATCATCGGTTACTTTATCTGAGGGATGAGAAAGTAAAGTAAATATATATAACTTTCAAGACTTTGGATTGTTAGACATTTTCAAGATTTTTTGATTTTCAGAAGAGTGCAGAGAAAATTAGACTACATACAGCAAATAAATATAAACTTTCAAGGCTTTTCAGATGAGGTGCATGTTGTAGTTTCTGTGTGTTTGTGTTTGTGTGTGTGTGTGTTTGTGTGTGTGTGTGTGTATTTATCTAGTTCCAGTATACAAGGCTTGAGCTACACTTGTCTGGTTCCGTCTCCATATCTATATTTATCCAGTTTTTCCTTAATCAAACTGCCACACACTCTTTTTTCTCCACTACTTCATCTTCTAAATCATTCTAAGTATTTATATTTGTATGGGGAGACATGTACTTTCATTTTATCATTCTATTTAATCTATTTGTTTATTTATTTTTGTGTGGGTGCGTGTGTGTCTGTGTGCGTTCGTGTGTGTCTGTGTGCGTTCGTGTGTGTGTGTTTTCACCTTACGCACCAGGGGGGTAGTGGCCAGCAGGGTTGAGGGCGTGGCGGTCACTCCGGACTTCTTGACGGACTGTGTGTTGGTGGCGTCCTGGCTTCTGCTGCGCCCGATCAGCCCCGCCACGATCTCCTTGAACCTGTTACTTGTCGTTTCCACCTTGGGCGTCTCGGGAACCTCGGCCTGACCCAGGAACTCGTTGGTCTTGGCGCGTAGGTCATCAACGAGAGCGGCGAGGAGGGAGCTGCGAGTGCGAGCCTGAGGATGGGAGGGAGGGAGGGATGTGTTGGTTATTTTTTTCTGTTTTGCCCTTGAGCTGTTTCCTGTGCTATATAAAAAAAAAAAAGAGGCAAGTAGGAAGGAGGAACAGGAGGGGAGAAGCTGCTGGCATATGCTGGAAAGGGACACACTCAACATCCCTTTCCCTTGCATGTCTTACTTAGCTGTTGGTATATGCTTGGGAGACCTAGCACACCCTTTCCGTTCCTTAACACACCTTCCTCAGCTATTGGTATATGCTTAACAGACACACACATAATGTTCTTTTCCTTTACTCTCTCTTTTCCCTTCCTCAGCTGTTGGTATGCTTGGAAGACCTACACCCTTTCCGTTCCTTTACACACCTTCCTCAGCAACTGGCATATCCTTACAATCAACACCCTTTACCATACACATCCTCACACACCTAACGCCCTATCCCTTACGCCTCCTCCTCAGCCCCTTACCTCCAGCTTGGCGAACTGGCTAGCCTTGTAACAGGCCATCTCGGCGTTGATGAGCTTGGTGAGCAGAAACTCCTTGAACTGCGGCCCGTGGGAGAAGGTGGCGGAGGATGGCAGCGTGGGGCCAAAGAAGGGGACGTCTCTTCTCGCTGTGACGCTCACCTTATACCTGCACGATGGGGGAGGGTGTGGTTAGTCAGGTATAGGGGATAGGTGATGGGTGATGATGGGAAGAAGGGTGATTAGCTGCTGGTGTGGGGATGGGTAAGGAGGAGGTGTGACATCTCCATAATATAGTTTCACACACTTGAATACACTTATGATGCTTTATAACTAAGAGTGTCAGTAAGTCGCCTTCAAGAAGAGTGTAGCAAGACGCCTCTCCACCCGAAATTGACCTCTCTTTTGGCCACTCTTTACTTTTGTCTGTTGTGGGAGCGGTGAATAGCGGGCTTTTTTTTCTTTTTTCTTCGTTATTTTTGTTGCCCTTGAGCCGTCTCCTTTGTTGTAAAAAAAAAGTCTGTGGTAATGTGACTGACTTGAATGGTTGCAGTGTCATCTTATAAGCCATTAAGGTGCTCAGTCTGGTGACGTAACCTACTATATTTATGTCAATTATTATTTATTATGTATACTTTTATGGTGATATTAAATGGAAAAACTTGTACGTCATTGTTTTCCGAGTATCTTTTGCAGCTCGGGAATAAATAAGTTTTCACTGTTGATAAGTAAACAGTTCAAATTATTATACTTTATACAAACTGTTGCAACCTTGAAATAACTAAGTAAAAAAAAAAGACATAATTTACTTCGTATAATGTACAGCACTTCCACAAAACTGGCTCAAAGTATTAAATAGAAAGTCTAACAAACTCTTTCTAATTACGTTAAGTTCTTCCGCAGGTAAAGATTGGTTTCATTAACGCTCAAAGTAGGTTTTTACACTCGACAAACCAGCACGGACAGGTTAGGAATTTTTGCATAACCTTGTAACATTCACCCGACATTCACGATTTTTCAAGGGCACACACACACACACACACACACACACACACACACACACACACACACACACACACATTCATAACGAGTTTACGAAAGACAAAATTGGACTGGTGCAGCTGATTAAACTTCCAACCACTCTTCCTACTCCTCCTCCTCCTCCTCCTCCTCTCCTTCTTTCTTTCTCTTTCCATATTCCTCTTATCCATTTTTCTCTCGCCTTGCTACACTTCTCCTCCTCTTCTTTTCCTCTTTCTTCTCTCTAATCTTCTTTTCTCCTCCTGTTTTCATTTTTTCTTCTCTTCCCTTAATACACTTCTTTTTTCTTCTTTCTCCCTCTTTCTATATGCCTCCAATCTTCATGAGTTCTTCCCTTCCCTTGCTATACTCTTCCTCTTATTCCTCTTCTCCTCCTCTTGTTAAACTTCCCATCTTCTTTCCCGCTTTTCCTTCTCTCTTAATTTCTTTCTTCTTCTATGCCTCCTATCTTCATTTTTCCCTCCTCTTGCTATACTCTTCCTCTTGTAAAACTTCCCATCTTCTTTCCTTCTTTTCTTTCTTCCTTTTTCTATATTCCTACTATCTTCATTTTTCCCTCCTCTTCTTCTTCCTCTTCTCCTCCTCTTGTTAAACTTCCCATCTTCTTTTCTTCTTTTCCTTCACTCTTATTTTCTTTCTTCCTCTTTATATATGCCTCCTATCTTCATTTTTATACTATTCCTCTTCTTCTTCCTCCTCCTCCTCCACCTCCACCTGTCATTCCACCTCAAGGTCAGAGTGGGTGGCTGCTGCAAACCCACTTATCAGCCCCTTCCTGTCTGTCCCACTCTTATTCCCACGCTTTGCCTCACCTCCATCCTCTCCCTCTTTTTTCCCCTCCTCCTCCTCCTCCACCTCCTCTTCCCTTCACCTCTTGGATATGACCTCATCGACATACCTCAGAACGCAATGCTAATCGTCTTTCTCTCTTCTATCACTTTTTCTCTTTTATCTCTTTCTTTAGAACAAATTTAGGCTTCATTTTCAACTCTACTTCTTTTTTTTCTTCGTATCTGTCTTTCTTTAGTTGTCTTTTGTATAATTATCTTTCTCAGCACACTTTTAGTTCACATGTCTTTCCCTTTCCACTTTTTTTCCTTCATTCTTCCCTTCTTCCACCTCTTTTTTATTCTCCATTCCTTCCATCTCTCTCTCATCCTTCCACTTTACTCCTTCCACCTCTCTTTTACTCTCCATTCCTTCCATCTCTCTCTCATCCTTCCACCTCTCTTTCAACCTCCATTCCTTCCATCTCTCATTCTTCCACTTTACTCCTTCCACCTCTCTTTTACTCTCCATTCCTTCCATCTCTCTCTTAACCTTCCACTTTACTCCTTCATTCTTTCCTCCTCTAATTTCTTACTTCATTCTCCCCTCCTTCCATCTTTTTTACCCTCCCTTCATTCCTCCTCCTCCTCCTCAATTCATCCCCTTCTCCTCCTTCCTCCTTCTCCATCCATCTCCTCTTCCTTCTTTCTTCCCTCTCTTCTGTCTCTACCTCACTACCTTTTGGATGTAATTTCACTTCGACTTAAGTTTTGCCCTGGAGTCTGTGTGGTCTGAATATCTATGTAAATCCACGTAAATCCATGTTCTGAATATCTATGTAAATCCACGTAAATCCATGTTCTGAATATCTATGTAAATCCATGTTCTGAATATCTATGTAAATCCACGTAAATCCATGTTCTGAATATCTATGTAAATCCACGTAAATCCATGTCTAACTCACCTGGTGTTCGGCGTGCAGGGGTCAATGGGCATCACCACCACATAGGCGTGCAGGAAGTGCGATGCCACCATGTCGGGCGCGAAGGGCGTGTTCTCCTCCTGGAAGACCACCGCCACCATGTCGTTGCCGATGTGCCTCTTCCTCTCCAGCTGCTGCGGGTCCTGCTCCTTGTAGGGCAGCAGCGTGGACACGTGGAACATCACCTCCTTCTCCCGGAACACCTCGTACACACTCTCCTCCCCCGTCTGGCCGAATTGGGTGTCCAGGCCGCCCTTGAAGCTGTGTTGGGGAAGAGGAGAGATGTTGAGGGAAAGGAAGGCGAGGACGAGGACGAGAAGAGGAAAGAAGGGTTAATACCTACACCATGGATTTCTTTTTGGTCCCTGAATGCAGTGCAGTAACAAGTGACTTCCGGAAAGGAGAAATAATCCAATTCAGGGACTATTTATTGTTGAAAACAGGGGATAATAATTCACGAAAGCGTCGCCCCCTCCGGCGGCGGCCATGCCGCTGTGTTGCGAGAAATACCTCCTCGCAAAAATAAGTCGCATATACATGAGGGGGGGACCCCCCCTGGTTAGAAGGGGGTCGAGGAGGGCGAACCCCTTCTGTTAGCTGTTAGGTCGTAAAGTTTGGTTGGGATAGTTTAAATATGCCCCGCCACCCTAAACCCTCTGCGAGCTATATTGCAGCTGCGTCGGCGGTACCGTCGCCGCGGCCGTCGCCAGAGGAGGCGACGCTTTCGTGAAATATTATCCACTATTTTCAACAATAGTCCCTGAATTGGATTCTTTCCCCTTTCCGGAAGTCACTTGTGACTGCAATGCAATCAGGGACCAAAAATAAATCCATGATGTAAGTATTAACTTTGCCAGAAGTGGCAGGGTTTCGTAAATATTACCCTTATCCTTACTTACACCCCCACACATAGGCCTACCTTCTCCCTTACACCACAAATGAACACTCTCCTACTCCCCCCCACAGAAACCCTCCCTCACACTCACCCCTCATGCTCCCTCAGCTTCACACGGCGGCCCATGAGACTCAGGAACTGCTCGAGGGCGGGTGACATGCCCTTGTTGGCGAAGAGCTGCTCCTCCACCGTCTGGCCGAAGCGCTGCACGATCAGGCCGAACTTGAACTGGTGCTTGAGAGCGTGTTCGTCATAGGCCACGATGAGCTGGGGCGCCACGGGGGACACCACGGGGCTGAACCTCTCCACGGCTAGCTCCTTCACGCGCTGGGGAAGAGGAGCAGAAGGATGTTAGGAGGCGTTGAAGGAGGGAAGAGTGTAGAGAAAGGATATTAACGCTGGGGAAGAGGAGAAGGATGTTAGGAGGCGTTGAATACATAGGAATACATATAAATACATAAGAAGAACAGACACCAGAAGACCTGAGGGAAAACTGCAGAGAAAGGATATTAACGTTGGGGAAGAGGAGAAGAAGGATGTTAGGAGGCGTTGAAGGAGGAAAAGTGCAGAGAAAGGATATTAAGAGGGACTGAAGGAAGGGCAAAGAATGGAGGAAGGAAGAGAGAGACTAAGACAGGATGGTGGATGAAAGATGGTAGGAGATGAAGGATGGATAAAAAGGTGGAGGAGGAGGGATAAAGAGGCTGGTAAGAGGCGGTGAAGGAAGGACAAATAGTGGAGGAGGAAGGTGGAGTCTGGTAATGATGTGGAGGTGGAAGAAAGATGGTACGAGATGAAGGATGGATAAAAAGGTGGAAGAGGAGGGAGAATGAGGCTGGTAAGAGGCGGTGGAGGAAGGTGGAGTCTGGTGATGATGTGGATTGTGGAGGTGGAAGAAATGCTTAATAGGAGGAAGATGACGAGGAAAATAAGCAGAAGGAAATGACGAAGATGGAGAAGGAGTTTAGTAATGAGGAAAGGAGGAGGAGGAAGGTGAAAAAGAAGAAAAAATAATAACGAGAATGATAAAGAGAATGAGGACGTAAAAGAAAACGGGAAAGATGAAGAGGGACTTAGGTGACGAAGGAGAGGAGACGGAAGGAAGAGGAAGATAAAGAGGAGAACGGAGAAGAGGAAGAGGGTAATGTGGAAGAGGAAACATGTCAAGGTGAGGTAATTTGAGTTGCTTGAGATGAAGAGGAAGAGGAACGTGAGGACTGAGGAGGAAGAGGATGATGATTAAAATTTATGATATGGAGAAGAGGAAATTTGTGAGGGTGACTATAGTAAACTTGCAGTGATAAAAAAAAGAAGATGGAGGGAGAGAAAGAGGAAGAGGAATATATAGAAAAGAAGGAAGAGAAGGATGAAAAAAAGAGAAAGAGGAAGATGGAAGAAAAGGAGGAAAATGAAGACTATGAAAGAAAAGAATGAAGAGAAAAATGAAAAAGAGGAAGATAAAAGAAAAGGAGAAAGAAGAGGAGAAAAAGGAGAAGGAGGAAGAAGAGGAAAGTGAGGGAAGAGAAGGAGGAAGAGGAAGAAATACAAGGAGGAAGAGGAGGATGAAAGAAGAGGATCGAAGGAGAAAAGAGAAATATGTAAGAAAAAGGAAGGAGGAAGAGGAGGATGAAAGAAAAGAAGGAAAACGAGGAATATGAAAAAAAAGAAGGAAGAGGAGAAAGACGAAACGAAGGAGAAAGATGCAATAAAAGGAGGAGGAGGAGGAGGAGGAGGAAGAGGTGGAGGAGGAGGAGGAGGAGGAGGATGTTGTTGTGCAGGGAGGAAATGTGAGAATGAGAGAAATCTAATAAAGAGGGAAGAAGGAGGAGGAAGAGAAGCGGTAATAGAAACTCGTGAATGAGGAGGAGGAAGAGGAGGAGGAAGAGGAAGGAAGAAAAGTTATGGTGTGGAGGAGAAATGGAGGTGAGGGAAGTTATTAATTAAGAGACTGGTGGTGGTGATGATGGTGATGATGGTGGTGGTGGCTAACGTAATAACAGGTGTGTGTGTGTGTGTGTGTGTGTGTGTGTGTGCAATTATTTTCTCTATTTAATAACCTACAATTCATAACCTCAACGAAAAAGGCAAAACACACACACACACACACACACACACACACACACACACACACACACACAAAGGTCACAAAAAAGGTCATTGCAGTTATTATCCCAGCATGGTTGAATTTTTGACCTTTGACATCATTGCAGTGGGAAGGGAAGGGAGGGGAAGGGAAGGGAAAGGGGATGGGAAGGTGGGAGAGAGAAGTGGGAGGAAGAGGGGAGGAGAGGGGAGGAAGGGAGGGAAAAAGTAGGGAAAGGGATGGGAGGGGAATGGAAGATGGGGGAGGTGAAAGGAGGGGAAAGGGAGGGGAAAGGAGGGAATGGAGGCAGGGGGAGGAGAGAGAGAGAGAGAGAGAGAGAGAGAGAGAGAGAGAGAGAGAGAGAGAGAGAGAGAGAGAGAGAGAGAGAGAGAGAGAGAGAGAGAGAGAGAGAGAGAGAGAGAGAGAGAGAGAGAGAGAGAGAGAGAGAGAGAGAGAGAGTATTACACATATAGTATCTTGGGAGTGGGTGGGGTTATGAGAGAGAGAGAGAGAGAGAGAGAGAGAGAGAGAGAGAGAGAGAGAGAGAGAGAGAGAGAGAGAGAGAGAGAGAGAGAGAGAGAGAGAGAGAGAGAGAGAGAGAGAGAGAGAGAGAGAGAGAGAGAGAGGAGGAGGAGGAGGAGGAGGAGGAGGAGGAGGTGGAGGAGGAGGAGGAGGTGTGGGAGAGAAACCTGTACCTTGTTTCCTCCTCCTCCTCCTCCTCCTCCTCCTCCTCCTCTTCCTCCTCCTCCTCTTCTTAGATACTTTGTTCATCTCTCATTAAGTCGTGTAGATGAGAGAGAGAGAGAGAGAGAGAGAGAGAGAGAGAGAGAGAGAGAGAGAGAGAGAGAGAGAGAGAGAGAGAGAGAGAGAGAGTTATCATTATCATTCTCTTTTTTTCTCCTTCTTCTTCTTATTATTATTATTATCGTCATTATTATCGGTGTTTTTGTTGTTATTTTCTTCTTGTTTTTCCTTCTTTTCTCCTCTTCATACTCTTAATGCATTCTTCTCTTCTTCCTCCTCCTCCTCCTCCTCCTCCTCTCTCTCTTATCGTCTTTATCCTCTTCTTTTTCCTTCCCTTTCTCCTTTTTCTCCTCCTTCTCCTCTTCATCATCATCATCATCATCATCATCATCACCACCACATTCAACAGGACAGGTAAGAGGAGTGACAGGTATGGGGCAGTAGCTAACATCCCGGACAGGTGACATGCGGCTCTCAGGTGTGTCACGCGTCCACCTGTGTCCCTGCGTCCACACCTGCTGTCGCCTTCGGGGTGGGGTGTGGGCGAGGGTGGAGAAGAGGTGGAGGGGGAGTAGGGAAGGGAAGGAGGGTTGAGGGAGGAGGAGGGGAGGGGGGAAGGGATAGGGGATTGCGTGTGTTTATGGTAAGGGTATTGAAAGAAGGGGAAGGGGAGGAAATAGGGAGGGAAGGGGAAGGGAAGGAGGAAGGGAAGGGACTGCTTGTGTCTATAGTAATGGTATTCAAATTAGGGGAGGAAAGGGGAGAAGGAGGGGGGGGGAGGGGAAGGAGAGGGAGGGGGAAGGGGGAGGGGGAAATGTCTAAAAGAAAGGTAGGAGGGGAAGAGGGAGGGGGAGAAGGAAGAGAAGAGAGAAGGGAAGAGAGGGAGAAGAGGGGAAGGGGAGAGAAGGGAAGAGAGAGATGGGGGGAGGGAGAGAGGGAGATGGGAAGGGAAAGGAAGAGTATTGAAAGGTTGGGGGAGGGATAGGAAGGGGTAAGGGGGAGGAGAAGGGGAGACGAGGGGAGGGGGAGGAGGGGGATGAATAAGCTGTCTTCATCTTCCTCTATAGAATGATTTTATTTTTATTATTATTATTATTATCATTATTATTATTATCATCATCATTATTATTATTATTATTATCATTATTATTATTATTATCATTATCACTATTATTGCTGGGTATTATCAAGGAGGGATCTCAATGCTCTCTCTCTCTCTCTCTCAATCCTTCGTATCCTGTCCTATCCTTCTCTATTATTTCCATTGTCCTTTTTATCTTAACTCACGTCATTCAATACTCTCTCTCTCTCTCTCTCTCTCTCTCTCCGGGCGTTTGTGGGACAGCGTGGGTAGATGGGCAAGAAGGCAAGGTGTGAGAGAGAGCCCCCCCCTCTCTCTCTCTCTCTCTCTCTCTCAAATCATGTGACAGACCACGTGACCTGTGTGTGTGTGTGTGTGTGTGTGTGTGTGTGTTTGTGTGCGTGTGTGTGTGCGTGTGTGTGTGTGTGTGGTTGCTCCGCTTGAATGGAGAGAGAGAGAGAGAGAGAGAGAGAGAGAGAGAGAGAGAGAGAGAGAGAGAGAGAGAGAGAGAGAGAGAGAGAGAGAGAGAGAGAGAGAGAGAGCACCATCGTAATTATAATCTTCACCTCCACGAATTGAATCTAATTAATATTTTTCTTCCTTTTTTTTTTTTCTTACTTCTGCCCATTCAATCTTTTCCCTCCTCCTCCTCCTCCTCCTCCTCCTCCTTCTCCTCCTCTCCCTCTCTTTCGTTATTCCTCCTCCTCCTTCTCCTCCTCCTACTCCCCCTCTCTTTCGTTATTCCTCCTCCTCTCCCTTTCTTTCGTTATTCCTCCTCCTCTCCCTTTCTTTCGTTATTCCTCCTACTCTCTCTTTCTTTCGTTATTCCTCCTACTCCTCATCCTTTATTCTCGTTCCTCCTCCACCTTCTTCTTTTTCTCCCTTCCTCCCATTCTTTATCCATTTTTCCTTCTCCTTTCCCATTCTTCCACCGTTATTTCTCCTTTTTCTCTCTCTCTCTCTCTCTCTCTCTCTCTCTCTCTCTCTCTCTCTCCTACTCCTCTTTCTTCATATATCTCTCTTCTCTCCCTCGTCATATTCCATTCCTCCTCCTCCTCCTCTTCTTAATCTTCCCTCCATATTCGAGGTAACTCAACACTCCCTTCACTCTCTCTCTCTCTCTCTCTCTCTCTCAGGTGGAATCGTCGAATAAAAGGTCAAAAAAATGGGAAAGGTCTCTGGTTTCCGCGTCCTGGCAAGCCGTGTCAATCAACGTCACCTTTGCAAACCGAATCCGTCTTGTCAAAAACCCCGAACGTTGGAATCCGGCGTCAACAGAGGGAGTGTAAACATTATTTTTGGCGGTGATCCGAGTCCCTTCCTTCCTTCCTTCCTTCCTTCCTCACTTTTTTACTCATGAACTTACGCACTCAAGGAAAGGCAGAAGGAAAGAAAGGAAGAAGGAAAGAAAAAGAAGAAAAAGAAAGGAAGAGGAAAAAGAAAAGAAAAAGAAGAAAGGAAGAAGGAAAGAAAGGAAGAAGGAAAGAAAAAGAAGAAAAAGAAAGGAAGAAGAAAAAGAAAAGAAGAAAAAGAAGAAAGGAAGAAGGAAAGAAAAAGAAGAAAAAGAAAGGAAGAAGAAAAAGAAGAAAGGAAGAAAAAGAAGAAAGGAAGAAGGAAAGAAAGGAAGAAAGGAAAAAAAAGGAAGAGCAAATAAATGAAGAATGTGAGTGGGCTGGAGGAAAAAGAAAAGAAATACAAGGAACAACAACAACAACAACAACAACAACCACATCATATTTTTTTCCTCAGTGTGTGTGTGTGTGTGTGTGTGTGTGTGTGTACGCTTGAAGTAAGGTGATAGGAGAGGAGATTAAAACGAAAAGGAGAGAGAGGGGAACAAAGAGAGGAAATAAAGAAAATGAGAGGATAGGGGAATATAAATGACAGAGAAGAGGGGAAAAAAAGAGAAGAGGGAGGAGGAAGGAGAAGAGAAAGAGAACATAAGAACATAAGAACTGAGTCTGCAAGAGGTCGGTAGGGCTATACAAGGCAGCTCCCGTGGGTCGTATTACAAGAATTTTCGCCGCCCAAGAACACATATTTGACAAGGCTTTCATAGGAGTTTTGGGCATTTCCAGGAGTAGTTGTATGACCCTGGTGGTAGTTTGACCCTTCTTCTATACCGTGAACCTAAGAAAACACTCATTAGAACCCAACTGATCCCCTTCTCGACCTTTAGAAATAGCTGAAGTGAGGAGTCAAAGAGTCTAATAATGCTGATCTGCAAGTCTAACCCCACCTAACCTCACT
>NC_066545.1:14022825-14025325 GCF_024679095.1 Eriocheir sinensis | reverse complement strand
AGGAAAGAAGAAGAAAAAGAAGAAGAGGAGGGTGATGAAGAAAAAGAAGAAGAAAAAGAAAAGAAAAAAGGGGAAGACAGAAAAAAGGAAAAGAGGAAGAAAAAGAAGAAGAAAAAGATGATGAAAAAGGAAGAAAAAGAAAAAGAAAAAGAGGAAGAAATTGAAAAAATAGAAGAAAAAGAAGAAAATGATGAAAAATGAAGAAAAAGAAAGAGGAAGAAATAGAAAAAGAAAAAAAAGAAGAAAAGAGGAAGAAAAGGAAGAAAAAGATGATGAAAAAAAGAAAATGAAAAAAGAAGAGGAAGAAATTAAAAAAAGTAGAAAAGAAAAAAGGAGATAAGGGAGAAGACAAAAAGAAAACAAATAAAATAACAGCAACAATAACAACAACAATAACAAGGCCAGAATCCCTATGACATATAACACCACTCAGAGTCTGTATGCAAATGAAGGAAAGGGACGGCAAGGTAACAATCTTATCCCCGTGTGCTAATTAGAGAAGGGCAGGTGAGTTACGTCATAAGGGAGAGGGGGGTTGGGGTAGGAGGGGGGGTGGGGGGGCTGCCAGGTGGTGTTAGGTAGGGGGGAAGAGGAAGGAGAGAGGGGTTGACCGTTCACCTTGATGTCACCTGTTTTGGGGGAAGGGGAATGAAGGAGGAGGGAAGGGGAGAGCGAAAGGGAGGAAAAGAGGGGAAGGAGGAGAAAGGGAGAATAGGAAGAGGGGATGGATAGGGAGAGGATGGTGAAGGGAAGAGAAGGGAGAAAGAAAGGGAGGGAAAGAGTAAATAGAGGAGGAAAGAGGAGAGGGAAGGGAGGGAAGAAGAGAAGGAAGGAAAGGGAGGGAAATAATGGAGAGAAGGGAAGAGGATGGTGATGGGAAGAGAAGGAAAGAAAAGGGAGAGAGAAAGAGGGAAAGAAGATGAGATGGATGGGAGGAGGAGGAGGAGGAAGGGAAGGAAGAAAAGAAGGGAAGAGATGGAAAAGAGAGAAAGAGAGGTAAAGGAGAGGAGATGGAAGAGAAAAGGAGGAAGTGGAAGAGAAAAAAAAGAGAATGGAGAGAGAGAGAGAGAGAGAGAGAGAGAGAGAGAGAGAGAGAGAGAGAGAGAGAGAGAGAGAGAGAGAGAGAGAGAGAGAGAGAGAGAGAGAGAAGAAATTAGACAGATAGAGAAAGAGATAAAGAAAAACGCACCGCTACAACACACACACACACACACACACACACACACACACACACACAGACCAAAATACACATGACCTTTTAACATTCGGTTCGAGCTTTGACCCCTGACCTCGCCCACGGCCAGGAAAAGGGGGGGGGGGATGGGAAGATGGGATGGGATGGAAGGGGAGGGGCAGGAAGGGGGAGATCAACAAGTAATCACCCCTTCACTCCCCTTCTCCCCTCTTTTCCATAACCCTTCCCTTCTCCCCTTCCCTCCCTTTGAACTTGTATCATATCTCCCCCCTCCCCCTTCTTTCTCCCCATCCCTCCCTTTGAACTTGTATTTTATCTCCCCCCTCCCCTTTTCCCCTCTCCCCCTTCCTTCTCCTCTCCTTCCCTCTATCTCCCATTCCTCTGTCATCCTTTCCTATCTCCTCCCCTCCCATATTTCGCTGTTTCTCTTCTTCTCTCATTTATCTACCCTTCCCTTTTCTCTACTTTATTCTTCATTCCTCTCTTTCTCCTTTCCTCTTCTCCTCCCCTATTCCCTCTCTTCTTTTCTCTTCTCTTTCCCTTTTGTTCTTTCTCTTTCCTTCCCCTCCTTCCTCTCTCTCTTCTCTCTATCTCTAACTCATCTCCAAACTCAATTCCTCCATCCTCCTCCTCCTCCTCTTCCTCCTCATTATCTCTCCTCCTCCTCCTTCATCACCACACATCACCTCCACATCCACATCCTCCTCCACCTCATTCTCATTCCACTCGCTCCACATCTGACCGCACATTCCTCAGGCCTACCCACACGTCAGCCTGCTTACCCCTCCCCCATCACGACCCTCTCCCCCATCCCCTCATCATTCCTCCCTCACTCCCCTCCCCTACCCCCTATCACTCCTATTCCCTCCCCCTTATGACCCTCTCCTCCCCCCCATTCCCTCCTCAACCCCCTTCCCATTCCTCCCTCTCACGACCTCCTCCCCCCTTTCCTCTTCCCCATCCTAGGTAGACAGGTAACACGCCCCTCTCCCCCTCTCCTCCCCCTTTCTCTTCAGCTGACAGGTGAGAAATGGCTCCAAAGTCAAGGTTAGCAACATCTGGACAGACAGAAAGACAGACAGATAGATAGACACACAGACAGACAGACATATAGCTAGATAGTTAGACAGGTAGACACAGACAGGTAAACAGACACACACAGACTCTACGGAGATAGACACAAACAGACAAACAGACATAGACAGCTAAACATACATACATACATACATACTTACAGACAAACAGGTAGACAGATAGACAGAGACAACCACAGACAAGCCAATACAGAGACAGACTATATAGAAA
>NC_066545.1:14010325-14017825 GCF_024679095.1 Eriocheir sinensis | reverse complement strand
AATGGGCCTTCTAATTGATGTCCCGTCCTCCTTACATAACGAGATAAGACACAGACAGACACAGACAGACAGGAAGGCAAGGTTTAGTTCATTAATAGAGTGGTTGATAAGTGGGGCACGTTTGGTAGTTATGTGGTAAGTGTCGACAGGATTAGACACCTTCAGGAACAGGGTTAAGTAGATTCATGGATAGGGGGGATAGATGGGGTTAGGTTTACAGGAGCTACCCCCCCCCCCCCCGACCCCAACCCCCCCCCATGTAGGCTAAATGAGTTCTTGCAGTGGGTGGTGAAGGGTGTTTGGAGTGGTGGTGATGTGGTGGTGTGGTACTAGAGGAGGTCGTGGTGGTGGTGGTGATGGGGTGTGGTGTTGGAGGTGGTGGTGTTGAAGTGGTGTCGTGTTGGAGGTGGTGGTGATGAAGTGGTGTGGTGTTGGAGGTGGTGGTGTTGAAGTGGTGTGGTGTTGGAGGTGGTGGTGATGAAGTGGTGTGGTGTTGAAGTGGTAATTTTTTTGTGTTGTTAAATTTTTCTTTATCTTCTGTTAACTGTTAAACATCCCATCCTCCTCCTCCTCCTCATCTCCTCCTTATCTCTTCTCCTTTCACCTTTCATCCTCCTCCTCCTCCTCATCTCCTCCTTTCTTATCTCCTGCTCTTCCTCCTCCTCCTCCTCCTATCCTCATCTCATCATTAAGCGACATAGGTAACAAGTTGATATAATTTTTTTTTGCAACAAAGGAACAAGCTCAAGGGCACAAAAAAGGAAACAATAATAAAAAAAAAGCCCGCTACTCGCTGCTCCTAAAAAGAATCAAAAGAGGTGGCCGAAAGAGGGGTCAATTTCGGGAGGAGAGGCGTCCTTATACCCCGATACCCTCCTCTTACGTAACTTGTTTTATATTTTAACGAACGGTGCTTTGTGGAGTGTTTTTGTGTGCATTTGTTTTGTCTTTGAACTGCCTCATTTGTCGTAAAAAATAGTGAATTGTATGAGTGAAACAATGAAAGAATGGACTAAGGAATGAAATAGTCAGTCAGGTATCATTGAGTACAAGATCATGCAAGAAAGGAACAACGAAAGACAAACCGTAACATCACATCCGCTAATTAATACACCTGTCCAATTCTTACCTTGACGAGGGCGGAGAAAGGAAGGAATATAGCGACGAAATCAAATAAAAATCACCACATACAAGATTACGAGAGAGGGAAGGAAAGACAAACAGTAACATCACCTCCACTAATTAATACACCTGTCCAATTCTTACCTTGACGAGGGCAGCGAAAGGAAGGAATATACCGACGAAATCAAATAAAAATCACCACATACAAGATTACGAGAGAGGAAAGGAAAGACAAACAGTAACATCTCATCTACTAATTAATACACCTGTCCAATTCTTACCTTAACGAGGGCAGGGAAAGGAAGGAATATAGCGACGAAATCAAATAAAAATCACCACATACAAGATTACGAGAGAGGAAAGGAAAGACAAACAGTAGCACCCCACCCTTCTGATCCTAATTAATACACCTGTCCAATTTTTCTCACCTGGACGAGGGCAGCGAAAGGAAGGAATATACCGACGAAATCAAATAAATATCACTGCATGCAAGATTACGAGAGAGGAAAGGAAAGACAAACAGTAACATCACACCCACTAATTAATACACCTGTCCAAGTTTTCTTACCTTGACGAGTGCGGCGGGTCTGAGGTCCTGTCCGGCGGCGGGGAGGGAGGCGTGGTGCAGCCCGTCGCCCAGCCTCACCAGCAGATGCACAAGCTCTTGGCTGCCGACCACCTCCCGACGCTGGCTCACCAACACCGGGCCCTGCACAGCGTCGACACCGTAGAAGTTCCAGTGCTCCTGTGGGTGGTGACGGGTGTTTTTAGAGGTGGTGATGAGGTGGTGGTGGTGGTGTGAGGTTTGGGGTGGTGATGAGAGAGAGATGGAGAGAGAGAGAGATGAGAGAGAGAGAGAGAGAGAGAGAGAGAGAGAGAGAGAGAGAGAGAGAGAGAGAGAGAGAGAGAGAGAGAGAGAGAGAGAGAGAGAGAGAGAGAGAGAGAGAGAGAGAGAGAGAGAGAGAGAGAGAGAGAGAGAGAGAGAGAGAGAGAGAGACAAACCCAGAGTGATAGCACAATTGACGCCACACACACACACACACACACACACACACACACACACACACACACAGAGGAGAGGAAGGAGGAAGGAAAGAGGGGGGGAGGGGGGAAGGGTTTGTCAAGTGTGCAATAATGTAACTTTTTTTTACATACGACAATAACGCAATGTGTGTCAATTATATTACTTCCGGTACACACACACACACACAGACACACACACACACACACACACACACACACACACACACAGACAAACACACACAAAGAGAGAGAGAGAGAGAGAGAGAGAGAGAGAGAGAGAGAGAGAGAGAGAGAGAGAGAGAGAGAGAGAGAGAGAGAGAGAGAGAGAGAGAAAGTGAATGAGACTATGTTCTTACGCAAGGTGACCAAACTTGGGCGGGGCCGTGTGTGTGTGTGTGTGTGTGTGTGTGTGTGTGTGTGTGTGTGTGTGTGTGTGTGTGTGTGTCAGGCTGAGGAAAACCCGTGTGTGTGTGTCTATGTTTTTTTTTTTTTCGTGTGTGTGTGTGTGTGTGTGTGTGTGTGTGTTTGTCAAGGACAGAAAAATATTGACTAGTATTATTGAAGGTAAGTAAAGGTAAAATAAATATGAAGGAGGAGGAGGAGGAGGAGGAGGAGGAGGAGGAGGAGGAGGAGGAGGAGGAGGCGGAAGAAGATGAATATAAAGAAAAAGAAAAAGGAAAAAAAGAAAATGATGATGATGATGATGACGAAGAAGAAAAAGAAGACGAAGAAGAAAAAAGAAGTAAAACAGGAGGAGGAGGAGGAGGAGGAGGAGGGTAACAGTAGTTATATAGTAGTATATTTTCACTTCGCTACTTATATAAACTTCCTCAAACTTCCTCCTCCTCTTCTTCCACCCCCACCTCTCTACCCCCCTCCACCACGACCAAAACAACCCAGAACAACCCTTATCTCACCCTACAATAAGACTCAAACTACAACGCAACCAAAACCAAAACTAATATATAACTAAACTATTCGCTTTTTCTCTCTCCCCAAAACGTCAAAACACCATCAACCAAACACCGACTCTCTGGTCCTGGTCTTTAAGGGTCAGAGTAGCTCGTTCTTGGCCCCCCCGCAGCGTGAAGGGCAATGCATTCTCACTCTTATGTCCCGGATGGTAAGGGCGAAAGGGCAAGGCTCAAGGTCTGAAGGAAGGGAGGGAAGGAAGGGAAGGGAGTGGGATGGAAAGGAAGGGAGGGAAGGAAGGGAAGGGAGAAGGATGGAAAGGAAGGGAAGGAAGGAAGGGAAGGGAGAGGGATGGAAAGGAAGGGAGGGAAGGAAGGGAAGGGAGAGGAATGGAAAGGAAGGGAGGGAAGGAAGGGGAAGGAGAGGGATGGAAAGGAAAGAGAGGATGGAAAGGAGGGAAGGAAGGGGAAGGAGAGAAGATACAGGAAATAGGGGAAGGAAGGAGGGAGGAAGGGAAGGAAGGAGAGGAGAAAGGAAGGAAGGAAGTGGATGGGAAAATGGGAAATGAGGGAAGGAAGAAGGGAAGAAAGGAAGGGGAATGAGGGAAGAAAAAAAGGAGAATGAGAAGGAAAGAAGAAAGAAAGGAGGAGAAGGAATGAGAAAAGGGGAGTGAAGGAAGGAAGAAAGGAAAGGAGGAAGAAGAGGAATGAGGGAATAAAAAAAATAAGGGAGAGAAGAAGGAAGATAAGGAAGAGATAAGAAAAGGGAGGAGTAAGGGAAGGAATGAAGGAGGGAAGGAGGAAAGGAGGGAAAACACAGAATAAGGGAAGGGAGGTAACAGATTGGAGATAAGATTGGAGGGAGGGAGGGAGGGAAGGAGGAAAGAAGGAAGGGAGGAAAGAAAGGGAGGTAATGAAGGAACAAAGGAAAGGAGGAAGAGGAGGGAGAGGAGGAAGAAAGGAGAGAAAACAAAGAGGAAGGGAGGGAGGGAAAAAAAGGGAGAAAGAAACAGGAAGGAGAGACGCGAGGGAAAGTGAAGGAAGGGAGGGAGGAAGGGAGGGAAGAACTGGAGGAAAAGTGGAAATTGGAGGGAAAAGCAAATTGAGAAGGAGGAAGGAGGGAATATAAGGAGGGAAAGTGGAGGAAAGATGACGTAGGAGGAGGAGGAGGAGGAGGAGGAGGAGGAGGAATAATGTGTTAGTGGAGGGGAGGGAAGGGAGGGAAGGAGAGAGGGGAGGGAAGGAAAGGGAGAGAGGGAAGGAAAGGAGGGAGAGAGGGAGGGATGGAAAGCAAGGGAAGGGAAGGGAAGGGCAGACAAGGGAAGGGGAGGGAAAAGGAAGGGAAGGAAAGGGAAGGGAAGAAAAAGGAAGGGAAGGAAAGGGAAGGGAAGGAAAAGGAAAGGGATGGGATGAGAAGGGAAGGGAAAAGAAGATAAGGAAAGGAAAGGAAAAGGAAGGGGATGGGAGTGAAGTGAAGGGGAAAGGAAGGGAAGGGAAGGGAAGGGGAAGGGAAGACAAAGGAAGGGGAAGGGAAGGGAAGGGAAGGGAAGGGAAGGGAAGGGAAGGGAAGAGAAGGAAGAGGAAGGGAAGGGGAAGGAAGGGAGGACATAAGAAGGGAAACTAAATGAAGGGAAAGAAAGAAAAAAAGAAAAAAGGGAAAAAAACAGTAACAAAGATGAGAGAGAGAGAGAGAGAGAGAGAGAGAGAGAGAGAGAGAGAGAGAGAGAGAGAGAGAGAGAGAGAGAGAGAGAGAGAGAGAGAGAGAGAGAGAGAGAGAGAGAGAGAGAGAGAGAATGTGGGAAGGGCTGGAATACAAATAAGGAAGAAGGGACAAAAAAGGGAAGGAGAGGAAATATGAGAATGAAGGAAGCAAAAGAAGGAAGGAAGGAAAGAAGGAAGAGAGAAAGAAAGAAGAGAATAAGAGGAGAAGAAAATGAAAAGAAGGATAGGAAGGAAGGAAGGAAGGAAGAGAAAAAGAAGAGAATAAGAGAAAAACGAAAAAAATGAAGGAAGGAAGGAAGAGGAAGAAAGAAAACGATAAAAGGATAAAAAAGAAAATTGGATAAAATGAAGGAAGGAAGGAAGAAATGAAGGAAAAGAAGGAAAAAAAAGCAATCAT
The DNA here is from genome assembly GCF_024679095.1 of Eriocheir sinensis. Taxonomy (NCBI): domain Eukaryota; kingdom Metazoa; phylum Arthropoda; class Malacostraca; order Decapoda; family Varunidae; genus Eriocheir; species Eriocheir sinensis. The sequence goes on along the minus strand of NC_066545.1, from coordinate 14,012,650 downwards.
ATGTTCCTTCACACACACACACACACACACACACACACACACACACACACACACACACACACACTCCCACACTCCCCCCACTAATAACCTTGGGGAGGAGTAAGAAGGAGAGGGAAGGGGAGAAGGGGAGGAAAGGAAGGGGAGGGGAGGGGAAGGGTATGGGTAAGGAACACCCCTCCCCCCCTTTGTTGCTCCCTCTCGTGGATGGGAAAGGGGAAAAGGGAAGGGGAGGGAAAGGGAAGAGAGGGGAAGGAGAGGGATGATAAAGAGGAGGAAGAAGGGAAAAGGGAATGAAAGAGGGAAAGGAAAGAGAGGAGAAAAGAGAGAAGGGAAGGGAAGGGAAGGGAAGGGAGGAGGGAACTGCAATGAAGGGGAAGGATGATGAAGGGGAGGAAGAAGGGAAAAGGGAATGAAAGAAGAAAACAAAAAAGAGGAAAAAAGAGAGAAGGGAAGAAAAGGGAAGGGAAGGGAAGGGGCAGAGAGGGGAAGGGGAGGAGGGAACTGCAATGAAGGGGAAGGATGATAAAGGAGAAGAAGAGAAAAGAGGAGAAGGGGAATGAAAGAGGGAAATGAGAGAGAGAAAGGAGAGAGAGGGATGAGGAGAAAAGAAGAGAAAGGGAAGAAGGGAGGAAAGGAGAATAAGGAGAAGTGGAGAATGAAGAGGAGAGAGAGAGAGAGAGAGAGAGAGAGAGAGAGGAACAATATATATACTGCACCTCTCTCTCTCTCTCTCTCTCTCTCTCTCTCTCTCTCTCTCTCTCTCTCTCTCTCTCTCTCTCTCTCTCTCTCTCTCTCAATCACAGGTGAAGAAAGGATTTGGTTCTTTCCCACGCTCCCCCCCTCCTCCTCCTCCTCCTCCTCCTCCTCCTCCTCCTCCTCCTCCTCCCCCCGCCCTCTCATCCTGTTATGTGGGGGGGGGGAAGGGTTTGGAAGAGGTCGTGCAAGGGGAGTCACGCCCCCCCCTGCTCCCCCCCCCCCTTAACCAGCCTCTCAGGACCTCAGAAGGATACTCACACCTCCTCCTCCTCTTCCTCCTCCTCCTCCCCTCCTCCTCCCCCTCCTCTTCTTCATCTTCGTCTTCCTGCCGCCTTCTCCTCCTGCCACTCTCTCTCTCTGACTCGGTGTTTCCTTTAAACGGTTTCCGGCATGTTTTTTTATTTTTAGGGAGAGAGAGAGAGAGAGAGAGAGAGAGAGAGAGAGAGAGAGAGAGAGAGAGAGAGAGAGAGAGAGAGAGAGAGAGAGAGAGAGAGAGAATTTTCACTTTGTCCTTCATCCTTTTCTGATTTCCCCTCCTCTCTCTCTCTCTCTCTCTCTCTGCAGCAGGAAGCATGGGAGAGAACGCAGTACTTTATCGTCGGTTAACTCGTGGGAACCGCTTGGGGCAGGGACCACGGGGAGGAGGAGGAGGGATTGGGAGGAGAGAGAGAGAGAGAGAGAGAGAGAGAGAGAGAGAGAGAGAGAGAGAGAGAGAGAGAGAGAGAGAGAGAGAGACTTGGGTGTTGGATGACATGAGATTAATAAACAAAAGGACAGAGAGAATATTGAGGAGAGAGAGAGAGAGGGTGACACACACACGCACACACACACACACACACACACACACACACACACACACACACACAAACACACACACACACACACACACACACACACACACACACACACACACACACACACACACGGAGGAAGTGAGAAATGCACGAGGTCAAAAGAGAGAAAAAAAAAAGAAATAAATAGACTAAGAAAGCAAATAATGAGATAAAAAAATAAAGAATGAAAGAAAGAGAAAGGGATAGAGAGAAGAGGGAGAGAAAGGAGGAGGAAAAAGAGAAGGAAGTAAATGATGGAAGAGGAAAGAAATACAAAAAGAAAGAAAGCATAAAGAAAAACAGATAAAAAATAACGAATGAAAAGAGAAAATGATAGAAAGAAAAAGGGAGAGAAAGGAAGGGAGGAAAGGGAGGAAAAAGAATAAAGGAGAAAGAATGAAAGAAAAAAAATCAAATAGAAATAAAAGAATGAAGAGAGAGTGATAAAAGAAAGGAAAGGGAGAGAAAGAGAGGGAAAGAAAGGGAGAGAGGAAAGGGAGGAGGGAAAAATAATAAAAGGAGAAAGAATGAAACTCTCAAAATCAGATAAAAATAAACGAACGAAGAGAAAGTGATAAAAGAAAGGAAAGGGAGAGAAAGAGAGGGAGAGAAAGGGAAAGAGGAAAGGGAGGAGGGAAAAATAATAAAAGGAGAGAGAATGAAACCCTCAAAATCAGATAAAAATAAATGAATGAAGAGAGAAAGTGAAAGAAAGACAGGAAAGGGAGAGAAAGAG
>NC_066545.1:13995325-14005325 GCF_024679095.1 Eriocheir sinensis | reverse complement strand
TTTGTTTTTCTGTAATTTATTTGTTCGTTATCTCGTGTTTTCTTTTTTTTCGTATATATATGTTAATTTTACTAGCATTATTTTTTTTTATTTCTATACGTCCTCTCTACTTTATGTATTTTTTTAAATTTTTCAACTAGTTCTTTTTTTTTCTCGTTTTTTTCCAATATATTCGCTTCGTTGACCCCTTCTATCCTTCCATCCGCTTCGTTGACCCCTTCCATCCTTCTATCCGCTTCGTTGACCCCTTCTATCCCTCTATCCGCTTCGTTGACCCTTTCCATCCCTCTATTCGCTTCGTTGACCCCTTCTATCCCTCTATTCGCTTCGTTGACCCCTTCTATCCTTCTATTCGCTTCGTTGACCCCTTCTATCCCTCTATTCGCTTCGTTGACCCTTTCCATCCCTCTATTCGCTTCGTTGACCCCTTCTATCCCTCTATTCGCTTCGTTGACCCCTTCCATCCTTCTATCCGCTTCGTTGACCCCTTCCATCCCTCTATTCGCTTCGTTGACCCCTTCCATCCTTCTATCCGCTTCGTTGACCCCTTCCATCCCTCTATTCGCTTCGTTGACCCCTTCCATCCCTCTATTCGCTTCGTTGACCCCTTCCATCCCTCTATTCGCTTCGTTGACCCCTTCCATCCCTCTATCCGCTTCGTTTACCCCTTCTATCCCTCTATCCGCTTCGTTGACCCCTTCCATCCTTCTATCCGCTTCGTTGACCCCTTCCATCCCTCTATTCGCTTCGTTGACCCCTTCTATCCCTCTATTCGCTTCGTTGACCCCTTCCATCCTTCTATCCGCTTCGTTGACCCCTTCCATCCCTCTATTCGCTTCGTTGACCCCTTCCATCCTTCTATCCGCTTCGTTGACCCCTTCCATCCTTCTATCCGCTTCGTTGACCCCTTCTATCCCTCTATTCGCTTCGTTGACCCCTTCCATCCTTCTATCCGCTTCGTTGACCCCTTCAATCCATCTATACGCTTCGTTGACCCTTCTATCCCTCTATTCGCTTCGTTGACCCCTTCCATCCTTCTATACGCTTCGTTGACCCTTCTATCCCTCTATTCGCTTCGTTGACCCCTTCCATCCTTCTATCCGCTTCGTTGACCCCTTCCATCCCTCTATTCGCTTCGTTGACCCCTTCCATCCCTCTATTCGCTTCGTTGACCCCTTCCATCCTTCTATCCGCTTCGTTGACCCCTTCTATCCCTCTATTCGCTTCGTTGACCCCTTCCATCCTTCTATCCGCTTCGTTGACCCCTTCCATCCTTCTATCCGCTTCGTTGACCCCTTCTATCCCTCTATTCGCTTCGTTGACCCCTTCTATCCTTCTATTCGCTTCGTTGACCCCTTCCATCCCTCTATTCGCTTCGTTGACCCCTTCCATCCTTCTATCCGCTTCGTTGACCCCTTCCATCCCTCTATCCGCTTCGTTGACCCCTTCCATCCCTCTATTCGCTTCGTTGACCCCTTCTATCCTTCTATTCGCTTCGTTGACCCCTTCCATCCCTCTATTCGCTTCGTTGACCCCTTCCATCCCTCTATTCGCTTCGTTGACCCCTTCCATCCTTCTATCCGCTTCGTTGACCCCTTCCATCCCTCTATTCGCTTCGTTGACCCCTTCCATCCTTCTATCCGCTTCGTTGACCCCTTCCATCCCTCTATTCGCTTCGTTGACCCCTTCTATCCTTCTATTCGCTTCGTTGACCCCTTCCATCCCTCTATTCGCTTCGTTGACCCCTTCTATCCTTCTATTCGCTTCGTTGACCCCTTCCATCCTTCCATTCGCTTCGTTGACCCCTTCTATCCTTCTATTCGCTTCGTTGACCCCTTCCATCCCTCTATTCGCTTCGTTGACCCCTTCTATCCTTCTATCCGCTTCGTTGACCCCTTCTATCCTTCTATCCGCTTCGTTGACCCCTTCCATCCCTCTATCCGCTTCGTTGACCCCTTCTATCCCTCTATCCGCTTCGTTGACCCCTACCATCCTTCTATCCGCTTCGTTGACCCCTTCTATCCCTCTATCCGCTTCGTTGACCCCTTCCATCCTTCTATCCGCTTCGTTGACCCCTTCTATCCCTCTATTCGCTTCGTTGACCCCTTCTATCCCTCTATCCGCTTCGTTGACCCCTTCCATCCTTCTATCCGCTTCGTTGACCCCTTCTATCCCTCTATTCGCTTCGTTGACCCCTTCCATCCTTCTATCCGCTTCGTTGACCCCTTCTATCCCTCTATTCGCTTCGTTGACCCCTTCTATCCCTCTATTCGCTTCGTTGACCCCTTCCATCCTTCTATCTGCTTCGTTGACCCCTTCTATCCCTCTATTCGCTTCGTTGACCCCTTCTATCCTTCTATCCGCTTCGTTGACCCCTTCTATCCTTCTATCCGCTTCGTTGACCCCTTCTATCCCTCTATCCGCTTCGTTGACCCCTTCTATCCTTCTATCCGCTTCGTTGACCCCTTCTCTTTCTTATCCATTTTTTGTATATATTCTTTCATTTCCAGTTTCATGTATATTCATCTCTTTACTTCCCGCTTTCTTTTTTCCCCGTTCTTTTTATCGATCCTCCAACAAGTTACTTTCTTCTCCTAATATATACATTTTCCGACGCCTGGCTGCTGCACTCAACATTCCGCCTGCTTCGAGACTTGCTCCTCCTCCTCCGCTCCCTGCTGTACCTCCCTTCCGCTTTCTCTGCTCGCTTGCCTCACACACACACACACACACACACACACACACCAGTAATACTCCCTAACATAATTTTTTTCTTCTTCCCCGTCTCCCCTCTCTCTCTCTCTCTCTCTCTCTCTCTCTCTCTCTCTCTCTCTCTCTCTCTCTCTCTCTCTCCTTTTATTCTCTTCAATCTTTCCTTCTTTCTTCCTCCTTTCTTCTTTCACCTTAAATACATATCTTTTCTTCCTCTCTTTCTTTCTTCATTCTACTTTCCTTCTCTCTTCCTTCTTCCTATTTCCTCCTTGGTCTCATTTCTCTCTCTCTCTCTCTCTCTCTCTCTCTCTCTCTCTCTCTCTCTCTCTCTCTCTCTCTCTCTCTCTCTCTCTCTCTCTCTCCTACCCTTCTTCTCTCCTTTCCCTCCTATCTCCCTCACACACATTTTTCCTCCCTCTCTTTCTTCCTTCCTTCCCTCTTCTTTCTCTCCACCTTCTAACACTTATTTCTTTCCCCTCTTCCTCTTCCTCCTTTCTATTCTTCTTCCCTCTCTTCCTCCTCCTCCTCCCCTCCTCACACTTACATGCACCCCCCCCACCCCCCCACCTCCACTTTCACACTTACAGAACGCCTGGCTACTTTCTCAACCACCACCACCTCCACCTCCACCACCTCCACTGCTACTCTCACCACCACCTCCATCTCCACCACCGTCTTTGATAACTCTCTCCTCCACCCTCATCACCAATCCTCATCACCACAACCATCACCACCACCACCACTAGCATATCATTAGTCCACACGGCTGCCTTCACCACCACCACCATCGTTGCTCCACCATCTTCATCCACCTCCCTCAACACCAGTCCACCTCTCCACCTTCATCACCACCACTCACTATCATCACCATTCCATACCCTGTTTATTTTCATCACCAACGACCTTTCCTTCACCACCACCACCACCACCACCATCAATGCTACTGTACCCTCCTCCTCCTCCTCCTCCTCCTCCTCCTCCTCTTCCTCCTCCATTGGCAAAAAGTGGAGGAGTCGCTTATGGTGAAACTCCGTCCATTGCTACGTGTGTGTGTGTGTGTGTGTGTGTGTGTGTGTGTGTGTGTGTGTGTGTGTGTGTGTGTGTGTGTGTGTGTGTGTGTGTGCAATGCCTTCGCGATGCCCTAGAGGTCTGTGTACGCTTATATCAAACTTTCACAAAGGTGCACATGAACTTTCGCGGATGTACACACACACACACACATACACACACACTTCCCGTAGGCCTAAAAACCGTATATTAGATTTACACACGTGTGAGTCGTACGCGTGTATACACATGTGGACACTTCTGCCACTTCCCTTAGGCCTATGACGCGCACACACACACACACACACACACACACACACACACACACACACACACACACACACACACACACACAGACCTATATCATTTACAACCTCCCCTTCCTTTTTTCCCATCTCCTTCCATTTGCCTACAAACCTCATCTTCTCTTCCCTTATCTTTCCTCCTCCCTTCTTCCCTATCTCCCATTCCTCCCCATTTAATCTCCCCTTTATTTACCTTCGTCACACTAACCTTATTCTTACCCCATTCCATTCCTTACCTTCCCCTCCCCTCCCTTCAACTCTTGCCCTTCCCATCACCCCCATTCCCCTCCCATCACCCTTTGCCCTTCACCTTCACGCATACATAACCTTTCCCCTTCCCTTCCTCCCTTTACCAACCTCTTAACCTCTCCCCCTGTCTCTCTTCCCCCTTCCATTCTCTCCCCTCCTTCCCTTCCCACACCTCCCCTCTCTTCCTCCTCCTCTCCCACACCTTTCTTATCTTCTTCCCCTTTCCTCTCTTCCCCTCCTTTCCTCTCACCTCTTCCCCTCCCTTACCTGCCTTCTCTTCCTCCCCTCCCCTTCTCTCTTCCCCTCCACCCCCTTTAACTTACCTGCCTAAACTCACACCTGTACAAGTCTAGCCACACCTGTTTCACCCACGCACATACATACACACATGTCTTACTTATTCCTACCTTCCTTTCCTATTCTTCTTCCTCTTTTCCCTTCTCCTCTTTTTCTATGTCTCAAAATCTATCTTCCACAGTCCTACCTGTCCAAATCATACACACCTTTCTTACACCTGTCCTCCTCCTCTTCTATACTTCGAAATCTACTTCTTTCACACTCACATCTTCCACCAATCCATTTCACACCTCCTCCTCTTCTTCCACCTCCTCCTCCTCCTCCTATTCTCAAGCCTAATCCTCCTCCTTCTCTTCTTTAAACCCCTTCCTTCTCGTTTTCCTTCTCTCCCACAACTTACCCTCCTCGCCCTCATCCTCACACTCACCTTGACACAGCCACACCCACCCTCACCCTCACACACACCCACACCCACACTCACACCCACACCCACCTGTCTGTAGGGCGGGGGTCCCTCCAGGGTCTTCTCCAGGCGGGCTCTACTCGATGCCTTGGCCGACGGCTCCTCCTTGTCGGGGGGCGGTTTGCCTGGGCCCTCCCGCACGCCCTGGGGAGGAAGGAAAGGGAGGTTAGAAGGTGCCAAAGTGTAGATGGGTGGACACATTATATGGTTAGTCTGCTGTGGGATCTCTGGGGAATGATTGGTATATAGGGAGAGGGTAGGGAGAAGGGGGGTGAAGGGGGTGGGGAAGGGTGAGGGGTATTTGTACACACACACACACACACACACACACACACACACACACACACACACACACACACACACACACACACACACACACACACACACACACACACACACACACACACACACACACACACACACACACACACACACACACACACACACACACACACACACACACAAGGGGTCAGGCATCGTTCTCTGCACACACTATTGCATTAAAATTCACCTTCGTCAGCACAGACTTTGAAGCAACAGCCACAATAACAACCTCTCTCTCTCTCTCTCTCTCTCTCTCTCTCTCTCTCTCTCTCTCTCTCTCTCTCTCTCTCTCTCTCTCTAATTAGATTCATGGTCAGCATCAACAACAGAAACGAAGCGATCAGCAGCTAGGCAACACACACACACACACACACACACACACACACACACACACACACACACACACACACACACACTCACATTTGGCGAGTTAGAAAGTTCGTTCTCGGCATCATAAACGTCATAAAAGGTCAGTGATACGGAGATGAGCACCGAGGCAACGCGCAGCTATAAAGTATGACCCAAACTTAAGATTACTATTAGGGAGAGATAGATGGATAGATAAAAGGATAGATAGATAGACGAAAACAGGTATATAGACGGAAAAATGGAGAGAGAGAGAGAGAGAGAGAGAGAGAGAGAGAGAGAGAGAGAGATCACAAACAATGGCGTATCAGGTTACACTTAATAGAAATAAATTCACGTGAAAAAGAAAGAGCGAGGAAGGAAATGATGAAAAGGCGAAAGAAAGAAAGAAAGAAAGAAAGAAGGAAAATTAGAAAGATTACCAAAAAAACAGAGGAAGGAAAAAACAAAAACAAAAAGAAAATTTAAAGAAGCGAACAAACACGAGAAAGTTCCACAGGAAATACCTTCACACACACACACACACACACACACACACACACACACACGCACACACACGGCCTTGAAATTTAGCTACACACACACACACACACACACACACACGTATACAGGGGATAAAAGTAAATGATTCGTGAAGAACTTATGAAAAAAAAAACTTAATGCATTTCTCTCTCTCTCTCTCTCTCTCTCTCTCTCTCTCTCTCTCTCTCTCTCTCTCTCTCTCATCAACTGTAGACCAAATTTTCCCACTGTATACCTCCATCACCACCACCACCATCATCACCACCATCAACACCACCACTATCAACACCTTTCTCACCGCTCACCTCCGCCATCACCACAACTAATCACCACCATCACCACCCCCACACCACCATAAATCACCATCACCACCACCATTACCACCTATCATACTCTTCTTCCTCTTCCTCCTCCTCCTCCTCCTCCTCTTGCTCCTCCTCCTCCTTCTTCTAACCCACATCACATCCAATCATAAGACCCAATCGCCACCAGCTAGCTAGACTTTCCCATAGCATGACTAAACATTCTCTCTCTCTCTCTCTCTCTCTCTCTCTCTCTCTCTCTCTCTCAAAGTATATTTTTTGTAACCTTTGTGTTCGTTTTGTTGATATTAAGGTAAGGTAAGGTGATGTTAGGTAAGGTAAGGTAAGGGTAGGTTAGGTTAGGTTAGGTAGGGTAAGGTAAGGTAAGGTAAGGCAAGGGTAGGGTAGGTTATGTTATGTTATGTTATGTTAGGTTAGGTAAGGTAGGGTAAGGTAATGTTAGGTAAGGTAAGGGTAGGTTAGGTTAGGTAAGGTAATGTGAGGTAAGTTAAGGTAGGGTAAGGTTAGGTAAGGTAAGGTTAGGTATGAGAAGGTAAGGTAGGGCAAGGGAAAATAGAGTAGGGTAAGGTAAAGTAAGGTAAGACAGGTAAATCAACAGGTGTAGGGGAAAACCCGGGTGAGTTTGTACCATACATGTACTGCAAAACACACACACACACACACACACACACACACACACACACACACACACACACACACACACACACACACACACACACACACACACACACACACACACACACACACACACACCTGTGCCCTGACGTCCAATGACCGTGATTTAATGAACCTTGGGACACACACACACACACACACACACACACACACACACACACACACACACACACACACACACACACACACACAATTAAAAAGAGATTTAAAACGCAAAGGGAGGAATGTATAATAGTGGAAAAAAAGATGAGAGAGAGAGAGAGAGAGAGAGAGAGAGAGAGAGAGAGAGAGAGAGAGAGAGAGAGAGAAGAGAAGGAAAGGAAGAAAAGGGAAAGAAGGAAGGAAGGGAGAGGAAGGAAAGGAAGGGAAGGAAAGGAAGGGGTGAAAGGGAAGGAAAGGAATGGAATGGAAGGAAAATATAGGAAGGAAGGAAGGAAAGGAAGGGAAGGAAAGGAAGGGAAGGAAAGGAAAGGAAGTATAGGAAGGAAGGAGGGAAGGAAAGGAAGGGAAGGGAAGAAGGAAGGAAGGAAGGAAGGAAAGAGGGAAGGAAGGAAGGAAGGAAGGGAAAGGAAGTATAGGAAGGAAGGAGGGAAGGAAAGGAAGGGAAGGGAAGGAAGGGAAATATAGGAAGGAAGGGAGAAGAAGGAAAGAAGGGAAGGAAAGTATAGGAAGGAAGGGAAGGGAAGGAAAGGAAAGGAAGTATAGGAAGGAAGGAGGGAAGGAAAGGAAGGGAAGGGAAGGAAGGGAAATATAGGAAGGAAGGGAGAGGAAGGAAAGAAGGGAAGGAAAGGAAGGGGTGAAGGGCAAAGAAGGGGTGGTTACTTACTTCTAACAGGTTCCCCATCACCCCATCAGCCGTTTCCCCTTCAATCTATACTCAACACCACCACCACCACCACCACCACCTTCAACACCACTATCACCACCACTTCGTCCACAGTCACCACCACTACCAACACCTTCCTCACCACAGTCACCACAACCACCGCTATAACTGTTAATGTCACCACCACCAACACCACCACTTGCGTATCATCATCACCATCATCATTTCTTTCATCACCACTTTTACGGGTTTGGTTCGTCAAGTCACCACCACAATCACTACCACGATTGCTCTTGTATCGTCAACACCAGTATTTTATTTTTATCACCACCTTCGCATGGTTATAAAACAGGGTTGTCATCACCATTAAGGGCGTCAACACCACTAGATATGTTTGAGTCATCACCACCACCACCTTCATCACCATCACCACCCTCGCCGTGTTTAGCTATCCAGTTATCACCACTACTTTCAACACCGAACCCACAAAGTCATCACCATCACCACCATCATCTTCGTTTTGTTATCTTATCATCACCAATACCATCATCACCACGCCTATATTGTCATCACCACCATCATCACCATCTTCGTTTAGTTATCTCGTTATCACCATCCTCACCACCACCATACCTTCACTCTTATCAGCACCATAATCATTAAACATCATCACCACCACCATCATCACCACATCTACAATGACATCACCACCATCAACAAGTTTATCTGTCTCATCACCATCACCACCACACCTACACTAATACCACCACCACCATCACCATCAACACCATCATTAAATTTAGCAATCTCTACTATCATCACCACCACCACCACTATCACCACTTCACACCTGTAATCAATCCTCACACACAGGTAAACGAACTCATAAGGTTAATTAACACCCACAGGTAAATCACTCTAAATCAACCAGGTAAGTCTTGAATGTAATGGACAGGTAGCTTATTTTGCGGCTTCTAATTATTTATAGGAGTAACAATTTTTATTTTATTTTTCAGGGAGTTATTTTTTTCTTGGATTTTTTTTGTTAATTGTAAAAAAAAAAGATGAGTAAGTTAATCTGAGTCTTTATATTGAACAGGCAATTTCATTTTCGGCTTCTAATATTTTAAAGACTAACGTTTATTTTTTATTTTCCTGGGAGTTATTTTTTTTCTGGGATGTTTTTTTCTTGTTTTGTTTGTTTATCGTAAAAAAATATATCCTTTCCTTTCTTCCTTCCAATCCTTCTTTCTTTTCTTTCCTTCTCTTTCTTAAAATTTTCTTTCCATTCCTTCCTTCCTTTCTTTCCCTGTTTCCTCAATCCATCCCATTCTGTCTCCATTCCACCTAACTTTCCTTCGCTCCATTTGCTTTCTCTGTCTCTATTTCTCTCTCTCTTCCTTTTAATTCTCCTTTCCTCTAATGGAAAATGAGCTAATCTGAGCACGCTAACGGTTCACACTTGTCTACTTAATCTCCGTTCAAAACCATAAAATCTTAAGTACGATACAGAAATATGCAAATGTGTGTGTGTGTGTGTGTGTGTGTGTGTGTGTGTGTGTATGAGAAAAGAGAGAAAGGAGGGAAGGAGGAGGAGATTATAAAGACAGCAAGAAAGAAAGAAGAAATGAAGGAAGGAGAGAAGAAAGAAAAGAAAAATAATGAAAAGAAGGGAGAAAAAGAGAGGAGGAGAAAACAAATGGAGAGGAGAAATGAAGGAAAAGTTTGGAGATGGCAAGAATGGAATGGGAGGAAAGGAAGGGAAGGGAAGGGAAAGGAAAGGAAGGGAAGGGAAGGGAAAGGAAAGGAGAGGAAGGGAAGGGAAAGGAAAGGAGGGACATGTGTGTGTGTGTGTGTGTGTGTGTGTGCACGTTTACACACACACACACAC
>NC_066545.1:13975325-13987825 GCF_024679095.1 Eriocheir sinensis | reverse complement strand
ATTCTTTTTAGGAGCAGCGAGTAGCGGGCTTATTTATTTTATTGTTTCCTTTTTTTGTGCCCTAGGTTGTAAAAAAAAAAAAAAAAAGGCTTTCGTGGACGTTTTAGGCATTTCCAGGGGTAGTTTTATAACCCTGATGGTAGGTAATTTGACCCTTCTTTCTGTATACCATTAACTTGAAAGAACACTCATGAAAATTCGATTAATTAACCTCCATATCGGCCTTTGGATATTGTTGTGAGAGGAGGAAGTTTAAAAATACCGAGCAGTGAAATACAGTTGTCATATTGCACATCAACGGTCACCTTTCCAACACACACACACACACACACACACACACACACACCAGCTGACTACACTCCTCAACACACTGAAACACTAACACAAAATCACAACACAACAGCACGTGCCACCCCAAAGCAACCAACCCACGAACACCACTCGCAACACTGCACAGAAAGAACACAGAACACGTAGAACACAAGAACACTCGGCTCACAACACAACACAACACAGAGAACACATAATAGGGCCAGTTCAACAGTCCAACACAAGTTATTATAAGCTCCCAAACCAATCTGTATGCTCTCCACAATGATCCGTTATTTCTACTCAATACCAGATACTAAAGATACTGTGTGATTTTCTAAAGGTTCCTTCTTTATATATCAACGCCAAGCACTATACAAGGAATTTTGGTGGTATTTTCTGTTTGGTTGGGGGGCTTATAAGCTTCCTGCACTGGACTGTAAAAACTGGCCCATAGAACACACAGTAGAGGGCGCAAGACAGGGCGCAGCAGGCTACCCACCGCTGCTTCCACTCTGAGCCGCATCACGCCCATGTCTGCGCCGCTCCGCCACCGCCGCACGCAGCACAGGATCATGCCAGCGCCCCCATCCGAAACGCCGCAGGGGGGAGGGGGGGAGGCCCGCCCCACCTCAGCACAGAGCCGAGACGATCCCAGTCCGGCGGTGTCTCGGACTTAGGAGGTGAGAGGGTCCCTTACACACAGGTAAAGGGATGCCAAGTACTCGTTTACACTCCTCTGATATCGTTTTTCGTTCTCACACGTTAGTTTCTCCCTGTATATCGTCTTTCCAGTGTCTATTTATTTATATTTCACCCGTATTTCCTTCGCCTGTAAGTATGGTGGGGTTAAAACGAGGTTGTAGGTGTGGGGTGGCACTCTTGAGGTGTCTGGCAACATTGCTCTGGTGGTCTTCGGCACCTCGCGCGGAGCCAAAGCGACGCAAGAGTGGCTCAGCGTTAGCCATCTCCACCTCTACACCCAGAACCGGAGGGCGCGTGGGTGTTAGGAGTTCGGCGTGGGTTAGGGTACTCTTACGCCCACGCGGGGAGGACGGGGGGAAGGGGAAGTACTGAGGAAGGGGAGGAGGTGGGTATGGGAAGGGCAGGGACGAAGGAGAGGTAAGGGAAGGGAGAGGAGGGATGGGAAAGTACTGGGGAGGAGAGAAGGTGGATGTGAGAAGGGCAGGGACGAAGGAGAGGGAAGGGGAGGGATGGGGAAGTACTGGGGAAGGGAGTAGGAGGGTATGGGAAGGGCATGGACGAAGGGAGGGGAGAAGGATGCCAGGAGAAGGGAGAGGAGGGATGGGAAAGTACTGGGGAGGAGAGAAGGGCAGGGACGAAGGGGAGGGAAGGGGAAGTACTGGGAAGGGGAGTCGGTTGGCGAGGGAAGACCAGAGACGAAGGAAGGGGAGAAGGATGCCAGGGAAGGGAGAGAAGGAATGGGGAGGGGAGGGGAAGGGCCGAAGGAGAGGGAGCGAAGGAAGGGGAGTAGGATGCTGGGGAGGTAAGGGAAGGGAGGGACAGGAAGGGAAGGATCCAGAGACGAGTCTATCACCGAACGTTCTGTGTGTTTTCAAATGGATGTCGTTCTTTAGGCGTTCAAATCGTCTTGGGCGCGGGGAGAAGGGGATTCAACGCTCTCCCAGTAGCATTCCGTGAAACCAAAGAGAGAGAAAGAGAGAGAAAGAGGAAGAGAAAGAGAGAACGATATAACGGGATTGGGATTAATAAACGAAAAACAAAAGACGATACGCTCTGAAACACACACACACACACACACACACACACACACACACACACACACACATACACACACACACGTGAATCACCACCACCACCATCACCATCACCCCCAGACCCCAATACAGCGAACTCCCTTCCCATATCCACGCCATATCCACCTCTATTCCGCCTTCCTTCCCCTTCCTGAGTGCTGAAGAAGACGAAGAGGAGGCGCTGTAGGGAAATGCTGACCTGCTGACCTTCTAAGTGCTGAGTAGAGGGTGTGAAGAGAGGTGCTGGTGTGGTATAGAGATGTAAGGTTGAGCAACGAAACCGCCGATAGGGACAAAAAGAGGAAAAAGAAAGGAGGACAAAGAGTGACAAAGAGTGAGTTAGTGATGGAATGATGATGGGAACTTGTGAGGGAAAAAAGGAAGAGGAGGTAGAGAGGAGGAAACGAAGAGGGAATGGGAAAATGAGAGGGAAAATAAAGAAAGAGGAGGTAGAGAGAAGGAAATAAAGAAGGAATAAGATACAGAGTGAAACAGAGAGGAATGAAAATGGGAATGAGAGGGAAAAAAAGGAAGAGGAGGTAGAGAGAAGGAGACAAAGAAGGAATAAGATGGAGAATGAAACAGAGAGGAATGAAGATGGGGAATGAGAGGAAAAAAAGGAAGAAAATGAGAGGTGGAGAGAGAGAAAGAGAGAAGGGAAACAAAGAGGGAATGAGATACAGAGAGAAGGATAGAAAGGAACAATGATAGAAAATGAGAAGTAAAAGGGATGAAGAAGAAAATGTAGAAGAAAAGGGAAACAAAGACAAAAGAAGGAAATGACACGGATATCAAAAGGAATAAAAGGAAGAGGTGGAAAGAGAGAGAGAAGGGAAACAAAGAGGAAATAGAGAGAAGGAATGACACAATGATAAAAGAAGGAAAAAAAGGAAGAAAATGGGAAGAGAGGGAAACGAAGACAAAAGAAGAAGGAAATGACACGGATATCAAAAGGAGTAAAAGGAAGCAAAAGGGAAAGAGAAAAGGGAAACAAAGAAAATAGGAGAAGTGAATGACACTGGGATAAAAGAAGGAAAAAAAGGAAGAAAATGTGAAAGAGAAGGGAAACAAAGAAAATAGGAGAAGAGAATGACACTGGGATAAAAGAAGGAAAAAAAAGGAAGAAAATGGGAAAGAGAAAAGAGAAACAAAGAAAATAGGAGAAGGGAATGACACTGGGATAAAAGAAGGAAAAAAAAGGAAGAAAATGGGAAAGAGAGAAGGGAAAACAAAGAGGAAACAAGATAGAGGGAAAGAGGAGGAGAGGGGGATAGAATGAAGAGGAAACAGACACGAGTAAGGAATTATGTAACAAAGTAAAAAGAAGAAAGAGAGGAAGGAAGATGAAACAAAGAAGAAAAAAAAAGAGAAAAGATGGAATACAATACAAGATGCAAAGAAATAAAAATAAAAATGGACGGAAATAAATAAAAGAAAGAGAAAAGGTGACACAAGGGATAAAGATGAAGATAGAGAAGATAAAGAAGAATAACCTAACCCAATAATAATAATAATAATAATAATAATAATAATAATAATAATAATAATAATAATAACAATAACTACGACGCAAGTTCATGAATTTGAGGTTTATGAACTTGTTTTTGAGAGAGAGAGAGAGAGAGAGAGAGAGAGAGAGGCAGGTAACCCTCCATGGTGACTACTTCGTCCGTTACGGTTTTTTTTCTCCCTCCCTCCTCCTCCTCCTCCTCCTCCCTTCCTCCTCCTCCTCCTCCTCCATCAATCCATCTTCTCTTCCTTCCTTCTCCCCTCTCCTTTAAATCTCTCCCTTCCTTCCTTTCCTTCCTCCGTTTATTTATATTCTTCCTTTATTTGTTGTTCTCTCTCTCTCTCTCTCTCTCTCTCTCTCTCTCTCTCTCCGCCTCATGGGGAGAAAGAGGAAACAGGTGAGAGAGAGGAGGAAACAGTAATGAGAGGAAGGAAGAGGAAGAGCCGGAGGGGAGAGAGAGAGCGAGAGAGAGAGAGAGAGAGAGAGGGGGTTCTGTCATCCAATCAAGTGCCTTCTTTCCGTCAGAGAGAGAGAGAGAGAGAGAGAGAGAGAGAGAGAGAGAGACCGGAAGGGTGGAGGTGAAATAACAGGAAAGAAGTGTGGAGGAGGGAAGTGGGGGGGGGGGAGGGGGAGGGAAAATGGAGGGAGGAGGAGGAGGAGGAGGAGGAGGAGGAGGAGGGAGGCAATTCAGGCGTAGCAATTTAAATCTTCCGTAAAAGAAAGGAAGAGGAAGACAAAGAGAGGGAGAGAAGAAAGGGAGGGAGGGAGGGAGGGAGAGAAAAGAAAGGGAGAGAAAGGAGAGAAAGAAAGGTAGATAATGAGGTGGAAGGAAGGAGTTTATAGTCTCTCTCTCTCTCTCTCTCTCTCTCTCTCTCTCGGTTCCCTCATGCGAAAATACACGTTTAAATAATAGTCTCATTTGCTCTCATTTTTGTATTTCTTACGCGGAAAAATTTTGTGATCTATATTTCTTTCATTGTTTTTTCTATTCTTTTTTTGCAACGTGCTTAATATGGGTCGCTTTCTCTATCTATCTATCTATCTATCAAGCTATCAATGTGTCTTTGTATCATTCTGTCTGTGTATCAATTTGTATGTGTATGTACCTATCTATCTATCTATCTGTCTCTACTTATCTGTCTATCTATCTATGTCTATCTCTCTATCTATCTATATTTAATCTTCTTTATTTCTGGTTTTCTCAGTTTCTTGTCTCATTTTCTTTTTCCATTTTCTTTTTATCTACCTTCAATCTTCTATTTCACCTGCCTATATCTACCTGTTCATTAATACGTGATCGAGAAACTTCACATAAAGGTCAAGTTAAAGGTCATACGCTATAGCTACGCGTGACCTCGGTGCACATCTCCGGCGCATTGACCCTATACTTCATATCCTCACTAAATCATTTCAGGTAATTTCTCTTCTTTTTTTTAACTTTTCCTTTCATAATTTACCTGTAAGTTCTGTTTCTCACCTGTATGTTCAATTTACCTGAGTTCATATCGAAGACTCATATATTCTTAGCATTTCAGGTGATTTCGGTTCTCTTTTTACTTTTACTTTCATGATTTACCTGCAAGTTCTGTTAATCATCTGCAGGTTCAATTTACCTGAGTTCATATCGAAGACTCATATATTCTTAGCATTTCAGGTAATTTCTCTTCTTTTTACTTTTACTTTCATGATTTACCTGCAAGTTCTGTTAATCATCTGCAAGTTCAATTTACCTAAGTTCATTATATCGCAGACTCACGTTCTTGCTCCCCGTGGTCACTCTCACTTTTCATCTTCCTAATTATCTTCTCTCTCATCTACCTGTGATTTTTTTTCTCTCTCTCTCTTTCACCTGTGCGCTCCTTTTTACCTTGATTAGGTTTACCTGGAAAATCCTTAATTGCTTGCACGCCTTTTTTTTTTTTTTTTTTGCTTTCCGTCTAAACTCACCTCTATCTCCTTCACCTGTTTCTTTTTACCTGTCTGTTTTTTTTAATTAGATGAGTTTTATTTAATTTTCTATTCCTGTACGCTCATTTATTGCTTATTTTTCTCATTTATTTATTCTTCATTTTATTGTTATTATTATTGTTATTATTATTATTATTATTATTATTAGTTTTACCTGTTCGTGTTTTTTTCTTAATTAGCTGAATGTTTTGTTTTCGTTATGTTTTTCTCACCTTTGATTATTATTGTGTTGCATTATACTTGTTTTACTGTTAGCTTTTGTTTCCTCTCTATCTGTCTTTTTCTATCTATCTATCTATCTATCTATCTATCTCTCACGTTCTCTGTAATGTGATTCGTTCAATGTTTTTTCCTAAGCAATCAGAAAGAACATTTACTTTTCTTTTTATTTTTTTCTTTCGTCTAACGCATTGCAGGTTCTCTTAATCCACGTGCTTCATTACCTGCTTCAAAAATATTACCTGTGTGTGCGTGTGTGTGTGTGTGTTCACCTACACACACACACAGACACACACACACAAACACACACTTAAAACACTCTACGGGGATCGCTTGCCACACCTCACGCCCGTAACCCAACACCTCCCTCACCACCACCACCACCACCATCACCACCATCACCTCGCCAAGGGTTAAGATTTTTCCAAGCCAAGATGCGAGTTTTGTCTTACCAACGGACTCTCACAGGTAGATAGATAGATAGATAGACTGACAGAAAAATAGGCAGTGGATATATATGTTTCTTGACCATATCAGAAGAAAGGAGGGAGAAGAAGAACACAAAGAAGAAAATATGGAGAAAGAAAGGTCAGGAGAAAGAGGGGGAGGTGGAGAAGGTGAAGAAAGGTGAAAGAACAACAGTAAGAAGAAGAGGAGGAGAAGGAAGAGAGAGAAAGAGTATATAAAAAAAGATTGATTTACAGTTATATTTAAATTGTGTCACGAGTATTATGTATCTTCCGGTAAATATCCATAAAAACAACAAAAACAATGAATTCAAAACAAAACAAAACAATACACCTTTCTCAGTCTCCATCTTCACGCTCATGTTTTTGTTTTGATTGTTTTCTTACCTGCCTTAACACCTGTCTATCTACCTGTCTGTCTGTCTAGCTATCTTCCTGCCTACCTGTCTGTCTGTCTACCTGGATTTTTCTCACTAACCATATTAACGCAAGCTTTCCCCCGTTAGTAAAACATTGGGTCAAAATACGCATGATATATTTTGAACAGTTACCCCTGCAAGTCCACGTTTTCTATTACACAAGTTTACCTCCAGCCAACACACACACACACACACACACACACACACACACACACACACACACCTTTCCGCTAGTCAAATAATAGTTTACCTGTGTGTGTGGACTGCAAGCTATCGTTTTTTGAGTGTTTGTGTGTGTGTGTGTGTGTGTGTGTGTGTGTGTGTGTGTGTGTGTGTGTGTGTGTGTGAGATAGCAACTGCACTAAATTCCTATGCTAATGTTTCTCTCTCACACACACACACACACACACACACACACACACACACACACACACTTTACCGCTAACACAACACCTTAGAACATATAATAAAACGTTACTTAATTATTTGCGAAGGTAAGAATATGTGACCTTTATATACAAGAAATGGAAGGAAAAAAAGTAAAATAAAACGATATAAATAAAGAAACGGACGAGACGAAGGTAAATGATTCGCATGAAGACTTATTTTTAACCTCCTTCGTCTATCTGTATATCTATCTCTATCTACCTATCTATCTATCTATCAATGGCACCCTCTTCTTTAAACCACAGAACTTTCTATTTCAATGTGTCCTCCATCTCTTCCCCTTCCTCTTCCCCTTCCTCTTCCCCTTCTCCCTTCCCCTTCCTACGCCTACTTTTCCCCTACGCAATTCCGCTCCTCCCTTCCTCCTTAACCCTCCCCTCCTCTATACACCTTCCCCTCCCTTCCCCTACCCTTCCTTCCTTACCCAGTATCTTCCCCACATATCTTCCCCTCCCTTCCCCTACCCTTCCTTCCTTACCCAGCATCTCCCCCACATATCTTTCCCTCCCTTCCCCTACCCTTCCTCCCTTACCTAGCATCTTCCCCACGTATCTTCCCCTCCCTTCCCCTACCCTTCCTTCCTTACCCAGCATCTCCCCCACATATCTTTCCCTCCCCTCCTCTTCCGCCCTACTTAAACCCATTCCCCATACATTCTCCCCTCCCCCCTTCCCCTGCCATTCCCTCCCCACCTATCTACATCCTCCTCGAATCCTCCTCCCCTTTTATCTAGCATCTTTCTCCCCTCCCTCTCCTGACAGCCTCCCCCTTCCCCTCACCTCTGCGTATCTACCCCCTCCCCCCCTCCCCTTCACCTGTCTCACCCCTAGTACAGGTAACACAGCATGGATCCATACGCTTCAAACCACCAAGGTAGCGACAGGTAACCTTGCCTCACTCCGGCCTCAAGAACCACCACCACCACCACCACCACCACCGCAGAGACCACCATGTATTACGGCCATCACCACCACCACCTCCATCACCAACACCACTAACCTCACCACATGTCTCATAATACACACACACACACACACACACACACACACACACACACACGTTTCATTGTAAGTGATATTTCCTCTAACAAACAAATGAAATCAAGTTAACAGTTTCACATCTCTCTCTCTCTCTCTCTCTCTCTCTCTCTCTCTCTCTCTCTCAAGTCATGTTACGAGACACTTTACAATTAAGTCGCATCAGTCAGTTAGTCAGTCAGTCAGTCAGTCAGTCAGTCAGTCACTCATTCATTCATTCAGTCAGTCAGTCAGTTAGTCAGTCAGTCAGTTAGTCAGTCAGTCAGTCAGTCAGTCAGTCAGTCAGTCAGTCACTCATTCATTCATTCATTCAGTCAGTCAGTTAGTCAGTCAGTCAGTCAGCCATTCATTCATTCATTCATTCATTCAGTCAGTCAGTCATTCAGTCAGTCAGTCAGTCAGTCAGTCAGTAATTCATTCATTCAGTCAGTCAGTCAGTAATTCATTCATTCATTCAGTCAGTCAGTCAGTCAGTCAGCCTCACGGTCACAAGCGCGGCCCTCAGACAGTGTTGGTAAGATGCTGCAAATTGTATTGTCTGTCTTCATCTCCTGCTCCTCCTCCTCCTCCTTATCTTTCTCTTCCTTCTAGGCTTTCTTCTCCATTTCTTGTTCTTCTTCCCTTCTCATCTTTCTGTACGCCCTTTTCCTGCTCCTTGTTTTTCTTCTCCATGCACTACTTCTCATTCTTCTTTCTTCCTTTATTCCTTATCCTCCAATCTCTTTCCTTACTTCTTCCTCCTCCATCTCTTTCATTTTCTCTCTCTTTATTTCCTCTCCTCTCCCTACACGCCCATTTTCCCCTCCTTCTCCTCCTCCTCCTCCTCCTTTTCCTCCTCTCCTCCTTTACTCAATCCCTCCTCATCCCTGTCAATCCTTTCCGTCCTCATCCCCCCTTCCCCATCCTCAAGTCGGGTTAAGCAATATCCGCCGCGCCCTTGGCCTGCTCAGTGTGACATGGCGTGCCCTCAAGACGTCGGCGCAGGCATCAGAGGCTTGTTAGGTCTAGGGATGGGGCGTGGGGGAGGGGGGGGGGGCGGGTGACAGAAAACCGGGGCCTGACAAGTGACCTCCGTTAGTTTGGTTCTGTTTTGTGTCGAGGTCAGTGTCTTCCCTATGCTCCTCCTCCTCCTCCTCTTCTTCCTCCTCGGCTTCTGTAACTGTGGCTGTGTGAGGGATGCTGAGAGAGGCTGTGTAAGTGGGAGCTGTGAGATGTTGAGGGAGGCTGTGAGATATGCTGTGTGTGATGGGATGTGTGTGAGAGATGCTGAGAGAGGCTGTGTGTGAGTGGGAGATGTGAGGAAAACGTGAGATGTTGAGGGAGGCTGTGAGATGTGCTGTGTGTGATGGGATGTGTGTGAGGGATGCTGAGAGAGGCTGTGTGTGAGTGGGAGATGTGAGGAAGGCGTGAGATGTTGAGAGATGCTGTGAGATGTGCTGTGTGTGATGGGATGTGTGTGAGGGATGCTGAGAGAGGCTGTGTGTGAGTGGGGGATGTGAGGAAGGCGTGAGAGGTTGAGGGAGGCTGTGAGATACGCTGTGTGAGATGGGATGTGTGTGAGGGATGCTGTGAGGGACACTGAGAGAGGCTATGTGTGAGTAGGAGCTGTGAGGTAGACGAGAGAGAGAGAGAGAGAGAGAGAGAGAGAGAGAGAGAAAAGCCCGCTACTCGCCGCTCCCACACAAGTAAATGGTAAATAGTAGCCAAAAGTTAGGTGAGTCACATCAGCCTACTTAACAATGGATAAGAAAAATTGGATACTCCCCCCACTTACGCCCCCTCCTCCCCCTCCCCCCCGCCCCCCCTCCACCTGGTGTAGCCCCACAAGGCGTCGCGGCACATCTCACTAACTTGATTAACACAGGTACTTAATGTGTCTCACCTGTGCACCGCGCCACCATATTTGTCCCCCTTTACCCCCCCCCCCGCCCCCCTTCCCACGCTAAGCTACGCAACACCCCCTTTTTTCTCCCCTCTCCCCCCCCCCCCCGCCCCCACACACATCTCTTTCTCTTTTTCTTTCTCTCTCACACATATACGAACACACACAGTCTTGTTTGTATTTCTATTTAAGGAGAGCTTGTTCGGGATATCTCTCTCTCTCTCTCTCTCTCTCTCTCTCTCTCTCTCTCTCTCTCTCTCGGCAGTCACTTATTTTCCTTATTTTTTGTTTGTTTTCTTGTTTTCTTTTCCTCTTTTCTCCTCTGAGCCTTTTTTTTTTAACTCTGTTCAATCTTATTATATTTTTTTTCTTCTTTTTCTTCCTTCTTTCCTCTCTTTCTTCCTCCTCTGTTCTCCCTTCTCCTTTTCCCCTCTCCTTCTTCCTTCTCTTCTTCCTTCTGTTCTTGCTTTCCTTCCTCCTCCTTCTTCTTCCATCTTCTTCCTCCTCTTTCTTCCCCCTCTGTTCTCCCTTCTCCTTTTCCCCTCTTCTTCTTCCTCCTGTTCTTGCTTCTCTTCCTTTTCCTTCTTCTTCCTCCTCCTTCATGCCTCTCACTGCCTCTACATTTAACCTTCCTCCTTTACACGGCTTCTCCTATCTCTCTTCCTCCTCCTCCTCTCCTTCCTCTTCTTCCTCCTCCTCCTCCTCCTCCTTCTGTCCCTTTCTTCCCTTTTTTTCTCGTCTCGCTTCAGTCATCCTTTCGTTCTCCTCAAATCGCGTTTTCAAGTATTTTTCTTCCAATTTTCTTTACAATATTACTTTCTTCTTTCAATTCTCCTGTTATTTCTCTCTCTCTCTCTCTCTCTCTCTCTCTCTCTCTCTCTCTCTCTCTCTCTCTCTCTCTCTCTCTCTCTCTCTCTCTCGAACCCATGGAAAGACGCCTGGCACGTGTGTGTGTGTGTGTGTGTGTGTGTGTGTGTGTGTGTGTGTGTGTGTGTGTGTGTGTGTGTGTGTGTGTGTTTAGACTCGAGAGAAAGAAGCAGATAGACAGACAGACAGATACAGATAGATAGACAGATAGATAGACAGATAGGTAGATAGATACATAGACAACAAATGCAGATAGACAGACATATAAATAGAGATAGATAGATAGATAGGAAGATAGACAGGTAAATGGCTTGATAAATGGCCTTAGAGAGAAATCATAAACCTGACAAACTAATCAATCAACAGTGACACAAACAAACACAAACAAACAAACAAACGACGCTAATTAAACAAGTTACGTCGAAACAAACAAATGGTCACGTGATGCAAGTAAACAAACAAACAAACAAAACGACATAAACAAAAGGTAAACAAAATAAACAAAATAAAATAAGTTGACAAATAAAATAAATAACTAATAAAAATAAATAAATGCAATAAAGATAAAATAAATAAACACACACACACACACACACACACACACACACACACACACACACACACACACACACACACACGTCACCCATAAGCATTCGTTAGTTAGTTAGTACGTTGGTTAATTTTCTCTCTCTATTTTTAGGTGTAATGAAATAGCCCACCTGTCTGTCTGTCTGTCTGTTTACCTGCCTGTCTGTATATTAACTCATTACCTGCCATGGAAACTGTGCCACACCAACACACACACACACACACACACACACACACACACACACACACACACACACACACACACACAAACACACGCACCTATTTTTTTTACTCTCGCTTTCAGTAATAATATATGTATGAATGGACGTGAAAAAGAATGTCAGGTAATATACTAGTTAATTGATGTTACAGATAGAGTATGGAGGACTATCTCTCTCTCTCTCTCTCTCTCTCTCTCTCTCTCTCTCTCTCTCTCTCTCTCTCTCTCTCTCTCTCTCTCTCTCTCTCTCTCTACGTGACCACTCTGGAATTGCTCTATTGGCGTGTTTCACTTAGGAGGAGGAGGAGGAGGAGGAGAGGAGGAGGAGGAGGAATGCCCATCAACGGAGTAATCTTCCTTCCTTCATCCTCCTCTTCTTTCTCTTCACTCCATTATCCTCTTGCCTTTCCTCTTCCTCTTCTTCCTCTCCTCCTCCTCTTCCTCCATCTCTTTATTTTATTTTCTCTCTTCTTCCTCATCTTTCAAATTCGCTTCTGTTTATCTTAATTCTTTCCTTTCATGTCCTTGTCCTTGCTTCCTTGTTATCTCTCTTCTTCCTTCTCTCTCTTCCTCTTTCTTTTATTCCTCCTTTTCTCTCTTCTTTATTTTCTTTTTTCTTTCTTTCCTTTCTTCTATTTTTTTTGTGATTTTTCTTTTAATTTCTTTCTTTCATTGTCTTCTTCTTTTTCTTCTCCTTCTTCTTCTTCGTCTTCGTTTTCTTCTTAATCTTCTTCTTCCTCCTCCTCCTCCTCCTCCTCCTCCTCCTCCACTTCTTCTTTTCTTAGTTCC
>NC_066545.1:13965325-13972825 GCF_024679095.1 Eriocheir sinensis | reverse complement strand
AAGGAAGGGGAAAGGAAAAAAAGAAGAGATGAGAGATGAATGGACGAGGTGAAATAAAATAACAAAAGGAGATACTAAAATAATGAAACAAGAAAGAGAGGAAGAAAGAGAGAAAGAGGGAAGAAGGAGAAGGGGAGAAAGGAGAAGTGATGAGAGGTGAATGGACGAGGTGAGATAAATAAAAATGGAGATACTAAAATAACTGATAAGGAAGACAAACGAGAAGAGAGGAATAGAAACAGAGACAGAAGGAAGAAGAAGAAGGGGAGAAAGGAGAAGTGATGTGAGAAGAGGAATTAGTAAGAGGTGAACGAACGATGTGAACAAGATGGAAAGAGAGAAATAATGAAACGAATGAGGAAGAGAAAGAGAGAGAAAGAAGATGAGAGAGGAAGAAATGAAGGAGAATGGAAAAGGAGTGAAGAAGGAGAAAATGATGAGAGGTTAATGGAGGAAATGAGATAACAGATGAAAAAAAGGGATAGAAAGAGGAAGAGAAAGGAAGAGAGAGGAATAAAGAAGGAAAGGAAGAAAGGAGAATAGAGAGAATGATAAAGATGGTGAATGGACAAAGTGAGAGAAGAATGGAAATACAGAAAGAATTAAACAAGAATGATGAGAGGAAGGAAAATGGATAACAGAAATGAGAAGAAAAGAGGAAGAAAGGAAAATGGAAAAGAGAAACGAGAAAGAAAGTAGGAAGAAGGGAAATGGATACGATAAAAGAAGGGAGGAGGAAGAAGGGAAATAAATGATGAAGAAAAGGATAAAAACGAAGGATATTAAAAGCGACAGACATAAAAAAAGAAGGAAGTAGGAGAAAGGAAAATGGATAAGAAAAGAGAAAACAATGAAGAAAGATGGATAAAGGAAGATACACAATGAAAGAAAAGGATAAAGAAAAGGATGTTAAAAGCGATAGGCATAAAAAAAAGAAGGAAAAAGGGAAACAAATAGAAATGAGAAAGGGGGAAGAAAGAAACAAAGAAGAATAAAAAGAAAGGAGAAGAAGAAAATTGAGAAAGGTAAAGGGAGAAAGAAACATAGAAGAAAAAAAAGAAAGAAGGGAGAAGAAATAAACGAGAAAGGAAGAAGGAGAAAGAAAGATAGAAAAATACAAAGAAAGAAGGGAGAAAAAAACTGAGAAAAGAAGAGGGGAAAGAAAAAACAGAGAAGAGAAAAGGGAATAGAAGGGAGAGAAAAACATTGATAACAAGAGTAAGACAAAAATAAAGGAATAACGAAAGAGTTTATGCAAATACACAAAAAAAAGGATAGGGGAAAGTAGGTTAAGGAAAGAAGGGAGAGAAAGAAGAGCAAATAAAGAAGAAAAAATAATGGATAAAAATGAGATAAAAAAAAGTTATCAATGACTGACAAAAGGGAAAAATGATGACCTTGAACTAAATTATACAGGTGACCCAGATTGACCTCCTCACCTGTAAACAAACAAACTAACAAATAAACAGTAATTGGCGAAACAGCGTCATACATACATACATACATACATACATACATACATACATACATACATACATACGTCATTCTCTCAGGGTAATATTTTTTTGTTTGTTTTTGTTTGTTTGTTTTGTTTGCCCTTGAGTGTTTGTTTCCTCTGATGCAAAACAAAAAGAAAAATAAAAAAAATAAAAAAATCGTCTTCTACAACGCTCCATTAGCAAAATTACAATACAATACAATACAATACAATAAATAAATAAGTAAAAGGAGGAGAGTGATGATTCATAAACGTGAGACGAACGAACAAACAAACAAACAAAAAGGTAATAAAAGAGAAACCATGAATGTCATCACCGTCACCACCACCAACGTCATCACCACCATCACCACCTTCACCACTTATACACCATCACCACCACGCCCATCACCCTCCCCATCATCTTCGAATATCAATAATACACACATTATCATCACCATCATCATTATCATCATCTTCGAATATCAATTATACACACACCATTATCATCACCATCATCATCATCATCATCACCTTCTCCCCCTCCCACCAACATCACCAACATCGTCAGTATTTTGTTTTGGTTATTATTATTATTATTATTATTATTATTATTATTATTATTATTATTATTATTTTTTATTTTTTTTATTTTTTATTATTATTATTGCAAGGACATTCATCACGCGAGCAAACGAGTAATTATTTTTTTTCGCCTCTCTTTTCATAATTCAGTTTTTTTCTTTTCTTTTCATTAAAAAAAAAAGAAAGAAAAGGAAGAAATCACGATGCATCCATTCGTAAAATAAAAAAAAAAAAAAAAAAAATCCAATCCATCTTTTTTTTCAAGTTTTCATTTCTTCCTCTTCTAAAAAAACAACAACAAAATAAAAAAGAAAACAAAAACAGGTCACTCCCTTACCCCCTTAGAAAACAAACAAACATTCCCACTATCATCACCTTCACCACCACAAAAGTCATCACCATCACCACCAACACCACAAACACCACACACACACATCACCACACCACACCACACCACCACACCAACACCACGCCGGCCGGTATTTACAACGCAACACTCAACCACCACCACCACCACCGTCACGGTCAACACCACTCTCATCACCACCAGACCGAGAGGGGAGGTGAGCGATGCTGGACTGACGATACCGCGCGAAGGACTGACTGGCTGGCGGCTGGCTGGACTGAGGAGGAGGAGAGGAGGAGGAGGAGGAGGAGGAGGACGGCGCCGACTCTGCTTTCCTCTCCTCTAACGCAATCTCTTCCACCTTCTACTGTCCGGCCTTGGGTGGAGTGAGTGGAAGAGAGGGGAAGAGAAGGGAAAAGAGAGGAAGAGGGGTGGAGGAGAGAAGGGAAAAAGAAGGAGGAGGAGGAGGAAAACAGATGGAAAAATGAAAAGAGGGGAAAGAGGAGAAGAGAGGAAGAGAAGGAGGAAGAGAGAAAGAAAAGAGAAGGAAGAGAAAGAGGAAAACAGATGGAAAAAGGAAAAAGAGGGGAAAGAGGAGAAGAGAGAGGAGAAGAGAAGAGGAAGAGAAGGGAAAGAGAAGAGGGGAAAGAGGTCGAAATGCAAACGAAAGAAGAGGGAAGAGAAGGGATGCAAAGGAAGATTAGGGAAGAGAGGGGAATAAGAGGGAGAAGAGAAGATAGAGAGAGAGAGGGGAAGAGAAAAGGGGAAGAAAGACGAGAGGGGAAAGAGAGGGAGGAATGCAAAAGAAAGATGAGGGAGAGAGAGAGATGGAAGGGAAATAGGGGGGAAAAGGAAGATGGGAAAGAAATAGGGATAGGGAAAGAGAGAGAGGGAAGAGGGGAAAAGAAGAGGGGAAAGAGGGAGGAAAAGAAGGAAAAAGGAAGGAATGGGTGAGGAGTGAGGAAACGAAATAGGGAATGAGGAAATAAAAGAGAATGGAAGGAGGAATAGAATGAGAAATAGAGAGAGGGAGGGAGGAAAGGAGGGAAGAGAGGGAGGGAGGAAAAAAAAAGAAGGGAAATAGGAATGAGAAAAGAGAGAAGGGAGAAAGAGGAGGAATGAAAAGGCAGGGAGTGAGAGAGAGAGGGGAGGAAAAAAAGGTAGAAATGGGGAAAGAGGGAGAGAGGGAGAGAGGGAGGTAAGGTGGTGATGATGGTGGTGATGGTGGTGATGGTGGTGATGGTGGTGGTGGTGGTGATGGTAATGGTGTTGGTGGTTACGGTGAATGACCCAGTCTCTCTCTCTCTCTCTCTCTCTCTCTCTCTCATTACACTTGCTTAATGGGGACTCTGATGTCTTTCAATCGTCATCCATTACATTCCTGATGATGATGATGATGATGGTGATGATGATGGTGATGACGATGACCTATTATCCCATTATCTTCCTGCTTCTGTGATTGTGATTGTTCCTCCTCCTCCTCCTACTACTACTACTACTACTACTACTACTACTACTACTACTACTGTTCCTACTTCTACTTTTCTTACTTTATTTTCTCTTAAAGTTGAATGAGAATGAAAAAGTGCTCAAAAAAGTGTTGTTGTAAGTTTTTTTTTTTTGTTTACGTATTGTTGCTGTCACTACTACTACTACTACTACTACTACTACTACTACCACTACTACTACTACTACTACTACTACTACTACTACTACTACTACTTCCTCATTTTCTTTCTTCTTATTTTTCATCTTCGCCCTCCTTTTCGTCTCCGTTTTCGTCTAAATCTTCTTTTTTCTTCTTTTTCTTCTTCTTCTTCGTTTTCCTGTTCTTGTTCTTGTTCCTCTTGTCCTTGTTCTTCTTCTTCTGGTCAGGCAAAGAGGACAACAACACGTCTTCATGCGTCCTCCTCTCCCTCCTCTTCCTCCTCCTCTTCCTCCTCCTCTTGCCCTTCACCGATGACTAACGCACACGAACACAGATAGACATGACAGCACGACTCAAAAATAGACCCGCAGAAGACTCGACTATTATATGAAGATGAGGACATGGAAAACAAGGTCGCCGAGGTAACAAACGAGCATCAGGTGTTCGGAAAGAAAGAAAGCTTGAGGGCGTTCTGATAATGAGGAAGAACGAGAAATGGACTTATGGGGATCGTGTCGCTCTTAGAACTGATAACAAAGGACGGAGAACCAAAGTAACACAGTGTGATAGCCAAATAATTGTAAGAAAAATGGAGTTGGGTTGGTCACGTCACCCGTAGAATTGATAAAAGAGGACGGACAACCAAAGTACCAGTGAGGCAACCAAGGAATTGTACGAGAAATGGACTTGTGGAGGTTATGTCGCCAGCAGAATTGATAACAGAGGACAGACAACCAAAGTACCAGTGAGG
The DNA here is from genome assembly GCF_024679095.1 of Eriocheir sinensis. Taxonomy (NCBI): domain Eukaryota; kingdom Metazoa; phylum Arthropoda; class Malacostraca; order Decapoda; family Varunidae; genus Eriocheir; species Eriocheir sinensis. The sequence goes on along the minus strand of NC_066545.1, from coordinate 13,968,018 downwards.
CAACCAAGGAATTGTACGAGAAATGGACTTGTATTGGTCACGTCGCCCGTAGAACTCAGACAACCAAAGTACCAGTGTGGCTACCTAGGAATTGTACGAGAAATGGACTTGTATTGGTCACGTCGCCCGTAGAACACAGACAACCAAAGTACCAGTGAGGCAACCAAGGAATTGTACGAGAAATGGACTTGTATTGGTCACGTCGCCCGTAGAACTCAGACAACCAAAGTACCAGTGAGGCTACCTAGGAATTGTACGAGAAATGGATTTGTGGAGGTTATGTTACCTGTAGAATTGATAACAAGGACGGACAACCAAAGTAACAGAGTGGGATCCCAAGAATTTTAGGAGTCAGGGCAAACAGAGGACCAGGTGGAGAGATGAAATTAGATCCTTTACCGAAGCAGGAGGGTATCAGGTCACCTCTCCTCCCGAAATTGACCTAACTTTCGGCCACTCCTCTTGACTCTGTTGCAGGAGCAGTGAGTAGCGGGCTTTTTAACCTTTTCATTATATATATTTTTTTCCCTTGAACTGTTTCCTCTACTGTAAAAAAAAAAGATGGAGAAAACTAACATCACACTGAGTCCCTATTTTCTAGACGCTTTCGGCTTCCAACTATTTCCCTATTCCCCTATTAAACGTGTGTGTGTGTGTAATTCGAGAAATGTTTAACTGGGAAAATGGGGTCACCAAAAGAGAGAGAGGGAAGGGTAACACTAGGAAAAGCCTTATTCTGTAGTGAAATAATAACTCCTTAAGATGACGATAAGGATGAGAACGATGATGAGGAGGACGAGGAGAAAAATGAGCGCCACGTGAGGGCCCAGTCGCCTGCATGCCTGCTTCGTCCAAGTCACACTCGCCTCGTCCCGCTCACTCACCCAGACTCTCCCACTCTCACTCCCCAGCGCGTCGAATGTCCCTTTAACAGAGCGCGGTCGACCAAGCGAGTCTCCCCGCCTCGCCGCCGCCCACTGCCCACCGCCACGACCAGGAAAAAGGGGAGCATGCACTGGTACGGAAGCGCGTGGCACGTGATTGGAGGCAGGTAAGAATCCACAGGTAGGTAGGCACGTGGGCAGGTGAAGAGAGACAGGTAAATCAAGGTAGAGAGATAGGAAAAGTAAGGACAGGTATAGCCACGTGGGTTGGAAAAAAGTAGAAAGGTAAGAAAACACAGGTACAATGCAGGTAGATAGGTTAAATTACAGGCAGGTAGAGAGATAGATGGATAAACAGATAGACAAACAAACACATAGAAAGGCAGGTGGGTAGGCAGGTAGAATCATTGAGACAGAGAGATAGATAGATAGGAGAGGATAGATAGGAAGGATAGGTAATCGGATAGATGGATAGACATATGGATCGATAGTTAGGTAAAATACAGGTAAGTAGAAAGAAAGAAAGGTAGGCAATTAAGACACCCAGGTAGAAAATGTTTAGCAGAAAGATGATGATGATGATGATAGTAATGATGATGAAGAGGAGGAAAAAGAGAGAGGGAAGAAGAGAGCGCTGTATACCCCTGAGTTTACACCTGGCAAGATCATAGTTTACAGGTGAATGGGGTCAGTTTACGTGTGGGCAGGTGAGGGAGCGGCCGGCCAGGTAAGGTAAGAGGGTCATGCAGGTGAGGGGGCCATTAATAAGGCTTAGCTCACCTGTCCGGGCTCAATGGGAGGGGAAAACCACCACCATCACCACCACCACCACCACTATCACCACCACCACCACCACCATCATCACCACCTGTCCATCTCCCTGACCTGAATCTGCTTCCGGTCTGTTAGGTTTTGAGAGAGAGAGATGAACTTTTGCATCCTGCCCCACCCCACCCCGCCCCGCCCCACCCCACCCCGTCCCATTTTCCCATGCCCCAATTTAGGCACGTTTAATATAGTGCCATTCCCCTCTTCCCCTCCTCCATCCCCACCTCCTTCTCCCCTTCCTTTTGTCCTAAGTAGGGTATGATAAACTGCCCCTTCCCTATTCCCATCACTTGTCCCACTCCCTCCCCTTCCCCTTACTCCCATCACCCCTTCCTTTTGTTCTAGGATGTTTAAATGGGTCTGTGGCTCCCCCTTGCCCCGTTCGGCTTGTCCTGTTCTATTCCCTTTCTCTCTCTGCCCCGCCTCGTCACCCATCCCATCCCTGCCCCGTCTTCCCATCTTGCCTCCCCCTCCCTTCCTTCCCTCTTAATCCCCATCCTTTACCCCAATATCCAAGTCGTAGGTAAGAGATTAAACCCCCCCTTCCCTCTCCCTTCTCTGCCCCCTTCCCTCTCTACCCTCTCTCCCTTCCCCCCTCTGCCCCTCTTCTTTCTGTTTCCCCTCCCCTTTCCAACCTTCTTCCCCCTATTTATCTCTACCTCCTCTAAATCCCCCTCCCCCTTCTCACTCTCCCCCTTCAATCCACCTTTTCCCCTCTCCCTCCACTCCACTCCCTCCCCCCTCTTTCCTTCCCCACTACTAAGGACAGGTGAGTGAGAGGGAAAGGTTCTAAATCCACGTCAGGTATTCTAATCAAGGCGCGTCGTTACCGAAGAGTTATAGAAGGTGGTGGTGGTGGTGGTGATGGTGGTGGTGGTGGTTGAGTTAGTGTTAGTGGAGGTAGCGTTGACAGTCGTGGTGGTGATGGTGATGACGGTAGTGGTGTTGTTGTTGTTGGTGGTGATAATGGTGTATGTGGTG
>NC_066545.1:13942825-13962825 GCF_024679095.1 Eriocheir sinensis | reverse complement strand
CTTCTTCTTCTCCTTCACCTCTTATTTGTTCTTGTTCTTGTTCTTCCTCTTTTTCCTTTTTCTTTTTCACCTCCTCCTCCTCCCCCTTCTTCTCTTCTTGTTCCTTATCTTCTTAATTTTTTTTTGTTCTTCCTCCTCCTCTTCGTTCTCTATATATTTTCCTTCTTCCTTCTCCTCCTTCTCCTCTTTTTTGTTCTTGTTCTTCTACTTTTTCTCTTCCTTCTCCTCTTCTTTTTCATGTTCTTGTTCTTGTTCTTGTTCTTCTTCTTCCTCCTCCTCCTCCTCCTCCTCCTCCTCCTCCTCCTCCTCCTGTTTTCTCTGTTCCTCCTCGATTCCTACTTCCGCAAGCACATCATATCGTATATTTTACCCCCCCCCCCTCTCTCTCTCTCTCTCTCTCTCTCTCTCTCTCTCTATGTTGCAGAGGAAAGCTAAAATAAGAGAGATGATTGTTACCTCCCAACCCTACCCCCACCACCACCACCACCACAACAACAACAACAACAACAACCACAACAATAATACCGACAAAGGAGCAACACCGAAACTGAAACCATAAAACTACACACACACACACACACACACACACACACACACACACACACACACACACATACAGGAAGTAAAGTAAGGATTAAAAGCATATTTCCTGCATTCCAAACACACGTGCACACACACACACACACACACACACACACACACACACACACACACACACACACAGCTTCCACGTCTCAGTTACACACACAAAAAAAACTTTAATGGATTCCGAAAACTGCAAAGAGAGAGAGAGAGAGAGAGAGAGAGAGAGAGAGAGAGAGAGAGAGAGAGAGAGAGAGAGAGAGAGAGAGAGAGAGAGAGAGAGAGACACGATATTGTATTTTTTTTGGCTTCTGAGAACGAATAAAACGTGACATCTACCTGCTACTCTCTCTCTCTCTCTCAATTGTTTTTTCCACTTTTTTCATATACATTTTCTCTTTTTCTTGTTCCTTTTTTACGGTAACTTTTTATTATTATTTTATTCTCATTATTTTTATTATTTTTACTATTTTTATATTTTTTAGCAATTGTATTTTTTTCTTTATTGTTATTATTACTTTTTATTCTGTTTCTTTCATTCATTCTACGTTTTTTTGTTTTTGTTTTCTATCAGAGAGAGAGAGAGAGAGAGAGAGAGAGAGAGAGAGAGAGAGAGAGAGAGAGAGAGAGAGAGAAAGTCCATTTTTCCACAAAGATGACATAATAATATTTTCTTAGGATCAAAGAGGGCAAGGTCTCTCTCTCTCTCTCTCTCTCTCTCTCTCTCTCTCTCTCTCTCTCTCTCTGAAGAGCAATCCTTCTGTAAAAGCAGGGGGAGGAGGAGGGGGAGGAGAAGGAGGAGGAGGAAGAGGAGGAGGAGGAGGAGGAGGGGGAGGAGGAGGAGGAGGCGGAGGAGGGGGAGGTTAGTAAAGTCAAGGTCAACAGCAACAACAAACAAGAAAGAAAAGAAGAAGAGAGATTGAAAGCGGTGATAATGAGAATGAAAGGAATGAGAGAGAGAGAGAGAGAGAGAGAGAGAGAGAGAGAGAGAGAGAGAGAGAGAGAGAGAGAGAGAGAGAGAGAGAGAGAGAGAGAGAGAGAGAGAGAGAGAGAGAGAGAGAGAGAGAGAGAGAGAGAGAGAGAGAGAGAGAGAGAGAGAGAGAGAGAGAGAGAGAGAGAGAGAGAGAGAGAGAGAGAGAGAGAGAGAGTAAGAAGGAAGAGGAAAGAGAAAGAGAAGAACTAGAAGAATCAGAAAAAAGAAAAAAAAGAGGAAAAACGAACATGGAAGAGGAAAAAAAAGAATAAAAGAAGACTAAGAAGAGAAAGAAGAAGAAAACAAACATGGAAGAGGGAGGAAGAAGTGGAGGGAGAAGTGAAGTGGAGAAGTGGAGTAAAAAGCGGAGGAGTGGAGAAGTGGAAGGAGAGGAGAAGGAAGTGGAGAAAAAGGTGGAGGAGGAGGAGGAGGAGGAGGAGGTAGAGAAGTTGAGAAGTGAAGGAAATGCAGAAGAGGAGGAAGAAGTGGCGGGAAGAGGAAGAGGAAGTGGAGGAAGAAGAGGGGGAAGTGGAGAAGGAAGTGGAGGAAGAGAGTGGAAACGCCCAAGAAGAAGAGTTAAGAACAGACAGACTAACAAACAGACTGCGGAAAATGGAACGCAACATCGGAGCCCCAGAACTGGAGTGGAGCCAAAGACGAAGTGGTGGTGGTGGTGGTGGTGGAGAGGTCACGGTGTTATGGTGGTGGTGATGATGGTGGTGATGGTGGTGATGTGGTTGAGATTTAAGGCTGTTATTGTGGTGGTGGTGATGGTGGTAGTGGTGATGTAACGTATGGTGGAGTGTGATGGTGATGGTGGTGATGAAGGTGGTGATGACAGAGAAAGTGATGATGAAGGTGATGATAATGGAGGTGGTATATTGATTTGGTGTTAAAAAAGAAAAAAAAACACTTAAAAATCTAAATTGGTGATGATGTTGGTGATAATAGTGGTGGTGGTGATGAAGGTGGTGATGACAGAGAAAGTGGTGATGAGGGTGGTGATGATGGAGGTGGTATAATGATTTGGTGATGAAAAAGGAAAACCGACTTAAAAATCTAAACGAATTCTTTTATCTTTATACAACAACAACAACAAAAAACAAAAAAAACATTCCAAGAAAATTTAAAAGATTCCATTTGTACAACTAAAAAAAAAAGAAGATTCCAAGAAGATATTAAGATTCCAGAAACAAAACATAACAAAAAAAGTCTCTACAACGAACTCTCTACAACGAACTCCTTCTTCCATTCCGCGTTCCAAGTCCATTCCGGTCTAGGGTAACAAGTAGGCCGATTCCTGTGACCCATTCCTCAGGCGATTCCAGAAGTCAGGCCGTTCCCATTCCCACTCCTACTTCGATGGCGGGAAAGAACAACAGACAGTGGTTCCAGGAATTGCCAAGATTAGCCGGGAGATGAAAGTCCTGTGAAATCCAACTCCTTCTCAACGGTATCAAGTCTGTCTCTGTCTCTGTCTCTGTATCTCTCTCTCTCTCTCTCTCTCTCTCTCTCTGGTTTCATTTATCTCCATTCATCTTCTTCCTTCCTTCCTTCCTTTCTTGTTTTCTTTCTTTTCTTTCCTTCTTTCTTTCTTTCTTGGTCTGTTATTCATAAAATAAATAAAAAATAGCAAGAAAGAAGATGAATAATACGAAATAAGGAAAAAGAAATGAAATAACAAACAATAACACAGACAAAAGCAGACAACAACAACAACAACAACAACAACAGCTTAACTTAATGCAACACTCCAGCTGATCTCCTCCTCCTCGTCCTCCTCCCCCTCCTCCTCGTCCTCCTCCCCCTCCTCCTCGTCCTCCTCCCCCTCCTCCTCGTCCTCCTCCTCCCTCGTAACAGCAACAAGGCTATAAAAAGAATGAAAGAGAGAGAGAGAGAGGGAGGGAGAGAAAAAAAAAAGAAAAAGAGAGAGAGAGCCAAAGTCAACACTGCCCAACCCGTCCTGGACACGTTTTCGATGACCTGTGTCCAAATCCAGGTCAGACTATTATGTTTTTCCCTCCGTCTCTCTCTCTCTCTCTCTCTCTCTCTCTCTCTCTCTCTCTGTTTCTTTTATCTCCTTTCTTATTTTTTTATTTATCTTCTTCTTTCTCTCCTTTATCAATATTTTGGGGGGCGTTTCTTTTAACTTATTTTCTGCTTTTTTTAATTTATTTTTTTATTACTTTTGATTTATTATTTTTGGTTTTCTTTTTTATATTTTCAGTTTTTTTGTCATTTTTTTCCCTTTATATTTCACGTATTTTTTCCATTTCTTTTATTTTCTCCATTTTTTTCATCTTTCACGACTTTCTTCTATCATTCCCTTTCTTTTTCTAGTCTTCTCGCGTCTTTTCCTGTATTTATTTTCATCTTTCCTTTCCTATTTTGTACTTCTTCTCTTAACAGCATCGTTATCTTATTCTTTCATTATTTAATTCTTCTCCATTTTTCCCTTCGCCTATTTTTATCCCTCTCTTATCCTTCACGAGTCACCTAACAATCTTTAGGACGAAATAGGGGTAGGAGAAGGGAGAGGAGGAGGAGGAGGAGGAGGAGGAGGAGAAGACGGAAAGAAGGGGAAAGGGAGAGATGCGAGAGGAGGAAGGAGAACGCGGATGAGGAGACAGAGGAAGAAAGAGAAAGGGGGAGGGAGTAGAGAAATGGAGAAAGAGGGGAAGAAGAGGGAGAGGAAGAGAGAAATAAAGGGGAAGTGGGTGAAAGAGGGGAAGGAAGGAGTAAGGAAAGGAGGGATGGTGGGAAGAGGGAGGAAGAAGAAGGGGGGGGAAGGGGAGTTAGGGAAGAGGAGGGGAGTAAGGGGAAGGAGGGAAGGATTAACTTGGTCGGATCTCCCTCAGCATCAGCTTCAAAACTCCCTCTAAATGAACTTAATATTGTTTACTTTCCTTGTTTTCTCTGATTGACGAATGTTTGCTTTCACGCGATTGTCAGCCAGCCCAGTGAGTGAGTGAGTGAGTGAGTGAGTGAGTGAAAGGAAGGAAGGAGAGAGGGAGGGAAGGAGTGAGTGAGTGAAAGGAAGGAAGGAGGGAGGGTGGGAATGAGTGAGTGAGTGAGTGGGGGAGGGAGGGAGGAAGGGAAGGAGGGAGAGAGGGAAGGGAAGGCATACAGGAAAGAAGATATGAAGATAGAAAGAATGAAAAAAAAGATAGAAGGAAGGCAAAAACGGAGAGGAACGAAAGAGTGAAGGATGAATGGAAGGAAAGAAGGAAGGAAGGACAAACTGAAAGAAGAAATGAAAGAAGGAAAGATAGAAGAAAGGAAAATAAAAGGGAGTGAATGAGTGAGTGTGTAAATGAGTTAATAAGAAAATGAATGAATGAAGGAAGGAAGGAAATAAGAGAAGAATGAATGAATGAGTGAATAAGAGAATGAATAAATGAATGAAATGAAAGAAGGAAGGAAAAAGGGAAAAAGAGGAGAGAAAATGAGTTAGCTAGTAAGTGAATGAAGAAATGAAGGAAGAAAAAAAGGAGAGAGAGAGAGAGAGAGAGAGAGAGAGAGAGAGAGAGAGAGAGAGAGAGAGAGAGAGAGAGAGAGAGAGAGAGAGAGAGAGAGAGAGAGAGAGAGAGAGAGAGAGTGTTAATAGAAACCTTCCAACTTTATCTTTTTCTTTACAATTCGGTTTCGTCACTCGTGAATTTGTTCCGACACTCTTTAACTTAATCCGATTCCATGTTAGCGAAGATCAGAGGGAGTTAAGACCTGACCCCGATACCCTTTGTTGTAGCTGCTGTTCTTGTTGTTGTTGTTGTTGTATTATGTATTGGGTGGGTGTGAAGGTTGAATGTCATATACCGTTTTAAAATAGGGTCATGCCGTTGTGGATTTCCTTTCTTTTGTTTTCTTTCTTTTCTTCTAGTCTTTTTTTATCTTCCAGCTTTTTTATTTTCGTTTTCCTTTGTTTCCCTTTCTTTTGTTTTCTATTCCTTTATTTCCTTTCTTTTCTTTTCCTTTCTCTTCCTTTATTTTCGTCTTCCTTTCTTTTCCTTTATTTTTAATTTTCGTTTTCCTTTCTTTTTCTTTGTTTTCTTTCTTTCGTCTTCCTTTCTTTTCCTTCATTTTCTATCCCTTTCTTTTCCTTTTTTTTCGTTTTCCTTTCTTTTCCTTTCTTTTTAATTTTCGTTTTCCTTTCTTTTTTTCTCTTTCTCATGCACACCTGTACACTGAATTTTCACTCTTTTTTTTCATTCTCTTTTCTCCCTCCTTTCTCTCCTTTTCTTTCGTGCATATCTCTTCATTCTCTATATTCCTTTAACCTTTTTTCATCGTTCATTATTCATCTTTGTCATTCTCCTTCTTCTATTGGTTTCCTGTTTTCGTTTCTCCTGTCTTTCTTTTTTTTCTTTCTTTTAAACTTTTTTTTCTTCCGTACGACTTTTCATTCCAGTTTTTCTCTCACCTTTTCCATCAGTTTACTTTCTCTTTTTCTCACTCGCTCTATTCTACACATATATTTTTTTCCTGTGAAGTTAGTCCGAAAAATACTATAACTCGCTCGATTGGATTACCAGAAAAAAATATCAAAGAAAATAAGTAAATGAAAAGAAAAACGAATGAAGGGAAACTAAAACAATATTGAAAACGTACTAAAAGAAAACGGAGAGAGAGAGAGAGAGAGAGAGAGAGAGAGAGAGAGAGAGAGAGAGAGTAAATTTAACTCATACGATTTTTCCCTTTCCGTTCCTTGCAGATGTGTGAAGCAACCGTCTGTCTGTCTGTCTGTCTGTCTGTTTGTCTGTCTGTCCCTATCCATGTTTAAAAATATATGTATGTATGAGTGTATATATGTATGTATGTATATATGTATGTGTTTATCTATCTTTCTATCCTTCTATATGTTTATTAATCTATCTATCAGTCTGTCTATGTATCTATCTATTCATCTATCTATCTGTCTGTCTGTCTGTCTGTCTATCTATCTATCTATCTATACGTGTTCAGCCCAGGTAGGTAGGTAGTTTTTTTCATAAGTACGTAAGGAGGTAGGTAGGTAGGTAGGTGGGGGGGAACAGGTGCGCTAAAGACGTCATCCAGGTAAGCGTAGGTCGGGCAGGTGAGGCGGGAGCGCGTGGCAGGTGAGTCAGAGGTAATATTTCCCACCTGTCCTTCACTTTCCTTCGCTTCCCTTTCGCTTTTTATTTCTTTCGTTTCTCTTTTTATTTGTTTTTTTTTACCATCTATTGCTTTTTTTTATATATTTCAATCATGATATTTCTCACTTTTCCATTCTTCGTTTTCCTTTCCATTTCTTTCGTTTTTTTTCTTTCTCTCTTTTTCATCTTTTTCTTGTATTGCTTTTTTCCATGTTTCCTTTTTCTTTTTCCCTTTTATAACTGTAGTCTCTCTCTCTCTCTCTCTCTCTCTCTCTCTCTCTCTCTCTCTCTCTCTCTCTCTCTCTCTCTCTCTCTCTCTTCATCTTTCTTTCGTTTCTCCAGTATTTAGTCCACTTCTTTCTTCTTTCTTCTTATGTTGCTTTTCCTCCTATTTCTCTCTTTCTTATGCTTTTCTATCTAAATCTTTCTTCGTCGTTTCCTTCTCCTATTCTTCCCTTCGTTATCTTTCTTTCCTCCTTCATCACATATATATTTTTCTCCTTCGTCCGTTCCTTTCTTCCACTTCTCATTCCTTTCCTTTCCTTCCTTCATTCATTCCACTTCTCATCCTTTCCTTCCTTCCCTCCTCCACTCTTTCTTGATTATTTTCACCTCCTTTTTTCTCTTCCCATTCTTCCATATCAATAGTACATTCTCTCTCTCTCTCTCTCTCTCTCTCTCTCTCTCTCTCTCTCTCTCTCTCTCTCTCTTTCCCTAATTAAATAAGTTCCCCCGTGATCGCATTGTCGCACCGTCACTCAGAAAACGGGGTCACGGCTGCTTTAGGACACCCTCGAGGGAGAGAGAAAACGGGTCACATATACATATATTAATTTAAAGGGGTGACTTATTGTTTTCTGGGGGTCTTACTCTGGGCAACTAGGAGGAGGAGGAGGAGGAGGAGGAGGAGGAGAAAGAAGAAGAGGAGGAGGAGGGAGGTAGAAGAGGAAGTTGGAGATAAGAACATAGAAGGAAGGGAAGGAAAACGAAGAGAGGAGGAAGATAAATAAGAATAGGAAGATGATGAAAATGAAAAAAAAAGAAAAAGAAAAAGGAAAAGAGAAAGAAAAGAAAGGAGGAGAAGGAGGAGGAGGAGGAGGAGAATGAGAAGCAAGGGGGTACTAGAGTAAAGTTATTAATAAGGAGAGAAGAAAAATAAAGAAAATGGGAAACAGAAACAAGAAAATGGGAAAGGGGTTGAAAAGAAAAAGAATAAGGAAGGAAACGCAATGAAAATGGATAAATAGGAAAAGTTAATAAAAGGGGAAGAGGAATGAAAGGAGAAACTACGAGGAAGGTGAGAAGGGGAAGGGGAAGACGTAAGGAAAGGTGAGAAAGGGGAAAGGTAGGAATTAATTAAGGTAAGGCATGTGAGGGGAATGTAAGGTAAGGAGAGAAAGGTCAAAAGGGAGAGAGAGGGAAGGAGAGAGAGGGGGGAGAGAGAGAGGGAAGGAGGGAGTGAGAGGAGATGGGGAGAGAGAAAATGAAAGGAGGGGGAAGAGAAAATGTAGAAAGCAGGTTGAGGAAAGTGAAGAGGAAAGGAAAGGAAGAGAAAAAGGAAAGGAGATAAATAGAAATGGGGAGGGAAAGGAAGGGAAATGAAGAGGGGATGTTGAGGAAAGTAAGGAGAGGAAAAAAAAGATAGAGGAAGAGAAAGAGGAGAAATAGAAATGGAAATAGGTGGAAGAAGGACAATTCGAAAATGACCTGCATGAAAAAAAAGGAAAATAAGAAAACGAGGAAGCGGAAGAAGAATAAGAAGAAAAATAAGAAGACAAAGAAGAAAAATAAGAAAAAATAAGAAGAAGAAAAAAAATTATGCAATCTGATTTACATTTTTCTATTTTTCTTTCTTTTTTTCTTTTCCTTTCTCTTTTCTTTATTTACTTTTACGTGTTTCTTTAAATTATTCACGCCATTAAGTATTCAGGAAGAGAGAGAGAGAGAGAGACGCCAAAACAATTAGTGTCCTTCCAGTTAAAGAGTGGTCCATTAATTGAGGAGGTCATCTCTCTCTCTCTCTCTCTAAACTGAAGGTCGACGTTTATGTAACATCATTTATACATACAGGAAGAGGAGGAGGAGGAGGAGGAGGAGGAGGAGGAGGAGGAGGAGGAAGACAATGACAAATATTGGCAATAAAGTGTATGAGAAGACAAACAGAATCAGGAAAATGAGAATGAGAAGAAAGAGGAGGAGGAGGAGGAAGAAGAGAGCGCCATTATTTGTTCCTCCTTGCCATGAACCTGCTTGGCGCCAGACCCTCGGCGCCACACACACACACACACACACACACACACACACACACACACACACACACACACACACAAGTATCTAAGCATCTGGTTTTGCCCCCCTTCCTCCCCCCCCAAAAAAAAGAGCAATATGCAAATGTCAACAGTAGTAGTAGTAGTAGTAGTAGTAGTAGTAGTAGTAGTAGTAGTAGTAGTAGTAGTAGTAGTAGTAGTAGTAGTAGTAGTAGTAGTAGTAGTAGTAGGAGGAGGAGGAGGAGGAGAAGTTAACTGTTGATTATTACATTACTTAATCACTAACTCATTAACTTTACAGGTGTGCATTTAGACCAGGTAAGAATAATGACTGTCTCTCTCTCTCTCTCTCTCTCTCTCTCTCTCTCTCTCAGAAATCCACAGCGTGTAAATTATTGTGACTGACAGACAAATGAACAAACTGACCGACTGTAAACTTAAGTCCCTTCCAGATGTTACGTTCAAGCTCTTCCGGGAACGAGGAGGAAGAGGAGGAGGAGGAGGAGGAAGAGGAGGAGGAGGGAAACTAATTAAGCCCATCTGTTGGTTGTCATGTTTCCCTCCTTATGAAATGTTTTAGTCTAATGTTCTGCTCCACTAAGTTATTTATTTAAGTATTTATCTATTTACTCATTAAACTTTATATTACTGCCATCATCATTAACCTTCAACGCAATTATTTTCTGACATTCTTCATTTTCTTTTTTCTGTATATATATTCGTCTTTCTTTTTCCGCGTCCTTGTCCTTGTCTTCGCTTTTCATATTGTTTTGATTATTTACTTCTTTATTTATCTATTTCTGTTCACCTTTTTCTTATTCACATCATTAAAAATCTATGACACACCTTGATTTTGACCTTCTTTTCGTTAATATTTTCTTTTTCTTTACATACGCTGCTTTCTTCTTCTTCCTCTTCCTCTTTTTATCCTCCCTCTCCATCTTCTTTTCTTTTTATTTTACAGATTCAACTTTCCTCCTCCAATTCTCCCGCTCCTCATTCTCCTTCTTCCATTCTCTTTACCTTATATTTAACTTTTCTCCTCCTCCTCTTCTCTTCCTTAACTTCTCGTCTTCTTTCCTTCTCCTCCTCCTTTTCTCTTTACCTCACATATTTAATTTTCCTCCTCTTCGTTCTCCTCCTCTTCCTTCTCTTTATCGCCTCCTCCTTTTTCTCTTCCTTCTCTTCTTTTTCACATCAAAACAAACACTTACAAAAGGTCATCAGTTTTTCTTCAGAGGTACACCATTTTTTGACCATTCCTTCTATTTCTCATCTAACTTAACCGTCTTTCTCTCTCCTTGACTGTAATACGAAAACAACTGCACGTGGCTGACTTTCTGACTGACTGACTTTCTGACTGACTGACTTTCTGACTGACTGACTTTCATCCCCTCACGTTTTTCTTTCTCTCTCAGGTCGTTTCCCTTTTTTCCCCTCGCCTCGCTGCTTCCCTTCTCGGCATAGACACATCGCCTGCGGTAGGGGGGAAGGGGGTAGGGGTAGGATTTACACGCTTTGTTAACGCCAGTATTTCCCGGTAAAGTTCCTGGTAGAGAGACAAAAGGAATGAGCGAGGTAAGGGGAAAAAAATAATAGTCTACGCTGATATCTCGTTCACGTTTCCTCGTTTTCTTCGATAGGATGATTCTTGGAAGGGGCCTTTGACGGATGGCACGGTACAGGATCCGCTCCGGGCGATGCTCACTCTGCCAAGGCCTCCTAGAATCCTTATAGACCTTAGATTCCTATGATTTCCTTGTCTATCTACTAGGGGAAGCGGTGGCTGAGTGGTTTGCTTGCCGGCGCCGCGGGTTCGAGTTCTGCTGAGACTATCCACATGCTCTCCTGAAGACCACCTATAAACCCAGACTCTAGATTCCTATGATTTCCTTGTCTATCTACTAGGGGAAGAGGTGGCTGAGTGGTTTGCTTACCGGCGCCGCGGGTTCGAGCTCTTCTGAGACTATCCACATGCTCTCCTGAAGACCACCTATAAACCCAGACTCTAGATTCCCTCTCAAAAGACAGACTTAAAGATAAACTCCGGGGGGCAGCATGAGCCAGGCAAGATGTCGCCGCTATAATTTTTCCTCCTTCCTTCATATCCACATTTCTTCCTTCCCCTCCTTCTTTCATCTCCTCCCGTCACCCACTGCCATAACGTCAACATTTCAGCATCTGATTGACTTATACTCTTCAAAGATAGTTCCATTTACAAGTTTACTCATAAATCTCAATTTACTTTAGCCTCCCATTAGATATTTCGTTTTCTATTTCACTTTGCGTATGAAGAAAACGGCAATGTTGAATGGGTGACTAAGCATAACATGACGACGAAGAAAACGGTCCAGTCGAAGGTCTACCATATATTTACATGAGTTACGTCCGTGGATTGTTGAGTCTGGGATCGTGTCATACAGAACAACGTATGTGAGAGAACCGAGAAAGGAAACGCATATGAGCAAACAAATTAATGGTGTGTTGGTGTGACGAAAGAGGCTTAGATATACGTAACAATGTTTTCCGCAAGTCACGCTCGTCAAACTCAACTGTACACACCATCACCCATCACTACGTAACACTTGGCAGGCAGAGAAAGGCTTGAGTGATTACGTGGAGAGCAGTAATTCACGTGGAGCCGCAAACAACATCAACACCACCTCCGGGATGATGATGATAGCAACACAAACACAGCAGCAACACAAAAAACAACGGTCATAATAAAAACAGTGATGCGCAGTTCCATCCATCCATTCAAAACAACGGAAAAAATAATAACGCAACACACACAAAACAAGAAAACAATAATAACAACAAAGCAAAACAAAAGACTCATTCACCTGCAAAAGAAACACAAAAACAAACACAAATAAAACGAATAATAAAACATAATGAACAGAATATAATAATCACTTACCTGACAAAAAATGCATACGAAAATAAAAGCACACACACACACACACACACACACACACACACACACACACACACACACACATACCTTATTATCTCCCCCCACCCTACACACACATACAAACACACACAACCTTCCTCTCTCTCTCTTACAACCCCTCACCCACACCCCACCCACCCACACCCACACCCACACACCTGCTGAGACTGGTAGAGGACGGGGTGTGGCAGCGAGCATCTCTGGTCATCAATGCGGTACTTGGCCATCTTCTCGAGGAGGTCCAGCATTTGGTCCCCGGACACCTCAGCCTGCAGGCGGCGAAGGGAGAGGCGAGGAGGGGGGTTACTAGTGTGGGTGCCGCTACGGGAGGCTGATCATTGCTGTGTGTCAGTATCTAGAGGCTAATGAAGCTACTGGGTGGGTGTACGGGTTCGCTATGGGTGTTGTTAGTGCGTGTGGGAGGGTGTTGATGGGTGTGCGTGAGTATTTAAAGGCAAATAGGTGTGTTTTGGTGTTGTTGTTGTTACCGATGCTGTTGGTGGTGCTGGTAATAGGAAATAACACTTAGAACTAGTAACGCTGGCGATATGGGTTTTGTTAGTGCGTATGGGAGGGTGCGTGTGTCTAAAGGCAAATGGGTATGTGTTTTGGTGGTGGTGGTGTTACTAATGGTGTTGGTGGTGCTGGTAATAGGAAATAACACTAAGTACTAATAACGTTGGGGATATGGGTTTTGTTAGTGCGTGGGCGGTGCAATGGAAGGCGATATCAAGGAAGAAAGAAGGAAGAAGGAAGAAGGAGGAAGAGCGCCCTTGTGTGTACCCATGATTTGAGCTCTGTTGTATAAATGGGGTCTTCCTTCCTTCCTCCCTTCCTTCCTTTCTTTTTCATCTCTTCGTTTTTTCTTTTTCTCTTACTCTCTTACTACGGAGGGTGTCTATGGTGTGTGTCGGTATTGGATATGATGCTATCGTGTGTGTGTAGGAGCTGTATGTGTTCTTTTGTTGATATGGATGCTGACTGGTGATTGTGGTGATTGTATTTAGTGATAGTGTTGTTTTATTTAATGCTGTGGGTTTAGTTTAGTGTTGTTGTTATTAGTGAGGGTGGTATAGTGGAGGTGTTTACTATTCAAACTAGGTCTATCGGTTACTTGTGAGAAACCATTACCTCGGGAGATATGGACATGTAGTTAAAAAAAAAGAGCAACACACAAAAAACTCTACATTAACAACATAAATATAACATGAAAAACAAGGCAGGCACAGAAAAAAATTAACTAAAAATATTCTATAAAAATAAACATACTACATTGACAAATAAAACATAAGAAAACGGGAAATCAAAGAACATGTATACACCAAAAAATAGTAACGGGTAACACTAATATATACAAGAAGCAGCTCCCTTTGCAGATGCTCGGTCATGCAACTCCGCTTGTGGTGAAAGGAAAAAGGGAAGGAGGAAAGGATGGCGAGAGGGAGGGAGGGAACGAGGAAAGGAAGGACAGAAGGTTGGAGGGTGAGACAGGCAAGAAGGAAGAAGGGAGGAAAGGGAAATGGGAAAAAGAAAGGGAAGAAGGAAAGAAGGATAGCAGGGTAGAAAGAGGGAATTAAGAAGAGCGAGGAGAGAAAGGATAGGTGAGGGAGGAAGGAAGGACGGAAGGAAAGTGAGCGGGTGGGAACGGCAAAGCAGGGTGAAGAGAGGGGAAGGAAGGAAGAAAGACAAGGTGGAAGGAGGGAGGAAGGGAAGGAAGGAAGGAGAGGTGAGATAACTTGAGGTAATGGTGATTGTAATGTTGTGGTGAGCTTCATGCATGGAGGAGGAGGAGGAGGAGGAGGAGGAGGAGGAGGAGGAGGAGGAGGAGCTAGAGTATAAATGGAGAGGAAAAACGAGGGTAAGTATATGAAAAAAAAAGAAAGAAAAAAGAGAAGTGAAAGGAAGTGAAGGGAAGGGAAAGAAAAGAAATAGAGAAACTAAAGGAGAGAGAGAGAGGAAAAGGGGGAGGGAAAGGGAAAGTGAAAAGGAAAGGAGAGGGAATATAAGAGGGAAGGGAAAGGGAGGGAAGGGGTGGGAGAGGAAGGGAAGGGAAGGGAAAGGGAAAGGGGAAAGGATGAGGAAAGGAGACGAAGGAAAACTAGGTGAGAAGGGAAGGGAGAGGAAGGGGAAGGGAAGGAGTCCAGGTCTTAGGTAACATATGGTTGGGTGGTGGTGGTGGTGGTGGTGATGGTGGTGGTGGAATCAGATCCTATTTACATGGAGGATCGGACGTGTGAGAGGGGATTAGATTACATTGCCTCCATTTCTCTCTTTCTTTCTTTTCTTTCTTTTTTCTCTTGATTATATATTTCTTTACCTCTGACACACACACACACACAAAGCAACATATCCATAAACAACCACAAACAACACAAATAAATAAACTAACAAAAAAATAACAAATAAATCAGTCTTCGAGGTCAAGGTCACACTATAAGCCCAGGTGACCTCCCTTAGTGACCCAGTGACCCCAAAATGATCCCGAGGTGACCTAACTCTATCGGGCTCCCTAGGTCACGCACACACCTGACCTAATTTGATCACCTGTCCTCCTCCTCCTCCTCCTTTTTATATAACTAGTCTTTTTTTTCCCTCCCTCCCTTCCTTTATTTTGTTCTCCTTTTGTTTTACTTTTTTTCTTCTCCTCCTCCTCTTCTTCCTCCTCTTCCTCTCAGTTTTATATCAATTTGTCTCCTCCCTTTCTTCTTTTTTCCTTTCCCTCCTCCCTTTCCTCTTTCTTCTTTGTCTTTCTCTTCTACGTTTAATGGTAACTTATTTCTTCTCCCTTCTTTCTTTCTCTTTTTTTTTTCTTCCTTTCTTCCTTCCTCTCTCTCTCTCTCTCTCTCTCTCTCTCTCTCTCTCTCTCTCTCTCTCTCTCTCTCTCTCTCTTCCTACCTATATTCCTTTACTTCCTGTTCTTCCTCCGCTTCGCTACTGCATTCCTTCTCTCCTCCTCCTCCTCCTCCTCCTCCTCCTCCATTCCGTTATATACCTCCTTCGTCGTTCCTTCTTCCTCTGCTTCCTCCTTCATCTCTCCAGTACTACATTCCTTCTCCTCCTCCTCCTCCTCCTCCTCCTCTTGCCTCCTGCCCCAAGCATACCTTTCCTCCTATCACGTGACCTACACATTATATTTAGAACACCTGAACTTTTTTTTTATGGTGGTGGTGGTGGTGGTGGTGGTGACTGTGGTGGTATGTGACACAGTTCTTGGGTAGGTATGTCACTCCCTGTCTTGTCATCATCATCATCATCACTTTTTCATCACCATATTGCCCCCACTTCCTAATTACATCACTACCACGATTCTACAGTACCATATCATCACCATTTTCACCACTATAACGACACCATTCCCTCCCATCATCCCCGTCATCACCATCAACACCACATCACTCTCCCGTTCCCATCATCACCAATACCACGTTCTATCATCACCACCACCACCACCATATTGCATTCCCATTCCAGCCTCACCACCACCATCACCACCACCACCGGCTTTCACTGTCGATCACCTGAGGCCATACAGTGAAACAACCACACCTGTAATTACGCCTAACAGGACTCCGAACGGTACTGCCCCTCCACCACCACCACCGCCGCTACCATCATCACCACCGCTACCATCATCACCGACCTTACCATCATCACCAAACACAAATACCAACACTACTATTTCTGCCATCACATATATTATCAGTACTCACATCACCACCACCACCATCATCACTAACATCACCACTACTACTAACCTTACCACAATTACCTATACCATTACTACTGCTATTAACACCATCACCACCACCAATGTCATCACCACCATCTCCACCATCACCATTACTACCACTGCTACTACTCCTACCATCACCAATATCATCACCATCATCACCAACACCCTCCTCATCACCACTTACTAAAACACCATCACCACCACCACTGCTAAAGTCATCACCACCATCACCACCACTATGCACCAATAAACACTAGCACCCGTATCACCACCTCCCCCTCCACCACCAGCATCACCACCACCACCACCACCACCGCGTTATCAGTATCAAGTATCGGCCAGCACCCTCACCACCACCGCCCTCACCACCACCATGGCAACAGTGCAATAAACTCATCAACATTTAAAGTTTGATCATTATTAACTAAAACCTTCATCACCACTGTCACCACCTCCACCATCATCACTATCATGTCTTTATTGGTCATCATTACCTTATTATAAAAAACATGATTAACAATATATATTTTTCTAAGAACTATATTTGAAACCATCTGCATAACCTCACTACTACTACTACTACTACTACTACTACTACTACTACTACTACTACCACTACTACTACTACTATTATTACGGTACAACACAACCATCACAATTTTGACCATTTTAGGCACAAGACTTATTTGCACACACACACACACACACACACACACACACACACACAGCTTTCCTTACCTTACGTTGCTAGGGCAGTGGTACAACGGTGACATACATCACCATCATCACCACTACCATCATCACAACCAATCACCATATATAAGTTTTCTTTTATATCTGGTAACACTTTTCACACCCCGATCGTGACACCACCCCGATCACACTCTTCCTTCCGTCCTCTCCCCGCCCTTACGCCCTCACAACACTCCCTAATATGATCACCAGCCCTCTTTCTCTCCCCCTCTCCCTCCCTTTATCTCCCCTTCCCTCCCTCTCTCCCTCCAGTGCATCCCTACTCATCCTCTCTCTCCTCCCCTTCCTCCCTCTCCCTTGCTTTCCATCTGTCTCTCTTTACAAAGCTCTATCTCACTTACCAGTCGCTATTCCTTTACGTATCTCTATATAAGCACAAGTGTATGGCATAGTCTAAACCTTTATGGCGGGTAAAGTTCATTAGGGCGAGAGGAAATGCAGGAAAATTAAGTTATCTTGCATCATATTCGCGCATTTTCTATTCATAGGAAGGGAAAGTTTTGTGTCAGTACCGCCCAGCGCTGCCTGACGTAAGACTAAGGTAAACACATTGCAGAGAGGGAGAGGGACGGAGAGAAGAGGGGAGAGAGAGCATCACCCCGTCCCCTTCCTCTTCCTCCCTCTCCCCATGCCCCTGTACCCTTGCCATGCCTCTCGTAGACGTGTCCGCGGCCTATGTGACCTCCACGGACCCCGACCTCTTCTAAGTGGGCGGGGCAGAGGGCAGGAGCTCGCTGGGTGCACTCTTAACACATCGTCACCCAACATCCCGTATTTGACAAGGATTTCGTAGGAGTTTTAAGCATTTCCAGCGGTAGTTTTATGCCCCTAGTGGTAGACTGACCCTTCTTCTGCACCCTGAGCCTAAAGAAACACGCATTAGAACCCAAGTGATGTAGTTTTCGGCCTTTGGAAATAGTGTATGTGGGAGGTGGAAGCGTTTGACAATACCGAGATGAAAACGTTGTACAGTAGTGGGAGGACTGACAAGGTTATCGTACGTACGGAAGGATTATCAGGTTACGATACGATCTAAGCTGCTCTTCTACACCTATTCCTCTTATCCATGACGTCACGGTGATCAATATAGCGTAACGTCATGGAAATAGCCAACCCAACCACCCCATTACCACCATTACGAAAACCGCTAAACTAGATCACATATGGTGGACTGCAACTTGTTTTGGGTTGTTTTATAGTCATTGCGTAGCGTTCTAGTGCATAATAGTGTTTCTAAAGGGGTGTCCATAGGTGAAACGCAAAGAGATACCACCCGAACACAACTATGAATGCCCCTAAAAGTGTAACATATGGTGAGGTTTAACTTGTTTTAGGATGTTTTATAGTCACTGCGTAGCGTTCTAGTGCATAATAGGAGTTTCTAAAAGGGTGTCCGTAGGCGCAGCGCAGGATGAGGGATGGCAGAGCAGGAATTACAGCGGGGAAAGTAAATTACCGTCATATTAGTTAAGTCTGCCCCGCGGCGCCCACCTTCTACGGCCCGGAAATGGAGCTCCCGAGGCCAATTTGAAGGGGAGACGAAACTAAAAAACGAGCGCCCCGACTTTGGCCACGCCGTAACCACACACACACAAAACACACACACGTAAACACTCACTGATTTGATTGATGGCTACACACACACACACACACACACACACACACACACACACACACACACACACACACACGTACACAGGAAAACGACTCGCACTGTTTGTTGAAAATTAGTGTGGTATGTGGACGATTTATGTGTGTGTGTGTGTGTGTGTGTGTGTGTGACGTGACAGCAGTAGTAATATCAATGACAGTAATAGTAGTAGTCGTAATAGTAGTAGTAGTAGTAGTAGTATTCCAGCATTCAATAGTGTGTTTTAACCTTTCTCAGCATACACACACACACACACACACACACACACACACACACACAAAGGGAGGATAGGGAAGGGCGTGGGAGCTTATTTTGGAAGTTAACGTGGATATAATTTTTTTGTTTGTTTTTTTACTCACCCGCATCCTGTCATCCAACGCTGATCCTCGAGGCAGATAATGAGTCCCATCCACGCCCTTGGTCCTGCAACAATGATAAAAATAACGTTAGTGGTGGTAGTAGTAGTAGTAGTAGTAGTAGTGGAGAATGGGCGTGACAAACTGTGCTTAGAGAGAATATTGATCAAATGTATGCCTAAAATAGTTAGTAGAAAAAAAACATCAATAACGGACAGAGGAAGAGTAAAAATGAATGAAAGTAAGATAGAAGGGAATATGACAACTGTACTAAAAGAATACTGATCAAATGAGAGTACTAAGCAGTTGGAGAATAAAAAAAGAAAACATCAATAACTCACAGAAGAAAAAAAATATAAAAACAAAAGATAAATGGATGTGGCCAACTACATTGCGCATACTTAAAGAAAAAAAGCATATCGGACATCAATGCAAGACCGAAAGGAGAAAAAGAATGAATGAAAACTAGAGAAAAACAACGTGACAAACTGTAACATTAGGGATTATTATTATTATTTATTTTTGTTTGTTTTCGTATGAGTTATGTATATTAATGTTCAGGGGCAGGGTTGAAACTCTTGGCTGCCTGCACGTTCCATCCACACACCAAGAACACAGCGGAGTGACATAGTGT
Source organism: Eriocheir sinensis (assembly GCF_024679095.1). Taxonomy (NCBI): domain Eukaryota; kingdom Metazoa; phylum Arthropoda; class Malacostraca; order Decapoda; family Varunidae; genus Eriocheir; species Eriocheir sinensis. The sequence continues at coordinate 13,943,806 of NC_066545.1, read as the reverse complement.
GCAAAAGCCTACCTCCTTGGCCCCCTTTCCCCCGCCCCCCTTCACCGCACCTTACCCCCCACTCCCCCCGCCCCCTTGCCCCCCCAAACGCCTCAGGGACAGCGGTAGTGGTCATGGCAGCAGAGTCACTGTCACCAGGATGCCCCACACGCACACACGCACACACACGCACATGCACACACATATATACCAGCGCCTCAGGTTACCGCACACACACACGTACACAAACACACGCACATGAACACACACACAAACACACGCACATGCACAAATAAGCTTCACACTTTCCTGTCAGTCCTCCGGTAGGTTGCAAACACACACACACACACACACACACACACACACACACACACACACACACGTGGATGAGGTAACACACGCAACGTCACAAAAAATAAAAGAAAAAAAAGGTGATGATGGATTTCCTGTTCCTGCATACCGCGGTGATTGGTGATGATTGGTGGTGATATGGTGGTGGTGGTGGTGGTGATGAAGCGTCCTGGGTCATCACCATTACATCACCACAACACATCACTCACTCATTACCATTCATACACACACACACACACACACACACACACACACACACACACACACACACACACACACTCACATACCATCCGTTTGATCTTATTCACACTATCATCATCATCATCATTTGTAAACCTTCCTCTTCCTCCTCTTCCTCCTCCTCCTCCTTCTTCTTCTTCTTCTTCTTCTTCTTCTTCTTCTTCTTCTTCTGCTTCTCCTCCTCCTTCTCCTCTTTTATCTCCTCCCTTCCTACTTGAGTCTGTTTCTTATTCTGCCTGGCAAATTCTCTCTCTCTCTCTCTCTCTCTCTCTCTCTCTCTCTCTCTCTCTCTCTCTCTCTCTCTCTCTCTCTCTCTCTCTCTCTCTCTCTCTCTCTCTCTCTCTCTCTCTCTCTCTCTCTTCAATGCTCTATAATAAGCCTCAATAGTGTCTCCCTCCTTTCTCCCTTCCC
>NC_066545.1:13932825-13937825 GCF_024679095.1 Eriocheir sinensis | reverse complement strand
TGTCTTTTGTTTTAGTGTGAGTATAAGTAAATGAATGCTTATGTGAATGTATTAAGAGAATGTCACTTTAATAGGATGTCGTGTAAGGTTGACAAAGGGATCTGAACTTGCATTTTCCGACCTGCACTTTTCTGTCTTCGTCTGATCTTGTGTCAGAGATAAAGTTTAAGTAGATAAATAACGACGTGATGGTTTTAAGCGAATGTTACGTTGATAGAGCGTTGTGTAAGGCTTTAAAGGGAGCTGAATTTATGTCGTTTGTCTTATTTTGAGTCCGAGTAAAATATGACCGCAGAAAAATATACAGTGACGTAAATGTTAGCAAATGTAGTGTGAGGAATGTTGTGTAAATACTTTAATGGGATGTGATGTTACGGGAGTAAGATGACAATAAATACAACATAATCTAATCCTTTATATAATTATGATCATATTTAAAAGCGTGACTTTGATTCTTTCCTCTCTCTCTCTCTCTCTCTCTCTCTCTCTCTCTCTCTCTCTCTCTCTCTCTCTCTCTCTCTCTCTCTCTCTCTCTCTCTCTCTCTCTCTCTCCATTGTGAAGTAGAAGGGAGAGAACAATTTTGCTTTACAGGTAATTAGTGAGGGAGAGAGAGGGAGGGAGGGAGAGAGGGAGAGAAAGGGAGGGAGAGGAGGAGGAAAGGAGGGCAGGAGGGAGGGAGAGAAGGGGGGGGCAGGAAGGATGATGCAGAGAGAGAGAGAGAGAGAGAGAGAGATAGAGAGAGATCGTCAGGGGACAATGAACACAAAAATCCATGACAGGCTGTAGCCCCTCACCCACTCCCCCTTCCCCTTCCCCCTGCCACCCCTTCCCCTTCCCTTAGTTAAGAAAAAAACGTATGTAGGTCTCTCTCTCTCTCTCTCTCTCTCTCTCTCTCTCTCTCTCTCTCTCTCTCTCTCTCTCTCTCTCTCTCTCTCTCTCTCTCTCTCTCTCTCGGGAAATTCAAGACAAGCAGAGGAAAGCGTAAGGATATAATGAACTCCTCCTCCTCCTCCTCCTCCTCCTCCTCTCCTCCTCCTCCTCCTCTTCGTTTCCTGTTTAATCTATTCCTTCATCTCATTTTTCTTTTTTTTTCCTTTTGTTATTCTTGATCGTTCTTGTTTTTCTTATCTTTCTCATCTCTTCTTCTTTGTTCTAATGTATCTTCTTCTTCTTCTTCTTCTTCTTCTTCTTCTTCGTCTTCTTCTCCTTCATCTTCCTTTTCATCTCCCATCTTAGGTCTCCATCACCATCACCTCCTCTTCCTTTTCTCCAATACCGTTCCTCCTCCTCCTCCTCCTTCTCCTCCTCCTCCTCCTCCTCCACCTCCTCCTCCTCGACACAGTGACACACACCATGGTCGTAATTACATGGAGATGGTGCCATAGCTCTCTCTCTCTCTCTCTCTCTCTCTCTCTCTCTCTCTCTCTCTCTCTCTCTCTCTCTCTCTCTCTCTCTCTGTTGCTGCAAGATTCCTGGAAAATTACGTTTAAAGAGAGTGACGTGACCCCCCCCCCCTCTCTCTCTCTCTCTCTCTCTCTCTCTCTCTCTCTCTCTCTCTCTCTCTCTCTCTCTCTCTCTGATGTGTCGTGACTGATGAAATAATACCGACAGAGAGAGAGAGAGAAGAGGTCCCTCCCGTGTTTCCGGAGGTGAAGAAGTTAATGGGAGTGTCATTTGGGGAGGAAGGTAATATGGGGGGGAGGGAGGGAGAAGTGTAATGGAGAGAAGGATGAGTAGATGAAGGGAGGGAGGGAGGGATGCGGTGTGATGGAGAGAGAGATGACAGGAAGGATGGAGAGAAAGGAGTTAGGGAGGAAGGAAGGAAGGGAGGGAGGATCATCTGAGTATAGGAAGGAGAGGGAGGGAGAGAAAGAATGAGTAAATAAGGATACACAAGAAGATGAATAAAGGAGGACAAAGTGTATGAATAAATGAAGAAGAAGAAAAGAAGAAAAAAAAGATGATGCAGAAGAAGAAGAACAAGAAGAACAAGAAGAACGCTACAAGTAAAGAAGAAGAAAAGAAGAAGAAAAAGAAGATGTAGAAGAAGTAGAAGAAGAACAAGAAGAACAAGAACAAACACGCTATAAATAAAAAGAACACCATCAATAATAACAATAACAATAACAATAATAATAATAATAATAATAATAATAATAATAATAATAATAAAAATAATCCTTAACAAAACACAAACTTACTTGTTGACCACGTAGGATTTGGAGTGAGTCATGATGAGGGACATTGAGAAGGAGTGTTTGTCTATCTGTCTGTCTAACTATCTGTCTATCTGTGTCTGTCTGTCTGTCTGTCACCAATGTCTGTAAGCTTCCTTCTTTCTCTGTGTATTATTTTTCCTTTTTGCTTTTTGTTCTAACTTGAAATCACTTTAATGTGTGTGTCTGTTTGTCTGTTTGTCTGTCTGTATCTGTATGTTTCCTTTCAATCTGGGTTTTTTTTCCTTTTTGTTTCCCTTTCTTCCTTAAAATCACTTGTTATTTGTATGTGTGTGTATATGTCTATGTCTTTGTCTGTCTGTCTGTCTGTTCTTTATTCTCCCTTAAAATCGATCTAAAAAAATACCAACACTAACAACAACAACAACAACTTCCACTTCTCACCACTATAACACTTCTCTTTCTTATTTAACACACTTCTCACTAATCACTTTTCTCTCTCTCTCTATCTTTTATCTTATCGGTTATTCTGTCTCACTCATCTCAAGTCTCCTTCATTAACCACATTTAGCTTTTTTTCTTATCTTCTTTCATAACTCGTTCATTATCTCGTTATTTTCTGGCATTTCTCATCATTGGTGGGTTTAATTAGCTTTCTTTATCATTAAGTGTGTGATGTACTGATTAAAATCCTCCTTATTATTTTTTTGTTGTTCTTTCGCTTCTTTTTTTTCTTCTTTTGTTCACGAGTTCAAATTGTTTCTCTCTCTTACTTTTTATTTTTCGTTCTTCACAAGTTCAATTTCTGGTGTTCTGTTTTTTCTTTTATTCTTTTTTTCTCTTTTTTTTTCTTTTCTTTTCGTTCACACTCCTTTTTTTTGCGTAAGAGTATTTGGGTCACTGGAGTTTATTATGTCAGCTCTTACTTCGTTCACCTGTTAATTGGAGGTATTTAGAAATTTTCACCTGTCGAGTTAAAGTTATGTAGAATGATATTGAAGTTGTGTAAAATGCTATTAACGGTCAGTAGAATGTTATTAGATGAATGTAGAATGTTACTGAATGTATGGAAAATGTTATCAAATGCATGTAGAATGTCATTGAGTGCATGTAGATTGTTCTAAAGTGTAAGTAGAAAGTTAATAAAGGTATAGAATGTATAAATATATGAATGTAGAGAATGTTTCACTTTTTGTTAATTAGACACGTAGAATTTGTTTACCTGTAATTAGTTAAAGGTATCTACAAGTGTTCACCTGTTCATAACACCCTACTACCTCCACCCACTCCTTCCATCACCTCTCTAGCACCCCAGTTTTACCCCCCCACACCTCATCACCCAATCTATGCCCCCAAATATCCCTCAGTCCCTCCGCTTCCTCTTCTCCCTTTTTTTCCTCCTCTCTTCCGCTCGCTCTCCCCTCCCCCCTCCCTCTCCAGCACCCCAATTTCACTCCCCATCACCCAATTCATGCCACTAAAATGTCCCTCAATACCCTCCCCTTCCTCCTCCTCCCATTTTTTCTCCCCTCTTCCGCTCGCTCTTCTCCCCTCCTCCCCCTCCTCCTCCTCCCCTTCACCATAATACATCGGCGTGAAATCAGTGTCTTCTTCAACTTCCTTCTCTCTCTCTCTCTCTCTCTCTCTCTCTCTCTCTCTCTCTCTCTCTCTCTCTCTCTCTCTCTCTCTCTCTCTCTCTCTCTCTCTCTCTCTCTCTCTCTCATTCTTAATTAACCTAACCTGCACCCCAATTTCCTCTTTCCTGCATAATAACACAAAAAAAAGAAAGAAAAAAAGAAAAAGATGAGTTATTTACACCTTGAAGACGTGTGTGTGTGTGTGTGTGTGTGTGTGTGTGTGTGTGTGTGTGTGTTCATCGTCGGTAAATCAAGATGGGGTGAGTTTTTTTTTTTTTGTCTACCTGTCTTCCGGTGTTCCCTAGTGATTTGGGGGCGTCGAGGGAGGGGGGGGAGGGGGAGAGGGGGTATAGTGTGTGCGTGCGTGCGTGTGTGTGCGTGTGTTTGTGGTTTCCGATCCTCCTCTGCGGCAAATCTCTTCATCTGAACCTTGTCTTTTTTTTGGTCGAATCTTCTTTTCTTCTTATCTTTCTTTGATCTGCGGTTTTTTTTTTGGTCTGCCCTTTAACCTCACCTCTGTGTGTGTGTGTGTGTGTGTGTGTGTTTAACTTCTCAATTCGTGTCCCTTTAAACGTCTCCTTATTCACCTCCTTCCCTTCCCCTTCTCCTCCCTATTTCCTCTCCTCCCCTTCCCATTCTCCTCCCTATTTCCTCTCTTCCCCTTCCCCTTCTCCTCCCTATTTCCTCTCCTTCCCTTCCCCTTCTCCTCCCTATTTCCTCTCCTCCCCTTCCCCTTCTCCTCCTTATTTCCTCTCCTTCCCTTCCCCTTCTCCTCCCTACTCTCTCTCCTCCCCTTCCCATTCTCCTCCCTATTCCCTCTCCCTTTCAACTAGTATTTTTTCCCTCTCCTGTTCTACTTCTCTTAACTTCCTATCCTCTTCACCTCCTTTCTTCCTTTCCCCTCCTCATCTTTTCCTACTCCTCTTTTTCCACCTCCCCTCTTCTTCTTCTTCCTCTCATTTTTTTTACCCCTGATAATCTTAATTACTTTAAAAAGACAATTGAGACATCTCCCTCAATCTACCCAGAAGTTAGGTACCAATTCCCTTCATACCCTACCCCTTTCATTTTACCCTCTACACTACTGCTGTCTACTCTATCTCCTCCCTTTATTTTCCCTCTCCCTCTCTCTCTCTCCTTCTCCTCCTCCTCCTCCTCTTAGCCTGAGTTCATTCCTTCCATTGC
>NC_066545.1:13920325-13927825 GCF_024679095.1 Eriocheir sinensis | reverse complement strand
GAAAGTGGCCTCGTTAACATCACCTCAACTTCCCTAATGATCTTCCTGGCTCTTAATTAGTTCTTGTTGTTAGTTAGTTTTTCTTTTATTAGCTTTCTTTTTTTTTTCTTTAAGGTTTTGTTAGTTGTTTTTCTTCTTTCCCTCTTGTTAGTTTTCTTTTCTTTCTTTTCTATTTTCCTATTAGTTGCCTTTTCTTTCCTTTCTTTTATTTTCCTTCCCTTCCTCTTTCCTTTCCTTCTTCTTCCTCCTCCCCTTCTCCACCTCTTCCCCTCACATCTTTCTCCCCTCATTCTTTCTTTTCCTCTTAGTTCTTTCTCTTCTTTTCTTTTTATCTTTCCTTTTATTTTATTTTTCTCTATTTCCTCTTCGTTCACCTTTACCTGTCTCCTCCTTCTTAATTAACACACTGCCTGTCCTAACTTCCTTTCTTCCTTCGTTGATTATTCATTAACGAACGCTCTTCCTTAACTAACTTCCCTCCTCCGTTAATTAACACACACACACACACACACACACACACACACACACACACACCGGCGTACCCCAAACCCAAAGACACATCATTTTACCCCAAATTCTCTATATAAACTTTTTTTTTACACTTCTCTTCCTCTTCTCTTATCTTCCCTTCTCTGCACTTCACGTCACTTCTTTTCCAATCACTTCACTTTTCCTCCCTTATTTTCTCTTCTCCTCACTTTTTTCCCTTCCCTTCCCTTCCCATCTCTTTACTTCCCTTCCCTCTTTTCTCTTCCCTTCCCTTCCCTTCTCTTCTTTTCCTTCCCTTCCCTTCCCTTCCCTTCTTTTCTCTTCTCTTCCTTTTTTTTTTTCACTTAGATTCCCTTCCCTTCTTTTCCTGTCACTTAACATCCTTTCCCTTCTATTCATTTCCCTTCTCCTCTTTTCCTTCTCTTCACTTATTTTCACTTTCCTTTCCTTCCCTTCCCTTCCCTTCCCGTTTCTTCACTTCACTTCTCTTTTCCACTTCATTTTTTCTTCCCTTCTCGTCACTTCTCTTTTCACTTCCCTTCCCTTCTCTTCACTTCAGTTCACTTCCAGCCAGCCAGAACGTGTGCTATTTCAAGGCTTCCACTTCTGGCCCTCTTTCCTGATAGGGCTCAACTTGGAAGCACCTCGGCCACTTAATACCATTCGCGCGCACTTAGGGAGTTTGATAAGTGGAGGTGGTGGTGGTGGTGGTGTGGTGTTGGTGGTGGTGTGTGATTGTGGATGTTTGTGGAGATGATGCAGTAGAAGTAGGAGGTGGTGGAGGAGGAGGAGGAGAAGAAGGTCGAGGAGGAGGAGGAGGAGGAGGAGGAGGAGGGGAGCAAGGACGAGAACGAGGACGAATATAAGAGGAGGAGGAGGAGGAAGAGGAGGGGCCAAGAGGAAGAAGAAGAAGAAGAAGAAGAAGGCAAGGATAAGTAGAGGACATAAGTGATGTAGTAGTAGTAGTAGTAGTAGTAGTAGTAGTAGTAGTAGTAGTAATAGTAGTAGTAGTAGTAGTAGTAGTGGTGGTGGTGGTGGTACGTGGAGGTTACCCTTGGTGGAGGAGAATGTGGAGAGGTGGAGGAGAGTGGAGGGAGAGACTGTCGGTGGAGGGAGGTAAGGGAGAGAAGTGAGGGAGAGACGGAGGCAACGACATCCTCCCTCTCACTGCCAACGACAAACTGGCTCTCCTCCTCCTCCTCCTCCTCCTCCGTGAGTGCCACACATGCCACTACCACCACCATCACAACCTATGCCCAGTCTCTCTCTCTCTCTCTCTCTCTCTCTCTCTCTCTCTCTCTCTCTCTCTCTCTCTCTCTCTCTCTCTCTCTCTCTCTCTCTCTCTCTCTCTCTCTCTCTCATATTTGCTTACTCTCTCTTTTTACTGTTCTTCATTTCTTCTTCCTCATTCCTCTCTGCATATCCTCTTCCTCTTCCTCTTCCTCCTCCTCCTCCTCCTCCTATCTTCATCTCTCATTACTCATTCGCTCTCTCTAATAATAATAATAATAATAATAATAATAATAATAATAATAATAATAATAAGTATAAGAATAATAATGATGATGATGGTGATGATGATGGTGATGATGAGTCAATGATGGTACACGTGGTTGACTATAAAAAAAAACATAAAAGAAAAAAAAAACAAGGAAATATATATATGCTTAAGGAACACCAATAACAAACACAGCTGACTGCCACCACCACCACCACCACCACAACCACCACCACAACCATCATCATTACCACCACCACTAACCATTATTATCAACGTCTACATCCATCATTTTCAACACCATCACCACCACCATCACGATTCATTATTTTCAACATATATTTCCATCACCACCATCAACACCACCACTACCATCACCACCACCTTCAACACCTTACCACCACCACCATCAGCACTACACTAAGCATCCTCCTCCTCGTCCTCATCACCACTATTCATCACCACTATTCACCACCACCACCACCACCACCACCACCACCAGCTGACCCCGCCTGTGTCTGATCTCTACAGTCTCGGCTTAGTCCCAAGGTGCTGCCACTTCGGAGGGGGGAGGGGTGGAGAGAGAGAGAGAGGGAGGGAGAGAGAGAGAAGAAGAGGTTACGTCAGCGATGCCACTCCCCTTTCCCTTCTTCTTCCTCGTCTTCCTCCTTCGTCTTCTCCTCATGGCACTCTCTCTCTCTCTCTCTCTCTCTCTCTCTCTCTCTCTCTCTCTCTCTCTCTCTCTCTCTCTCTCTCTCTCTCTCTCTCTCTCTCTCTCTCTCTCTCTCTCTCTCTCTCTCTCTCTCTCTCTCTCTCTCTCTCATCTGTCTGTCATCACTGTTGCCACTTCAGATTATTGTTGTTGTTGTTATTGCTTTTTCTTTGATCATATTACAAGTTATATTACTACTACTACTACTACTACTACTACTACTACTACTACTACTGCTGCTGCTGCTACTACTGTTACTACTCCTGTTACAACTTCAACAATAACAAACTTTTCCTTCCCTTTCTTCCTTCCTCCTTCTCCTCCTCCTCTTCTACCCCCTTTCTCTCTTTTCCATCTCCCTTTTTTTCCCTTTTCCCTCTTTCCTTCCATTCCTCCTTCTTCTTCCTTCCCCTTTCTCCTCCTTCCTCAATTCATCTCCATTCCATATTCCTTTCACTTTCCATCTCTTCCCCAACCATTCTTTCCTCTTCTCTTTTTCCTCAAATTCCACCTCCCTCCCTTCCCCTCCTTCACCACCTAGACCTCCCATTCTTTCCTCTTTCCCCTTCCTTCCCCTTCCCTCCCATCCCCCCCTTTCCTTCCCCTTCACCCTCGTAGATCAAGGAGTAGGTACAGTGTCTTTTCTACAGCGTCCCTTTCGTCCTAATAATACTCTGTCGGACAAGTTAATTACAACTGGGATGATTGTGTATGCAAATGCGTGTGGGGGGGACGGAGGGCAAGGGGGAGGGAGGGGAGGAGTGTGGGGAAGGGGGGATAGGGGTGTTGTGTGAGTGGTGAGGGTGGGGGAGTGGGGGTTGTGTGTGTGTGTGTGTGTGTGTGTGTGTGTGTGTGTGTGTGTGTGTGTGTGTGTGTGTGTGTGTAAAAACCAGACTTTCTTTCGTATCTCCATTTGTTTCCCTCTCTCTCTCTCTCTCTCTCTCTCTCTCTCTCTCTCTCTCTCTCTCTCTCTCTCTCTCTCTCTCTCTCTCTCTCTCTCTCTTTCCTCTTGTTCTTATTCTCCTCTTATCTTCCTTCCTTTCTCTCTTTTCTCTCCTTCATTTTTTCTTCCTTTGTCTTCTCTTTCTATCCTTTTTTTCCTTCCTTTCATCCTCTCATTTTCTCCTTGTGGTGATAATATGGTGATGATGGTGGCGGTGGCGGTGGTGGTGGTGGTGATGATGATGGAGTGTTTGAGGGTGCCTGCTGTGCTCTGATGTCACCGCATGTGTGTGTGTGTGTGTGTGTGTGTGTGTGTGTGTGTGTGTGTGTGTGTGTGTGTGTGTGTGTGTGTGTGTGTGTGTGTTTGGGGCTCTAACAGCATTCCACGCCACCCTTTCTTTCCTTTGGTTTGACACACACACACACACACACACACACACACACACACACACACACACACACACACACACACACACACACACACACACACACACACACACACGAATTACAAGAAAAAAGATAAAGCGAAGACGTCATTCAAGCCTCTCTCTCTCTCTCTCTCTCTCTCTCTCTCTCTCTCTCTCTCTCTCTCTCTCTCTCTCTCTACGCCCCCATACGATGATGAAAGTGTGTGTTGAGAGAGAGAGAGAGAGCATTAAGCCAAACCGGACATACTTATAACATGGATTTAAATGCACGCTTTGTCTTGTTTAGTAGTAGTAGTAGTAGTAGTGGTAGTGGTGGTAGTAGTAGTAGTAGTAGTAGTAGTAGTGGTAGTGGTGGTAGTAGTAGTAGTAGTAGTAGTAGTGGTAGTGGTGGTAGTAGTAGTAGTAGTAGTGGTGGTAGTAGTAGTAGTAGTAGTGGTAGTAGTAGTAGTAGTAGTAGTAGTAGTAGTAGTAGGAGCTGATCTCACTTCTATAATAAAAAAAAACCTTCGAATATATCTTTTTTTACACCGTCGACTTCATTCGTATCTTAAAACAAACAACAAACATAGAGAAATAAAAAAATAACTAAAAAATAAATAAACAAATGTCCAGCTAACTAATTCACCTCTAATATATTTTCTTCACTCTACGCACACCACAAAAAAAAAAAAAAAAAACTATTAACACACACATCCCTTATACGTCATTTACCCCACTATGGCAACACTGCAGAAGAAAAGAAGTCTAACATTTTGTGTTCTTAGTATTTCTTAAGACTAGGAAAGCTCGGTGACGCACATATAAAGGCTTTGTTTCTGCCATTATCTCTCTCAATTAAGGGAAACTATTTATATACATCCTCTAAGCAGTTTTTTCATATGTCCGGCCTTTAGAATGTCAGGATATGAGAGGAGTGCATCGTGAGACTGGGTAAGCTTTGTTTCTCCCCTTGTATCCGTCTCTTAACTAAGGGAAACTATTTATATACATTCTCTAAGCAGTTTTTTCCTATGTCCGCCTTCAGAATGTCAGGATATAAGAAGAGTGAATTATTTGTGTTTCTGGAATTTCGTAGGCCTGGGTAAGCTTTGTTCCTCCCCTTGTATCCGTCTCTTAACTAAGGGAAACCATTTATATACATTCTCTAAGCAGTTTTTTCCTATGTCCGCCTTTAAAATGTCAGGGAATGTGAAAAGAGTGAATCGTTTGTGTTTCTGGAATTTCGTAGGCCTGGGTAAGCTTTGTTCCTCCCCTTGTCTCCGTCTCTTAACTAAGGGAAACTATTTAAATACATTCTCTAAGCAGTTTTTTTTTCCTATGTCCGACCTTTAAAATGTCAGGGAATGTGAAAAGAGTGAATCATTTGTGTTTTTGGAATTTTGTAGGCCTGGGTAAGCTTTGTTTCTCCCCTTGTATCCGTCTCTTAACTAAGGGAAACCATTTATATACATTCTCTAAGCAGTTTTTTTTCCTATGTCCGGCTTTCGAATGTCAGGATATGTGAAAAGAGTGAATCATTTGTGTTTCTGGAATTTCGTAGGCCTGGGTAAGCTTTGTTCCTCCCCTTGTCTCCGTCTCTTAACTAAGGGAAACTATTTATATACATTCTCTAAGCAGTTTTTTCATATGTCCGGCCTTAGAATGTCAGGGAATGTGAAAAGAGTGAATCATTTGTGTTTCTGGAATTTCGTAGGCCTGGGTAAGCTTTGTTCCTCCCCTTGTATCCGTCTCTTAACTAAGGGAAACTATTTATATACATTCTCTAAGCAGTTTTTTCATATGTCCGGCCTTTAGAATGTCAGGGAATGTGAAAAGAGTGAATCATTTGTGTTTTTGGAATTTCGTAGGCCTGGGTAAGCTTTGTTCCTCCCCTTGTCTCCGTCTCTTAACTAAGGGAAACTATTTAAATACATTCTCTAAGCAGTTTTTTCCAATGTCCGGCCTTAGAATGTCAGGATATGAGAAAAAAAGTAATATTTGTGTCTCTAGAATTTCTTAAAGCTTTGAGTAAATCAGGGAAGCTTATCGGACAAAAATGCTAAAATCGAGGAAATCAATCAAGTAATAGGGGCCATACGCCGGGGGTCGCGTCGCCTCACCCACCCTACGACGTCAGATCCAGGTGGGGGCTCAAGTCTCCATGGAAGGGAGTGAAAATCGGAGAAACAGTATCGGAAAACATGTGAATCGGGGAAACCTAATCGACAATATTACACGAATCGGGAAATCCTTATCGTGGTAGCGCGTTGAACCGTGACAGGAAATCCGTCTACAAATAAAAAGGGTTAAAATCTTTCTGCGTCAGGCCGGGAGTCGTGTGTCTGGGGTTTCGTAAAGCAGCCATACTTAGATTTCATGGGGGTAGGATGTATAGGAAGGGGGGGAAGGGGAATAAAGGGGGAGGGGGAGAGGGGTAATTTGTGAGACGGGAAAGGGGGAAGGGAGGAGGATGGGGAGGTAGGGGAAGGGGGTTTAAAGGGGGGAGGGGGAGAGGGGTAATTTGTGAGACGGGCAAGGGGGGACGGGAGGAGGATGGGCTATACGGGGAAGGGGAGGGAGGGGAAGGGGATTTGGAAAGGGAGGAGGAGGATGGGATAGGGAAGGGGGTTTAAAGGGGGGAAAGGGAATAAAGGGGGGAAGGGGAGAGGGGTAAGTTGTGGGACGGGAAAGGGGGTAAGGGAGGAGGATGGGATATAAGGGGAAGGGGAGGTAGGGGAAGGGGTTTAAAGGGGGAAAGGGGAGATTCTTTGTCCATCCTAAAGTTAACAATGAAAAGCCGTCACCAACAAACTAACACTCATCCATTATATGTTTACTCTCTCTCTCTCTCTCTCTCTCTCTCTCTCTCTCTCTCTCTCTCTCTCTCTCTCTCTCTCTCTCTCTCAAACACCTCACAATCTTCTCTTTCTTTTTCCTCATTTTCTTTTCCTTCTTCCTTTCCTTTCCTTCATTCTCTCTTCCTCTTTCTCCTCCTTTATTCTTCTTTTTAGCAACCTTTTCCTTCCATCTCCTTCTTCCTCTTATTCTCCTCTTTTTTTTCCTATGCTGTCTCCTTCGCCTCCTCCTCCTTCTCCTTTTAACATCCTCTATTCTTCTTAATATGCAACTTTTCTCTCTAGTCTCCTTCCTTCACTAACTCCTTCTCATACTTCACCCTCCTTCTCCTCCTCCTCCTTCTTTAAACATCCTTTTTCCTTCTTACCAACAACTACTTCTTCAGCCTTCTCCTTCTTCCTTTCTCCTCATTTTTCTCCTTATACTTCACTCTCCTCCTCCTCCTCCTTCTCCTTCTTTAAACATCCTTTTTTCCTTCTTACTAACTTTTTCTTCAGTCTCCTTCTTCCTCCTTCCCTCCTCATTTCCCTTCTCATTTTCCCCTCCAGCCATGACTCAACCCTTCTTTCTTCCCATCCTTCTTCCCCTTCTACTTT
>NC_066545.1:13902825-13917825 GCF_024679095.1 Eriocheir sinensis | reverse complement strand
AAGCAAGCAAACAAAAGCAGGACCAAACACACACAGACAAACAAGGAAGATAATAAGTTCGACCCAGCGGCGAGGGGTAGGAGGGGGGGGGAGGGGGTGGATGGGGGGCGGTGACGGCAGTGACGGCGGGAGGGAGGGAGGAGGAGAGAGGGCGGCGGGGAGCAGGGTTCCCCATTCACCTGCCTGATTAACTCTCCCGCCCACCTTTATACTGACAGATTACTTAATTAAAAGACGCGCCCAGGTAATGAGAGGGGAGGAGGAGGAGGAGGAGGAGGAGGAGGTATGATTAATATTACCGCTGCTAAAAATAATAATAAATATCTTGGAGAAAATTCCCGCAAAAAAAATATGTACAGGAAAAGGAAGAAGAGAAAAAATGAAAAGGAAGGGAAAGAGGGGAGAAGAGAGAAGAGAGACAAAAGAAGGGGAGAAGAGACAAGAAAAGGAGGGGAAAGGGAGAGATAACAGAGGAGAGGGAGGAGAAAAAAGGAGAAAGGACACGGGAAATGGAAAAAGGAGAAGAAGAAAAGAGGCAGAGAGAGAGGAAGGAAAAGGAGAGAGAAAGGAAAGAGAAGAGAGGAAGGAGAGGGAGGAGGATGAAGATGAGAGGGGAAAACGAGGAGGAAGAAGAGATCAGGCAGAGTACAGAGGAGAAAAAGAAGAAAGGAAGAGAGGAAGAGGAAAAAAAAAGGAGAGGAGGAGGAGGAGAAGCAGGGATGAGAAAAGGAGGAAGGGAGGGAAAAAGGAAGAGGAAGAAAGGGGAAGAGAAGAGGAAGGGGAGGAAAGGGAGAGAAAGGAAGAAAGAAAAAGAGGGAAAGGACAAAAAAAAAGGAAAGTAGAGGAGGAGGAGAAACAGGGATAAGAAAAGGGGAACGGAGGAAAAGGAAAAGGGAAGAGGAAGAAAGGAGAGGGAAGGGTGGGGGGAGAGGAGGGTCGGTATCACGTAATATCAATGAAAACAAAACCCAATCCTTGCAGTCTACCCTCGTTGGTCCAGCTGGGAAGGAGGAGGAGGAGGAGGAGGAGGACGAGGAGGAGGAGGAGGAGGACGAGGAGGAGGAGGAGGAGGAGGGGGAGCAGGATTCTTCATCTAGTCTTCCTCCTCCTCCTCCTCCTCCTCCTCATCTTCTGTTGTGTTGCCCTAGACTGTTCTTCCGTGCCAGCTGTTTCACCTCCTCCTCCTCCTCCTCCTCCTCCTCCTCCTCCTCCTCTTCTCGATAAACAAGGCATTCCGTTATCAGTGTTTGGTGAGCTACTAACTTCCTCTTCCTCCTCCTCCTCCTCCTCCTCTTATGCATCTTCTTCCGCCTCCTCCTCCTCCTCCTCCTCCTCTTCTTCTTCTTCCTCCTCCTCTTCAGATTTCATTAACACAACTCCTTCTGTTATCTCATTACTCCTCTTAATCTTGCTATCTCATCATCCTCTTCCTCTTCCTCCTCCTCCTCCTCCTCTTCTTCTTCCTCCTCCTCCTCCTCCTCCTCGTCTTGGCAATCACAATCATTCTGCTCCGACTCTTTCATTGCCGCTCCTCCTCCTCCTCCTCCTCCTCCTCCTCCTCTTTTTTGCCCCCTCCTCCTCCTCCTCCTCCGCCACCTCAGTCTCCCCTCGAGGTCCATTTTCCGTTACCGAGAGAAGATGGGCGTCGGGTTGTCTGTCTGTCTGTCTGTCTGTCTTGCGCCCGTAATGATTCTCGCTGTCTGTCTGTTTCGCTCCATTAAATAAAGATGTTGGGCTTGTTACTGCTATTACTACTACTACTACTACTACTACTATTGTTGCTAAAGTATTGTTGCTTCTACAACTATTACTACTATTACTACTACTACTACTACTACTACTACCACTACAAATAACAAAAGCAAAGAAAATGATAACAATAGCAATGCGAAACAAAGAAGAAGAAAAGAAGAAAAGGAAAATTGAAAGAAAAAGAAGAAAGAAGAAAAAACGAAGAAAAAGAAGAAGGAAACAAAGAAGAAAAAGGAGACTTAGAAGAAGAAAAAGAAGAAAATTATGATGTTAAAAAAAAGAAGATATGAAGAAGAAGAAGAAGAAGAAGAACAACAACAACAACAACAACAGCAACACAATCATCATCTCCAGGGAAAGGAAAGGAAGTCACTTATAAACACCCCTCCCTCCCCTCTCCCTCCTCCCCTTCTGTCACGTGACCTTCCTGCCATCTGATTGGTCCGCCAGGTGAGCACATCCAGTGACGTCATTAACCTTCATCCCCTCCTCCTCCTCCTCCTCCTCCTCCTCCTCCTCCTCCTCCTCTTCTGTGCAACCTTTGACCCCGCACTTGCAAGGTTAAGGCAATTGTGGAGGAGGAGGAGGAGGAGGAGGAGGAGGAGGAGGAGGAGGAGAGGAAGATGAGGACATGGAGATAAAAAAAGAACTGAAGGAAAGATGCACACACACACACACACACACACACACACACACACACACACACACACACACAGATAGATAAAAGGACCCCGATAGATAGATAGATAGAGATGAATAGAGACAGATTGCTTTACTGAGTGACAGATAGACAGACAGACACAGACAGACAGACGGACAGGCGGATTGATGGATGTGCAAACTCCATCTTCAGACACCACCACCACCACCACCACCACCACCATGGGAGTTATTGCATCACCACCACCACCACCACCACCACCACCACCACCCATCAACACCAGCCATTCCTTTCCCATACTCCACTTCTATCTTCTACCTATTAATATCATCACCATTTTCTTTCTTCATCACCATTTTTTCATCACTACTTTTTCATCACCTTATTTCATCATCACCACCATTTTCTTTTCTTTTTTTTCATCCTCATCCCTTCTTTCCTTTTCCTTCCTCCCCTTTCTCCCCCTCTCTTCTTTCTTCTACGTAAGGGAGGAACGGAAGTCGAAGAAGAAGGGGAGGAAGGGAGAGAAGCAAAAGAGGGGGTAGATGAAGAGGGAGAGGATAACGTAAAGAAAGAAGGAGATGAGAAGGAGAGAAAGGGAATGAAGAGAAGGGAAAGGAAATAAAGAATAGGAAAGAAGGAGAAAGGAAGAGGAAAGGGAGGAAGAGAGGGAAAGGGGAAAGGGAGGAAAGAGGGGAAGGGAGGAGAAAAGAAAGGTATGTAAATGAGAAGGAAGTGGAGGGAATGAGAAGGGAGAGAAAATGAAGGATAGAAGGGAGAGAGAGAATAAAGGATAGAAGGGAGAGGGAGAGAAGGAAGGGAGGAAGGGGTAAGGGAGGAAAGAGGGGAAGGAAGGAGAGAGGAGAGGTATGTAAAGGAGAAGGAAATGGAGGGAGTGAGAAGGGTGAGAAAATGAAGGATAGGAGGGAGGGAGGGAGGAAAGGGAGGGGAGGGAGGGAGGGAGAGAAACACCTACTCACCACCTCCTAAGTTTCCCTGGAGAAGAAATTTGAACTCTCCCTTCCTGTCACTCTCCCTCCCTCCCTCTCTCCCTCCCTCCCTCCCTCCCATTACCCTCCCTTCCTATCCATTCTTCATCCCCTTACCTCCTTTCCTCCACCCTTCTCCCTCCCTCACGTATCACTCTCCCTCCCTCCCTCCTTTCTTTAATCTCCCTTCTTCCCACGCTCAATTTTCTCCGTTATGAGCAAGGAAAGGTAAATAAAAGGGGAAAAGAGAGGAAAAGAAAAGAAAGTGATCGTGAGAGAAGAAGAAAGAAACGAAGGAGAAAATGAGAAAATAAGGAAAAGAAGAAAAGCGGAACGAGGAAAGGAAAAAAAAACTTGTAGAAAAAAAAGTTAAATTATCAATAAAAATAAATATGAGAAAAAAATGAAGTATGGAAAGGAAGATGAGACTAGGAGAAAAGGGAAAGAAGGAGAAAGAGAAAATAAGGAAAAGAAGAAAAGCGGAACGAGGAAAGGAAAAAAACTATTGTAGAAAAATAAGAAAAAAAGTTAAATTAGTAATAAAAATAAAAATGAGAAAAAAATGAAGTATGAAAAGGGAGATGAGACTAGGAAAAAAAGGAAAGAAGGAGAAAGAGAAAATAAGGAAAAGAAGAAGAATGGAACGATGAAAGGAGAGATAGAGTAAAAAGAAGAAGAGAAGAAAGGGAAATTTGTAATAATGAGGAAAAGAATGATAAGAGGAAAAGTAGAAGGAATAACAGAAACAACAAAAGAAAACGGTAAAGAAAAAAATGAAAGGAAAAGAAAATGAAAGAAAATGAAAAATTGAAAATAAACAAAAAAGGAAAATATATAAAACAGAAAAAACAAAATAAAAGAACAAGTAAAACAAACACCAATCCAGTTATTTTCTTTTTCTTTTTTTTTCTTCTTTTTTTTCTCCCATTTCGCGGTTTCCTCCCTAATTTACTTTCTCCTCCCCTCTTCCTTTTTTTTTTCCTCTTCCTCTTCTTCCTCCCTTTGTTCCCCTCCGTCACCCCTTTCACTGTCTGCCAACTTTCTTTTCTAACTCCCTTTCTTCCTTTTTATCAATATTTCCCTTTTCTTTCCTCTTTTTATTTTCTTCTCCATTCCTTTCTTTTTTTTTACCATATCTACGTTTTCTGAATTTTCTCTTTTTTTTCTCACTCATTGCTGTCTCTCTCTCTCTCTCTCTCTCTCTCTCTCTCTCTCTCTCTCTGTCCGCAACGTAGAGAAAAACATTGTACCTAAATTGACTTACATAAACGCTGTGTGTGTGTGTGTGTGTGTGTGTGTGTGTGTGTGTGTGTGTGTGTGAAAGAGATGGGAAAAGGGGGAGGGAAGAAGCGTAGGGCAAAGTGTGAGTCAGAACTGTGAGTGTGTGTGTGTGTGTGTGTGTCATGACTATGGAGGACTGTGTGTGTGTGTAGGGGTGCCTGTGTAGGATAACCCCATGTGTGTGTGTGTGTGTGTGTGTTCCCCTCACCATATGACCACCACCATCACCACTAACAACCCCAACAACAACAACAACACCCCTCCCCCCTCCCACCTCTCCCCACCCCCACACATACCCTCCCCCTTCCCCCCACTCAAACAAAACCCAAACGAGGCACACAATAATGGCACTCACTATAAATAGGCACCATAAGAGAAGGTAATGCCAGGGAGCAACGCCAATACCGAGAGAGAGAGAGAGAGAGAGAGAGAGAGAGTCAAGAGGGCACTGTCTAGGCACTCTTAAGGGAAGGTAGAATGGGACAGTGCCAGAAGTAAGGGAATGATGATGATGATGATGATGATGATGATGAAAAGTACTGTGAAGGGAAAGGGACGAAAGTGGGTGGGAAAGTGAGGGGAAGGACAGAGGAGGTGAAGAAGGGAGAGGGAATGGGACGGGAGGAGAGAGGAGAGAGGGGAGGATAGAAGGGAAGGAAGGAGATGGGGGAAGAGATGGGGGGAAAGAGTGGGGAGCAGGGAGTGAGGAGTAAGGGAGGGGAGTATAGAAAGGGGAGGGGGAGTGCCAAAAAGTGCCAAAATATCAGTGCCATAAAGGGTCGAGAGTGAAAGAAAAAGGGAGGATGAAAAAGGGAGAGTAAGAAAGGGAGATAAAAAAGGGAGAACAGTAAAGGGAGAGTGCGAAAGAAAAAGGGAAGATGAAAAAGGGAGAGTAAGAAAGGGAGATCAAAAAGGGAACAGTAAAGGGAGAGTGCAAAAGAAAAAGGGAAGATGAAAAAGGGAGAATAAGAAAAGGAGATAGAAAAGACAGCAGTAAAGGGAGAGTGCGAAAGAAAAAGGGAAGATGAAAAAGGGAGAGTAAGAAGAACAGTAAAGGGAGAGCGCAAAAGAAAAAGGGAAGATGAAAAAGGGAGAGTAAAAAAGGGAGAATAAGAAAGGGAGAACAGTAAAGGAGAGTGCGAAAGGGAGAATGCAAAAAGAGACAATAACATGAAAAAAATAATAATAAAAAGATGTTAAAATGGAGGAAAAGTGCCAAATTTGAAGGTGCCAGAGAGAGAGAGAGAGAGAGAGAGAGAGTGGCAGTCGAGGGATTATCACGGTCATGACAAACCTGAGTGCCAGTTTGGTGTTAGTGCCACGGCGGTCTTCTCAGAGGAGGAGGAGGAGGAGGAGGAGGGAAACTGGAGATACGACATGTGTTTGGGATATTGGAGGCTAGGGAGGGAGAGAGAGATAGAGAGAGTGGGAGAGAGAGGGAGGGAGGGAGAGAGAGGGAGGAGGAAAACAGTGGAGGGAGGGAAAGGAATTAAGGGAGATAAATCTTGTGAAGAGACGGGTGAGAGAGAGAGAGAGAGAGAGAGAGAGAGAGAGAGAGAGAGAGAGAGAGATGAAAATGCAATACAAGAACAACAAAAGGCGGAACTGTTTTCTTCTTCTTCCTCCTCCTCCTCCTCCTCCTCCTTCTCCTCCTCTTCTTCCTCCTCTTCTTCCTCCTCCTCCTCCTCCTCCTCCATCACATCATCTCTCCCTTTAACTTTTTCATTCTTTTTAATTTGTCTCTCTCTCTCTCTCTCCAATTGATCCTTTTACTCATAATTTTCTCCTTCATTGCCCTTCTCTTCTTCCTTCTCCTCTTCTTCCATCTCCTCCTCCTCCTCCTCCTCCTCCTCCTCCTCTTCCTTCTCCGTTCAATTAGGTCATTTTCTCTTTTTTTTCCTTTTCAATGCGGTTATCAGAGGAGACATCATACAGAGAGATAGAGAGAGAGAGAGAGAGACATAAATTCAGACAGGCGAATCCTCGAGTCTTGTGCAGTAATCATCTTCTCTCTCTCTTAAGAGCGTCGACAGGGAGAGAGATAGATAGCCCGAAATAAGAGAGAGAGAGAGAGAGAGAGAGAGAGAGAGAGAGAGAGAGAGAGAGAGAGAGAGAGAGAGAGAGAGAGAGAGAGAGAGAGAGAGAGAGAGAGAGAGAGAGAGAGAGAGAGAGAGAGAGAGAGAGAGAGAGAGAGAGAGAGAGAGACAGACCACACACACACACACACACACACACACACACACACACACAGGAGGAGTTGTGTAGGATCTGAAGGACTCCTGTGTTCCCTCCCTTCCCCTGAGGTAAGAAGGGAGGGAAGGGAGGGAAGGGAAGGGAGGGGGAAGGGAGGGAGGGACATGGTGTTGAGAGAATGATGGAGGGAAGGAAGGAGAAGACGAGAGATATGGAGGGAAAGGAAGGAAGGAAAAGGAAGGAAGGGAAAGGAAGGAATAGGCGGAGAAAGATAGGAAATGAAGAAAAAATAAAGAATGAAGGAATAAGAAAAGGGAAGAGAGAAGAAGGAAAGAGGAGGCGTGGAGGAAAGTGGAGGGAAGAACATGGAGGAAGGAGGAAAGGAGACAAAGAAGGAGAAAGAAAGAGAAAGAAAAAAAACAGCAAAAATAGAAGAAAAAATAAAATGAAGGTGAAAGGAGAAGGAAAGAGAAAGATAAAAAATAAGAAAGAACAAAATAGAAAATGGAGGTGAAACGATTGAAAGGTAAACTTAAAAAGAACAAATAAATGAGGAGGATAGAGAAAGGAATGCGAGGAGGAGGAGGAGGAGGAGGAGGAGGAGGAGGAGGAGGAAGATAAGAAAGAATGAACTGAGATAAACAAACGCAGAGAAAGAAAAAAGAGAAAGAGAGAAGAAGGTAAGAAGAGAGAAAAGGATAAAGAAGGAACTGAGAGAGAGAGAGAGAGAGAAAAGAAAGATATAACCAAAACACGTCCAATTAATCCCCAACTTGAAACAAAAGAAAAAAAAAGAAAAAAAAGAAGATAGAGAGGAATTTAGTATCGGTCAGTAACTCATCTCCATCCTGCCCCCCCCCCTCCCCCCTCCCCTCTTCCCCACCCCCCCTCCCACACACTGAGGAGGAAGGAAGAAAATAGGAAGACAGCTAAAATGACTGCCGAGGAGGAGGAGGAGGAGGAGGAGGAGGAGGAGGAGGAGGAGGAGGGAGAAGAAAGTAATGAGATGAGATACGGAGGTTCCTAAGATGCTCTCTCTCTCTCTCTCTCTCTCTCTCTCTCTCTCTCTCTTGTGCTTTTATGTGTGTGTGTGTGTGTGTGTGTGTGTGTGTGTGTGTGTGTGTGTGTGTGTGTGTGTGTGTTTGTTATTTTGTTTGTTTGTTTATCTTTCGTCCGCGTCTTTTTCCGAGCGTAAACAATCGAATTTCACACACACACACACACACACACACACACACACACACACGCACGCACGGACACGCACGGACACGCACACAAAGCCAAGCGACCCCAAAACAGGAAGAGGCGTTACTATAAAAAAAAATCCGCGCGCTGAACCCAAAACAGGAACCAACCACATGGAATAAACCACTCTCTCTCTCTCTCTCTCTCTCTCTCTCTCTCTCTACTCACCCTTTATCTGCTGGTGCCGACTGTCTCCTCCTCCCCATGAAGCCTCTCTCTCCTCCTCCTCCTCCTCCTCTTCCTCCTCCTCCTCCTCCTCCTCCTCCGCTACCCGTGAGGAGGACCATTCTTCTTCTGGCTCCTCTTCTTCTTCTTCGTACTCCTCCGCGTTCTTCTTCCTCTTCCTTCTTTCTCTCCTCCTCCTCCTCCTCCTTCGTCCATAAAGCACTATTCACGCGTCTATTTTTCCTCCTTCCTCTTTTCTTCTTCTTCCTCCTCCTCTTCTTTCTTTCTTTCTCCTCTTCCTTTGGTGTCCATGAGGTAGCTCTTTCCTCTTTCCTCTTTGTGTCTTTTTCTTTTCTTTTCTTAGCGTTTTGTTATCACACGTTAGGTCACAAAATTCCTTTCTCTCTTTCTTTCTTTTCTTACTTTCTTTCCCTTTCTTTCTTTTCAACACAACACAGGGTCAATATTTTTTTTTCTTCCTCACTTTCTCCTTCAGTTTTATCCCCTCTTCCTCCTTCTTCCTTCCTCCTCCTCCTGCTCCTCTAGTCCTCCTCCTCCTTCCTCGCGCTCTCTCCTAAATCTGTCAGTCTTCTTGGGTCTTCCTAATTGGATCATAAATACAAGCTTTTTACATGCTCCTTTTCATCCCTTTTTTTGGGGGTAACTCTGCTATTTCTCCCCATTTTCCTTCCCTGAGACAGCAATATGTAGTTCAGGTTTTGGTGTGTGTGTGTGTGTGTGTGTGTGTGTGTGTGTGTGTGTGTGTGTGTGTGTGTGTGTGTGTGTGTGTAGGAAGGGGTGTGGGTGTATGAATAAGAGAATAAGGATAAGAATGATGAAAAGTAATGAAAATAATGATAAAATAACAATAGAAAACATTAGGTAAGGAAGGTCAAGAAAAAATAAAATAAATAAATAAAAGAAAGAAATGGAAGGGGAGGGGAAAGGAAGGGGGGGGGGGAGGGGTAGTGTACTGTGTGTGTGTGTGTGTGTGTGTGTGTGTGTGTGTGTGTGTGTGTGTGTGTGTGTGTGTTGGGTTTCTGTCTGCCTGTTTTTTGTTTATATTTTTTTTTTTTGCATTCCCGTCTGTCTGTCTTTCTTTTGTTTCAAGCGTACTGTTGTTGTTGATGTTTTTGTTTTTTATGTCTGTTTTTTCGTCTGTCTGTCTGTATGTAGGTTTGTTTATTTACTGTTTTGTTTAAAGTGAAAATGAGAGAGAGAGAGAGAGAGGGGGAGAGGGGGCATGAACACAATAAGTCACACGAAAAGAGACAATGAAAAACAAACAAACAAACAAGAGAAAACGAGAAGAGAGAAAGAATGAAAGAAAACGGAGAAAGGGAAGCAAAGAAAATGGGAAACGGGATGCTAATGGATACTTATTATTATTGTCATTATCATTATTATTGTTTTTGTAGTAGTAGTAGTAGTAGTAGTAGTAGTAGTAGTAGTAGTAGTTGAGGTGGTAATAATGGTGGTGGTGATGGTGGTTAGCGTAGTGGTGATGGTGGATATGAAAGTGATGGTGATGGTGGTGATAGTGGTGGGGATGGTGGATATGGTATTGATGGTGATGGTAGTGGTGGTGATGGTGATGGTGATGGTCATGGTTGTGGTGATGGTGATGGTGGTGATGGTATTGATGGTGATGGTCATGGTTGTGGTGATGGTGATGGTGATGGTATTGATGGTGATGGTCATGGTTGTGGTGATGGTGATGGTGATGGTGGTGATGGTGGGTAAACGTAATGGACAAAAAATATCCCTCCCTTTAGGATCAAAGTGACCACGAAAACTGCTCGAATTTCACCCTTACTGACAGTGATGGATGAGAGGAAAGGGGAGGAGAGAGGGGAGAGGAGAGGGGGAGGGAAAGGGAAGGTTGGGGAGGAGAGGGGAAGAAGAGTAGGGTGTTACGCCTTCCCCTCATCTCTCTCTCTCTCTCTCAAAACATCCCCTTCCCACGTTCGTTTTCTCTCTCATTTCCTACACACACACACACACACACACACACACACACACACACACACACACACACACACACACACACACACCGCCACGCCCACCCCTGGCTGACGTTCTTCCTCCAACTCTCTAATTAACAGGTGCAAATGTGGGTTTCTGGAGCACAGGATGACAGGTAGACAGGTAGACAGCTTCCCTCCTTCCCTCCTTTCTTTGACCTTACTTTCCTTCCTTTCCTCTGACCTTACTTTCCTTCCTTCCCTCTGACCTTACTTTACTTTCCTTCCTTTCTTTTCCGAGTCTCAGTTCACAAGCTTTCTTCCTATCTTTTTCTTTCTTCGATTTTCTTTTCCTTCCTTCCTTTTTTTCCTTCCTTTTCCGATTCTTCTTCTTCTCTTCCCAAACTCTTCCCTACTTTCATTTTCTTGCTTTCTTTTTCTATCTTACTGTCTTTTTTGAGTGAATATATATATATATATATATATATATATATATATATATATATATATATATATATATATATATATATATATATATATATATATATTATCTCTCTCTCTCTCTCTCTCTTCTCTTCCTTCTTTCCTCGTTCATTCTTATCACTAACATCCGCTTTTTTTCCTTCCTTCTCTTCCTCTTCCTTCTCCTCCTCTTCCTCCTCCTCCTCTTTCATATATCTTGCTACATCCTCCTCCTCCTCCTCCGCCTCCTCCTCCTCATCATTCTCCTTCCTCAAATCAAGCTGACCTACCCCTCCTATTCATTCCTTTTCATTCTCCACTGTGGCCTCCTCCTCCTCCTCCCCCTCCTTCTCCTCCCCCTCCTTCTCCTCCACCTCCCCCTCTTCCTCCTCCTCCTCCTCCAAAAGCGCGTGTCGGAGCATATACAAAAAGCCCCATTTTCCTCTCTCTCTCTCTCTCTCTCTTGGGGAAGGTTTGCTTTTGCCAAGGTGGGAGAGAGAGAGAGAGAGAGAGAAGGTATAGGTATAAAAGAAATAAAAATAATGAATGTGGGAGGAGGAAAAGAAGGAGGAGGAGGAGGAGGAGAAAAAAAGAGAAAATGGAAAGGAAAGATGAGAATAGCAATAATAAAAAAAGAAATAACAAACAAATATGAAAAGAAAATTGGAATATCGAAAAATTGTGTTAAGGCAATAAAAATAAAAATAAAACAAATAAATAAAAGAAAAGAAAGAGAAAACGGAAAAGAAAGAAAAGAGGGGAAATTACAGGAGGAGGAAAAGGAGAGGAAAGAAAAACAAACAAATTACCCCTCACTTTCCTCCCCTCACCCCCCCCCCCCCTGTGTGTGTGTGTGTGTGTGTGTGTGTGTGTGTGTGTGCGCCTTATGATACTAATACACTCTTGTCCTGCTCCTCTTCCTCCCTCCTCCTCCTCCTCCTCCTCCTCCTCCTCCTCCAGTGTTGGGTTTACTCTTCCCCTCAGTTTTCACGTTCCCATGCCCTCCTCCTCCTCTTCTTCCTTCCCTACCACAGCCTTCCTGCCCACTCCTCCTCCTCCTCCCTCTCCCCCTCTACTCTTTCCTTTCCTTCAAAACACTACTCTAATTTCTCTCTCTCTCTCTCTCTCTCTCTCTCTCTCTCTCTCTCAGGAAATCCTCAACACTGATTCAAAAGCACAATCTGTACTCAAAGGAATACACACACACACACACACACACACACACACACACACACACACACACACACACATTCAAAGACATGTTCAAGAGCTGCTTTGGACTTAAGACGTTCATAATAGAGAGAGAGAGAGAGAGAGAGAGAGGCCATCAATTATTCTTATATTTCCGGCATCTTATCTTTAATGCCTCCCTAGATCTCTCTCCCTCTTTCCGCGTGGGCAGGTGTGGACAGGTAAAGCAATTAATCAACCAATGAGAGAGAGAGAGAGAGAGAGAGAGAGAGAGAGAGAGAGAGAGAGAGAGAGAGAGACGCACACGTGTTCATGCTGACCAATACAAACACACACAAACACTTCACTGAGCAGCACGTGATACAATGCATGTAGACGTGTGTGTGTGTGTGTGTGTGTGTGTAGACAATAAGCCTGCATCCAATTCTAAACATCTATTATAAAACTTCATCACATATTAAATCCAAATATGCGTCACTTTTTCTTTCTTTCTTTCTTTCTTTCTTTCTTTCGTTCGTTCGTTTCTTTCTTTCTTCCTTTCACTCTTACGCAAAACCACAACATATTTTTTTTATTTTCTTCTTTTGTCTCCTTTTCCTTTCTATTAATTGTCTTCCTTTCTTTTCCTAACACAAGTCACGTGGTGTTTTTCTTTTTTTCTTTTTTTTTTCTGTTCTACGCAAGCACTTATTCGTTCAAAAGCGGTAATGCGCGGGCGAACACACACACACACACACACACACACACACACACATTATCACCGGAGAGGAAAATATGACTCCCACAAAACACAATCATATCCCATTACAATAACAATAACAGTAACAACAGCACTGCAATAAACACACAAGTTCCTGCCCGTCTAACACACTTTAAAACACTCTCTGTCTATCGCACTTTAGCTAACACATTTTATCTAACATATCTCTAACACTCTACCACGTTATCTAACTCACACTGACTAAAACTCTTGTCTAATGCATTTATCTAACGCATAATGATTATCCCACTAACATCACACTAACATACTTTATCTAACACACTTTATATAAAAAAAAACTGTCTAACGCTCTATCTAACAAACACTAACACTATCGAAAACACTGTCAGTCACTCTCTCTCTAACAAACTCTAACACTTTATTTAACACACTTTATATAAAAAAAACTGTCTAACGCTCTATCTAACAAACACTAACACTATCTAAAACACTGTCAGTCACTCTCTCTCTAACAAACTCTAACACTTTATTTAACACACTTTATATAAAAAAAACTGTCTAACGCTCTATCTAACAAACACTAACACTATCTAAAACACTGTCAGTCACTCTCTATCTAACAAACTCTAACACTTTATCTAACACACACTATCTATCACACTTTAACTGAACAACTATCTATCTGTTATCTATCACTACCTAACAAATGGCTAACACTATCTAACACACTTTGCCCAACTTACTTTTAACACACTCTGCCTAACACACCATCAAAAAGACTTTAACACAACTAACATAATCTGTTCAACACACTAACACAATCAAACACACTAACCCAATCTGTCCATCACACTAACACACTCTTTGTCTAACGCACTAACTGGTAAACACACTAAACTATCATACTAACGCCCACGCACGCACTCTAACGCACTAACTAACCTACTCTAACTCAATAACCTGCACATCACACTAACACAATCAAACACACTAACCTAGCCTGTTCATCACACTAACACACTCTTGAATAACGCACTAACTGGTAAACACACTAAACTATCATACTAACGCCCACGCACGCACTCTAACGCACTAACTAACCTACTCTAACTCAACCCAATCTGTTCATCACACTAAAAACACACTCGTCTAACGCACTAACTTGTAAACACACTAAACTATCACACTAACTCCCACGCACGCACTCTAACGCACTAACTAACCTACGCTAACTCAACCCAATCTGTTCATCACACTAAAAACACACTCGTCTAACGCACTAACTTGTAAACACACTAAACTATCATACTAACGCCCACGCACGCACTCTAACGCACTAACTAACCTACGCTAACTCAACCCAATCTGTTCATCACACTAAAAACACACTCGCCTAACGCACTTACTAGTAAACACACTAAACTATCATCCTAACACCCACGCACGCACTCTAACGCACTAACTAACATACTCTAACAACCCAGAGAGACCAGACCAGACCAAACCAAGGTAGGCAGTGAGTGAGTGAGGTTAGTAAGGGAGCCAAGTGGACGGTACGGGGGTCACTTCACTGCTAACACACACACATACACACACACACGCACGGACACACACCACTACACCGGGAGCAAGGCACACGCACACCCTCCCCTCACGATGGTCGGGGAGCCACTGACGAACTGAGAGACTCAGAGGGGGAGTCAGGGAGGGCCAAGAAAGGTAAAATTCGACTTCGTAACATCCACCTTTGCGACGATGCCAATTAGTCCTTTCTTTGAGGCTGTTTTTTTTACGATGTTTTTTATTTTTATTTTTTTATTAGAGTGGTGAGCTTACTAGTGGAACGGACGCTTAGCTATTTGAGAAAGAGAGAGAGAGAGGCACCACCATCAAGGTTAATGTAACAATGAGGAAGTGAATTGTATGTTTTTTTCTTTCTTTTCTTTCATTTTTCTTTTCTTTATTCTTTCTTTCGATCTTGATTATATATGGTGAAGGAAAGGAAGGAAGGAAGGAAGGAAGATAGGAAGAAAGGAGGAGGGAGGGAAGGATCTCTCTCTCTCTCTCTCTCTCGCTCGCTCTCTCTCTCTCTCTATATCGGCAGCCATCAAGGAGTGTCTTAACTACCTGGTTCGGACTAATAACCATGTATCACTCGGCCTTTATCTACCTGCCCCCCTCCCCTTCCCTCCTCCCCTCCCGTCACCCCCCCTCAGTCTTATATATTAGGCCTACCCTCTCTTGTCTATCGGAAGGGAGGCTGGGTTCTCATTTCTCTCTTTCTCGTTCTCGTTCTTTCTCTCTCTCTCTCTCTCTCTCTCTCTCTCTCTCTCTCTCTCTCTCTCATATTATCAGTATCTCCATTTTCCTCTTTAT
>NC_066545.1:13880325-13897825 GCF_024679095.1 Eriocheir sinensis | reverse complement strand
GGAGGAGGAGAAGGAGGATGGCAAATAAACATGAATAAGAAAAGAAGTTAAAGATTTATAAAGTGTTGATTGAGATTGACAAAGAAAATAATGAAGAAAAATAAATATACAGAGAAAGAGAGAGAGAGAGAGCGAGAGAGACAGACAGACAGAAACAAAAACAGAAAGAAAGACAAAGACATAACAGAAAGAATGCGAGGAGGAAGAGGAATAAAGAATAAAAGGAGAAAAGAAAGAAAGGAGTGATAATTGAGAGAAGGAATAAACGGTAAGGATAATAATAGTTTGTGAAGCGAATGGATGAGACATGATGAAAGAAAGATAAATGAGAGAAAGAGAGAAAATAATAAAGGAAAAGGGAGATAGAAAACAACGAAAAAGACAATGATACGAAGACAACAATTGGAAAGAAGAGAAAAAGAAGAAAGAAAAAAAGGAGAAAACAACAATTGAAAAGAAGAGAAAAAGAAGAAAGAAAAAAAAGGAGAAAACAACAATTGGAAAGAAGAGAAAAAGAAGAGAGAAGAAAAGGAGAAGACAACAATTGGAAAGAAGAGAAAAAGAAGAGAAAAAACAAGAAAAAAATAGATTAGAAGACAAAATAAAAGAAAAAAAACATGTAAGAAAGGAGACGGAGAAAGAGACAAAAGAAAACAGAGAAAGAAAAACAGACAGAGAACGAAAGAAAAAAAAACAATACAACGAAGACAACATTTAATAAGAAGAAAGAAAAAGAAGAAAACAGATTAATAGACAAAAGAAAACAAAACAAAAACGAAGACAACATTTGATAAGAAGAAAGAAAAAGAAGAAAACAGATTAAAAGACAAAAGAAGACAAAAATCAAAACAAAAATAAAACATGTAAGAGAGACAGAGAAACACACACACACGCACACACACAAAAAAAAGCAATTAAAGACCGCAGATAAAGACCGGTGTAAGAGAACAAGCTGGGAGGATGTCGAAGAAGAAGAAAAAAAAGAAGAAAAAAAGAAAACAAGTGTGATAGATAAAGATACAGTGTAGCACATTAAACCAGTAAAGGAGACGAGGAGAGAGAAAGAAAGAAAGAAAGGAAGGAAGGAAGGAAGAAGAGGGAAGGATGCAGGAAGAGGAAGGAGGGTAGGAAGATGAAGAATGCAGGGAGACCAAAGGAGGGGAAAGGGAGAGAAGGAGAGTAAAGTAGGAAGAGGAGGAAACATGTGGATAAAGAAAGAGAGATAGAGAAAAATAAGAACGTAGTAATAAGAAAAAAAGAAATAAAAGAAACCAGAAATAATATAGAGAAACACAAAACAAAGGAGGGATAAGAACGAAGAAAAGGAAAGAGCGTAAGAACCGCAAATAGAAAATAGAAAAAGAGAGTGAGATAGAAAGAATAGGAAGAATGAAATGGATGAACAAGAAAGAGAGGGAGAGAAGAAGGAAAGGAAACAAAAGAGGGATAGAAAATAGAAAAGGAGAGTGTAATAGAAAGAATATGAAGAATGAAATGAAAGAAAGAAAGAAAGAAAGAGAAAGAGAAGAAGAAGGAAAGGGAAGAAAAGAGGGATAAGAAGGAAGAATAGGAAAGAGTGCAAGAACCATAAACAGAAAATAAAAATAAAAACAGTGAGATAGAAAGAAAATGAAGAATGAAATGGATAAAACAGGAAGAACGTAGAAAGACCAAAGGAGGAAAGAAAAAGAAAAAAAGAAAGAAAGAGAGAGAAGAGGTAACAAGAACCGCAAGAAGGAGGAGAAAATATAGAAAGAGAGAAAGAGAGAGAGAGCAATAATGAGATAGGAAGAGATGAAGGACGAACATTGGAAGGTCAGGGATGGTCCAGGAAGCACAAGGGAGGGTTAGGAAGAACGGGAAGAGGAGGAGGAATGGCGAAGAGGAGCAAGAAACAAGAAGAAGAAGAAGAAGAAGAAGAAGAGGAAGAAAGAAGAGAAGAAAAACCGAATGAAAACAGGAAAATCTTATGAGGAGGAGGAGGAGGAGGAGGAGGAGGTAGGAAAAGGCGAAGGAATAATATGACTAGTGTGAAAATATGTGTGTGTGTGTGTGTGTGTGTGTGTGTGTGTGTGTGTGTGTGTGTGTGTGTGTGTGTGTGTGTGTGTGTGTGTGTGTGTGTGTGGTGTGTGTGTGTTTGGGGCGTGTCAAGGGTCTGCCGCGCATAGAGGAAGGAGGAAGAAGGGAGGGGAAGATGGTGGTGGTGGTGGTGGTGAAGGTGGTGGTGGAGGCGGTGGTGGTGGAGGTTAATTAGCAAAGGTGTATTACAAAGGATAAGAGAACAGGTAAGTCAAAACAGGTAAGATAATAATAATAATAAGATGAAGAAGAAGAAGAAGAAGAAGAAGAAGAAGAAGGAGACGAAGAAATGCAAGAACGAGACGAAGAAGAAAAAGAAGAAAACAAAAGAAGAAAGAGAAGAACAAGAAAAAAATACAAGATAAACGAGAATAATAAATAATAATAAAAAGAAGAAAACAGGACATGTGAGGTTAAGGGAAGAGAGGCTGCAGGTGATATGAGAGGTGAAGAGAGAGATGTGATGAGAGGTGAGAAATGGGGTCAGGTGAGATGAGAGATGAGTGCAGGTGAGGTGAGGTGCGGGGAGGCTGCAGGTGAAGGGTTAATTAGCATGTTACAGGTGAGTCTCGTAAAGAACACACATCGCTACGCACACCTGGCCGCGGCGAGGTGTGACGCGCGTGGCTCAGCGTCGCACCTCAAGGACAGGTAGCCAGGTGTTGTTGTTGTTGTTGTTGTTGCAAAGAGGAAATGGAAAGAAGGAAAGAGAATAGGAAGAAGGAAATGGGAAAGAGCAAAGAGGATGTTGATTCTATCCCTTCCATCCCTTTCCTTCCCTTCTCTTCCCCTCCCCTTCCTTTCCCTTCTCTTCTCTTTCCTTCCCTTCCCTTCCCTTTCTTTCACCTTCCCTTCCCTTTCCTTCCCTTCCCTTCCCTTTCTTTCACCTTCCCTTCCCTTTCCTTCCATTCGCTTCACTTCCCCTTCCTTTCCCTTCTCCCTTCTCTTTCCTTTCCTTCCCCTCCCTTTTCTTCTCTTCCCTTCCCATTCTCTCTCTTTTCTACCTTTACATTCCTCTTTTATCCCTTTTCCTTCCTTCTATTCTTTTCTTTCTTCTTTTCTTCGTTTTGTTTTCTTTTTCTTCTCCATAGTTATTTTTGTTATTATATTATTTTCCTCTTGTTAGTTTTCTTCTGCTTATTATTCTTGTCATGTGTTGGGATGAAATTCTTGATAACGGTTCTTCTTCTTCTTCTTCTTCTTCTTCTTCATATAATACTTCTTGGTTAAAAGTCTTCCTATATATTTTTAATCCTTCCGTCCCATTATTTTTTTTTTCTTCATCATCTTCCTCCTCCTCCCCCTCCTTTTATTATCTTCTTATTTTCTTCCTTTTACAATGCCTTTTCTTTCAATAGTTTTCGTTCGCTTCTTCCTTTTCTTTTCTTCTTTTTTCATCTTTACTTTCTTCTTCATTCTTGTTTTCTTTTCTGCAGTTTTTCCTCTTTTCTTTTTCATTTTATTTCATTTCTTATTATTATTCATCCTATGCTCTTCCTCCTCCTTCTTCTCCTTCTCCTCCTCCTCCTCCTCCTCCTCCTGCTCCTCCTCCTCCTGCTCCTCCTCCTCCTCCTCCTTCTCCAACTCCTCCTCCTCCTTTCACAAACACAAGAAACGTTGAAAGTCCTTGAACACCTGTCGCATCTCTCTCTCTCTCTCTCTCTCTCTCTCTCTCTCTCTCTCTCTCTCTAATGTCCTTTTCCTTGTCCTCTTCCCACGAGATCTGAGCTTGCGAGGAAGAGGAAGAGGAAGAAGAGAAGGAGGAGGAGGAGGAGGAGGAGGAGGAGGAGGAGGAGGAGGAGGAAGGATTATGAGTGTTGTCTAGGAAGCAGAAATATAATGTGCTTGCATGAGAGAGAGAGAGAGAGAGAGAGAGAGAGAGAGAGAGAGAGAGAGAGAGAGAGAGAGAGAAGGGGGGAGGGGGGGCGCTGTAATTAATTAGAGGCGCGTCAGCACTAAGGGAGAGAGGGAGGGAGTGGGAGAGAGAGAGAGAGGGAGAGAGAAGCGGGGGAGGGGGGAGGGAGGGGGGCACACCTTCCCATGGGTAATTTAGGTCAGTAAGTAATTAGGGCAGGTAGGTAGGTAAGGGGGGCAGGTGGGTAGGGAGGTAAGGGAAGGAGAGGGATGGAGAGAGAGAGAGAGAGAGGGAGGGAAACTTGGGAGGAAAATGAAGGAGGTACTGAGGTAGGTAAGTAGGTAGGTAGAAAGGTAAGTTATCAAGGAGACGATGAGGTAAGTAGATAGATAGATAGAAAGAGATGGATAGATAAAGATGAATATAGAGAAAAATGAAAAAAAAGAGAAATAAAGAAAAAAAATGACAACAACGATAACATAGATAGATAGATAGATGGATAGATAGTGACAAGGATAGATAGATAGAAATAGATAGATAAATAAATAAAGATGCATATAAAGAAAAATGAAAAAAAGAGAAACAAAGAAAAGATGACAGAACAACGATAACATAGATAGATAAATAGATAGATAGATAGATAGATAGACAGATAGATAGATAGATAGATACAGATAGATAGATAGATAGATAGACAGACAGATAGATAGATGGATAGATAGATAGTGATAGGGATAGATATAAAGATGATAGAGAAAGAGAAACTGAGATAGAGAAAAATGAAAAAAAAGTAAGAAAAAGAGGAAGACAAAAATATGAATAAAGAGAAAAAAAGGAGGTAGAGAAAAATGAAAAAAAAAAGAGAAATTGAAAGAGAGACACAAGGAGAAAGAAAGGAAGGTGGATAAAGAGAGAGAGAGAGAGAGAGAGAGAGAGAGAGAGAGAGAGAGAGAGAGAGAGAGAGATAGCCCACCTCCCCAAAAGAAAAAAAAGTGAGATAGATAGAAAGAGAGATAGAGAGAGACCCCCTGCCCCCCTTCCTCCCCTCCCCTCCTCTTTGCCAAACTTTCCCCCGCACACCTGAAGAAGACAGACAGACAGGTGAAAGGAAAAAGAAAGGGGATGGATGTCTGGCTCACCTGGCGGACCGGCTAATTAAAATCCAGGACAGGTGAATAACGAGGATCAGGAAAATGAATGAAAAAAAGAAGGAAAAAAATACAACTATGAGGAGAAATTAATTAGGAAAAGCGGTAATGATGGAAGAAGGAAATAAAGGAGGGAAAAAATCGTAACTATGAGGAAAAATAAATTACATGTAGGCCTAAATTAATGAAGGCGGCGAGAAACTAAAAAAAAAAAAAGGAAAGTACTGTTGAATATTTAATTAAGAGAAGGGGAAAAATATATATACTTGTAATTTTTTATGAACGAAAAAAAATATATTAATAGGTTCGTGGAATTACTTTGCTGGACTAAATTAAAGAAGTAAAAGGAGGAAGAAATTAAAAAAAAGAAGAAAAATATAAAAATAGAAAAGGAAAAAATAGGAAAGAGGAAAAAAAATATTAAAAGAAGGAAACAAAGGAGAGAAGATAAATAAAAAAAAGAGCAAAAAAGATGAATAAAATAGGGAAGCAAAAGATAAATTGATAAACAACACCAAAAGATAAATTAAATAGAAAACAGAAGAGAAGTAAAACAGAGAGAAAAAGAAAAAAAAGAAAAACAGGTAAAAAAACTCCCAAAATTCATCCTCATCCTCAAAAAAGAAAAGAAAAAAAAGAGAAGAAAAAATACAGGTAATTTTATATAAGGTAACATCACAAAGAGGGAAGGGAGGCAGGTAATCACGTGAGGGAAAGAGAGAGAGAGAGAGAGGGAGGAAGGGAGGGAGGGAGGGAGAGGAGGGGAAGAAAGGAGAAGAAAAGGTCACAAAACGGAAATCCTGAAAATCATATCCTGTGGTCAATGCCTTAAGAAAGATCCTTCCCTCCCTCCCTCCCTCCCTCCCTCCCTCTCCCTCTCTCCCTATACCTCCTTTCCACTCTCCTCCCCTCCCCCTCTCCCTTACTTTCCTCTCGACATCCCTTCACCTCCTCCCCTCTCTTCCTTTGTTCCCTCCCTCTTCCCTCCGTTCCCCTCTTTCTTCCCATCCTCCATCCCTCTCTTCCCTTCTCCCTTACCTTCCTCTCCTGCCCCCTCTCTCCCTCTGTTCCTTCTCTCCTCCTCCTTTTCCTCTCTTTCCTTTCTTCTTTTCTTCCTTTTTTTCTTCCCTACTTCTCTTCCCTTTCTTACCTTCCTCTCTTCTTCCTCTCCTTCCCTCCCTCCTCTCTCCCTTCCTCCCTCCTTTCCCCTCCTTCCCTTCTTCTACCCTCCCTCCCTCCCCTCCTACATCCCTTCACCTATCACCCCTCTCCCTCCCTTCCTCCCTCCCTTTTCTCTCCTCCCCCTCCCTCCCTCCCTTCCCATTCTCTCCCTCAACTGTTGCTCCCTTTGACGGCTCCGCTATGACAGAGAGAAGAAGGGAGAGAAAAGGGAGGGAGGTGACCATAGAGGAAACGGTAGCTGCCTTTGATGGGGGGGGGGGGGGGCAATGGGGAGGGGGGGAGGGGAGAAGGAGGGAGGGGAGAGGGGAGAGAAGATGAATGGGAGAGGAGAGGGATTTATTGAGAGCGGTCAGTTAGAGAGAAGGGGAGGAGAGGGGAAGAAGAGGAGGAGGAGGAGAGGGGAAGATGAAGAAGAAGGAGGAGGAGGAGGAGGAGGAGGAGGAGGGAGAAGAAAAAAAGAGAAATAAATAGTTAGGAGTGGAACGAAGAAGAAGAAAAGAAGAAGAAAAAAAGAAAAAGAAGAAGAAAAAGAAGCAGAAGAGAAAGAAAGAGAAGAATAGAGAAGAGAAAGAGAGAGAAGAGAGATAATAAGGAAACGGTCAGTATGGGAAAGGGAAGAAGGAGGAGGAGAATGAGGAGGAGGAGGAGGAGGAGGAGGCAGGTAGGTAAGGTGTAGGTAAGGGGGGCGGGGGAGGGGGGGGAGCGTTGACAGGTGGGCCAGGGGACAGGTAGCTAATTAGTACGGATCAGTGACGGGAATGGCCCTCTGAACCATGGGGGGGAAGGGGATGCTGTGTTGGGTGAAGGAGGGGGTGAGAGAAAGGGGAGATGATTGGTGTCCTTTCATTTTCCCTTTTCC
The DNA here is from genome assembly GCF_024679095.1 of Eriocheir sinensis. Lineage (NCBI taxonomy): Eukaryota > Metazoa > Arthropoda > Malacostraca > Decapoda > Varunidae > Eriocheir > Eriocheir sinensis. Next base: position 13,890,702 of record NC_066545.1, on the reverse strand, counting down.
TCTTTTCTCTTTCTCTTTTTTCTTTTCTCTTTTCTCTTTTTCTCTTTTCTTTTCCTCTTTTTCTCTTTCCTCTTTTCCTCTTTTTTTATTTTCCCTTTTCACTTTTCCTTCTCTCCTCTTTTCTCTTTCCTCTTTTCCTCTTTTCTCTTTTTCTCTTTTCCTCTCCCCTTCCTTTATACTTCTCCCCTCCTCTTCCTTCCCCTCCTTCTTCTTCCCTTACATTCCTCTTCCTTCTTTCTCTTCTTCCTCCTCTTTCTCTGCTTTCCTTTTAGTTCCTTTCACCCTTTCTCCTCTTCCCTTCTCTCCCATTCCCTTCTCTTCCCTCCTCCTCTTCCTCCTCCTCTCTCCTTCCTTCATATTTCTCATACTTCCTTCCCTCCTCCTCTTCCCCTTCCCTTCCCTTCCCTCCTCTTCCCTCTCCTTCTCTTCCCTCCTCCTCTTCCTCCTTCCCTCACCCTTCATCCATCTTTCTCATACTTCATTTCCTCCTCCTCTTCCCTTCCCCTTCCCTTCCCTTCCTTTCCCTTCACAGAATTAATGAAGGGCAACGGAAACAAGTTAGTCACCCCTTGGGAAGTAAAAAAATGAGGGGGGAGAAATTGAACCTAACTTGGGGGGGCGGGGGAGGGGGTGAAGGGAGGAGGAGGAGGAAGAGGAAGAAATTGGGGAGGAGAAGGAAGAAAAGAAGAGAAGGAAGTGGAATTGGGGTGGAATTGAGGAGGAGGAGGAGGAGGAGAAAGAGGAGGAGGAGGAGGAGGAGGAGGAGGAGGTCTAATGGAATGTTTTATGCTGTTTAATATCATTTTCACGCTACGTTGAAGGAGGAGGAGGAGGAGAAGGAGGAAGAGGAGGAGGAGGAAGAAGAGGAGGAGGACCACGGCACTTAAATTAGAACCAGGTAAGCAATTTTTCTCTTTTTTCTTTTCCATTTTTTCTTTTTTTTACTTTTTTACTTGCAGACAAAATTAGAGAAAGAAAAAAAGCTAGTATTAAAAGTTCTCTCTCTCTCTCTCTCTCTCTCTCTCTCTCTCTCTCTCTCTCTCTCTCTCTCTCTCTCTCTCTCTCTCTCTCTCTCTCTCTCTCTCTCTCTCTCTCCTCCCCTCTCCTCCCTCCTTCCCTCCCTCCCTCCCTCCCTTTCCTTCTCCATTTCTCACGCAGACATGGAGAGAGAGTCAGTAAGGAGAAGAATGGTCCAATTTCCTCTCTCTCTCTCTCTCTCTCTCTCTCTCTCTCTCTCTGGACAGAAATTCAAATGTGGAGAAAAAACAACTATTTACATTTTTTTCTCTCTCCTTCTCTCCTGTTTCCTCCATTTCCTCCCTCCCTTTCCCCTTCCATTCCCTCCCTTCCCCTTCCATCCCCCTTCTCCTTCTATCCCTTCTCTTTCCTCTCCTCTTCCCTCCATCCCTTCCCTCCCCTTCCTCTTCCTCCCCCTGCCCTTACCTTCTCTCCTTCCTTCCCTCCCTTTTCTCAAGACAAACGAGAAGAAAATTAATGAAGAAAAAAGACCATCGGAACCGCGGCAGACAATAAGAAAAATGGGAAAATAATGGAAGAAAATGGGAGCCTAATGAAAGAAAATGGATCGCGGGGTTGCCGGTTTGAAGGGAAGACTTCGAAAAACCTAAAACTTCACCTATTAGAGAAATGGAAGGAGGGGGAGAGGAGGAGAAGGAAGGGAAGGGAAGGGAAGGAAGGAAGAAAATGAGAAACAGGAGGGAGAGGTGGAGAAAAGGGAGGGAGGTGAGGGAGGGAAGGAAGGGGATGAAAAGGGAAGGACGAGGAAAGGGGAAGGAATAGGAGGAGAAGGAAAGGGAAGGCAGGAAACGAAGGAAAGGGATGTGAAGGGAAAGGAATGAAGGGAGGAAAGAGAAGGGGAAGGAAAGGGAAGGAAACGAAGGAAAGGGATGAGAAGGGTAGGGAAAGGAGGAGAGAGGGAGGAAAGAGGAAGGAGAGAGGAAGGAAACGAACATGGATGAATGGAGGAATAAGAGAAAGGAGGTATGAGGGAGAGGAAGGGATGAAGAATGAGAGGAGGAAATAGGATGAAAGAGAAGGAGTGATGGGAAACGGGAGGAAAGATGAAGGATGTGGGAGGGAGGGAAAGGAGGGAAGGAGAGAGGAAAGAATTATGAATGATTGAGGGGAAGAGGAAAGGGTGAAGAATGGGAGGAGGAAGGAGGAAAGGAAAACCATGATGACCAGAGGAAGGAAAATGAAGAGAAGGAGGAGAATGAAAGAAGAAAGGACTAAAGGAAGGAAGGATACAGAAACAAGGAGAAGAAAGAAGGGATAACAGAGAGGACAAATTAATTATAACACATGAAAAACAAAAAACAAGGAAAAATAACTATAAATGAACAACAGCAAAAATATATAAGGAAAAAAAAAGAAAAGGAAAAAGAAAGAGGTAAGGAAAGGAGGGAGAAACGATGCATGAAGGAAGGAAGGAAGGAGAGAAAAAAAAGAAAATAAGACAATAGAAAAAATTATAACAAGACAAAATAACAGAAGTGTATATGAACAAAACCAAAATAAAAAATAAAAAAATAATACGGACAAGATGAAGGAAGGAAAGAAAGAAAGGAAGGAAAGGAAGGACGGAAAGGAAGAGAGGAGAAACAACAACAGACAAGGAAAACAACAAAAACAACAATACATTATGAAAAACAGATATACAAAAATACAAATATACAAAAAACTAAAAATCCCGAATCGGTAAATAATAGATAAATAAAAAAATAAAAAAATGACAACACGAAAAATAAAACAAAGGACAAAAAAACTCTTCTTAGCATATATATTTAACCTTTGTCTGTCCCCTTTTCTTATAAATACCAACGAGAGGATGTGAGTCAGTCGGTCGAGCAGGCAGGGAAGTCACGGCCCTCAGTCACGTGACCCCATACGCAACACTCTCTCTCTCTCTCTCTCTCTCTCTCTCTCTCTCTCTCTCTCTCTCTCTCTCTCTCTCTCTCTCTCTCTCTCTCTTCCCCTTCATCTTCTTTCCCTTCTCTTTTCCTTCCCTTTCATTTTCCTTCTCTTTTCCTTCCTACTCTTTTTTTCATATTTTCTTCCTCTTCATCTTCTTCCCTTTCTCTTCTCCTTCCTTCTTTTCCTCTCTCCTTAGCTTCCTCCCTATCTTCATCCTTCCCTTCCTTTTATTAGACAGAAACCGGTGAATGCGATGCTCTGTGTACGATAACCTGGTGACGCTGTGTACGATAACTTGGTGACGCGGTGTACGATAACTTGGTGACGCGGTGTACGATAACTTGGTGACGCGGTGTACGATAACTTGGTGACGCTGTGTACGATAACTTGGTGACGCGGTGTACGATAACTTGATGACGCTGTGTACAACGAATTCGTCTCTATATTACGATAAGGAAATGACGTAGATAGCAAAGTGATTTAACGGAGACTTTGAATGATTGACAAAGGCGATTTAGATAACGAATTGATACTGATAATGATGGGTGGAGGAATGATAAAGGGAGAAAGGAGAGAAGAAGAAGGGAGAGAAGGAGAGAAGAAGAAGGGAGAGAAGGAGAGAAGAAGGGAGAGAAGGAGAGAAGAAGAAGGGAGAGAAGGAGAGGAGAAGAAGGGAGAGAAGGAGAGAAGAAGAAGGGAGAGAAGGAGAGAAGAAGAAGGGAGAGAAGGAGAGAAGAAGAAGGGAGAGGAGAGGAGAAGAAGGGAGAGAAGGAGAGAAGGAGAGAAGAAGAAGGGAGAGAAGGAGAGAAGAAGAAGAAGAAGAAGGAGAGAAGGAGAAGAAGGAAGAGAGAAGAAGGGAGAGAAGGAAAGGAGAAGAAGGGAGAGAAGGAGAGAAGAAGAAGGGAGAGAAGGAGAGAAGAAGAAGGGAGAGAAGGAGAGAAGAAGAAGGGAGAGAAGGAGAGAAGAAGAAGGGAGAGAAGGAGAGAAGAAGAAGGGAGAGAAGGAGAGAAGATAGAAATGAGGAAAGAAAGGAAGACAAAAGATAGAAAGGAAAAAAGAAAAGAAGAACGATGAAAGTAAATGAAAAGAAATAAAGAAATGAGGAAAGAAAGAAAGACAAAAGAAAGAAAAGGAAAAAGAAGAAAAGAAGAAAGACGAAAGTAGAAGAAAACAAGAAAATAAATAAGAGAAAAGAGGAAATAAAGAAGACAGGAAAAACACATTAACAGAAAACGAGAAAGAAAGAAAGAAAGAAAGAAGGAAAGAAATGAGAGATACAGGTAATAAGAGACAAAAAGAACCTCTGAAGCTGCCATGTGTTGACCTGACCTCTATCCTCCTACAGTCTCCTTATATCCTACGTATCCTTCAAATGTATCCTCGTGTGTCCGTGTGTCATAATTCGGGCGTGGTCTGACCCTTGCCTAAAATGTGTTTGGGATGACTTTATTAATTCTGAGGCTGACGCTGCGAGGGATGAGATGCAATTCCGGCCTCTCCTTCACGCCCCTTCCCTGATACTTGTCCAATTCCTCCCTTCATCACGCCCCTTCCCTGATACTTGTCCAATTCCTCCCTTCATCACGCCCCTTCCCTGATACTTGTCCAATTCCTCCCTTCATCACGCCCCTTCCCTGATACTTGTCCAATTCCTCCCTTCATCACGCCCCTTCCCTGATACTTGTCCAATTCCTCCCTTCATCACGCCCCTTCCCTGATACTTCTCCAGCTCCTCCCTTCATCACGCCCCTTCCAAATCCTTCCATTCACTGTCTATCCACCTCGTCCCTTCAATACCTGTCCCACGCTGTCCCTTCAATACCCGTCCCGTTCTGTCCCTTCACCTCGCCCCTTCTCCCCCTTTATAGTCTTTCCCTTCATGACCCCTTCCTTACCTCACCGCTCCACCTTATCCCATGACTTCATAACCCCCCCCCCCCCCCCTTCACCCCACACACCCCGCCTCTGTCTCACATTCCAGCCTTATCAAACACTGAGTCACGGCGACACACACACACACACACACACACACACACACACACACACACACACACACACAGAGCCCCGCCCCTCCTCCTCTCCCCCCCCCCCCCCCCCAGGCCTTACTGAACACTGTGTGGGCGATGGGACAGTCAACCTTTATGTGCCTTAGAGCCTCCCACGCGCCCCCCCATCCTCACCCCCTTGCCCCCCATCACCCCTCTAACCCCCACGTTCACAGGCTCGGTCTTATAGTGGGGGCTGCATCACGCTGGGGGGAGAGGGGCGGGAGACTTCCGGCACCTCAGAGGGCTCCGTGTGCCGCCCTGGGTGCTGAGGGACCATCGTGACGTCACAAGGGCGTGGGCCAATGGGAAGGCGAGGCCGCGGTGACGTCACGGCGGTGGGATCAAGGCGGGACAAAGCGGTGTTACGAAGACGGAGGGGTGGAGGAGGTAGGTGGAGGTGGAGGGGGAGGGGGAGGTGGATGGCATGAATGTGAGAAGGGAATGTGTGAGCGAGGCGGTGTGTGGCATGACTGACACGGGACCCAAGGCCACGAGGGGAGGATGTGTCAACGGGTCAACGGTGGAATAGTGAAATGGGAGAAGGAGAGCGAGGCAGGATGGGGGGAAGAGGAAGAGAATGGGGAGCCGCGCAGGATGGGGTTTAAATGGACTGGTGACTGGGGAGGATAGGGGCAAGAGGAACCGGTGGGGAGGAGGATGTGGAGAGGATGGGGTGACGGGGAGAATGTAGAAAGGACAGGGCAGGATGTGAGGAAGAAGAAAAGAATGGGGTGACGCTCAGGATGGGGGGATGTGAAAGATGTGGCGCTGGGAAGGATGGGGCAATGGGGATGATGTGGAAAGGATGGGGTGATGAGGATAATGTGGGTAGGATGGGGCAGTGGAGATGTGGACAAGAGGAAGAAAGGGGAAAGAACAGAAGGATGTGAGGAGAGGAACATATGTGAGGACTCAAGAACAGGGACAAGAACAGATGGTAAAGAGAACAGGACGAGGACGTGTATAAGTAAAATGACCAACAAAAATATAATGTAAGTAAGGCTAATCAAAAGGTAAATAATATAGTAGAAGAAGTAGAAGAAACCTAAATAACGATAAGAAAAATGAAGAAAACGGACTTACTCTTTTACTTAATACAGTATAAGCCGACAAGGTGAACAGGCAGGTGTGTGGTAGCGTACAGGTGTGTGGTAGCGTACAGGTGTGTGGTAGTGTACAGGTGTGTGGTAGTGTACAGGTGTGTGGTAGCGTACAGGTGTGTGGTAGCGTATTTGTGAGTGGTAGCGTACAGGTGTGTGGTAGCGTACAGGTGTGTGGTAGTGTACAGGTGTGTGGTAGTGTACAGGTGTGTGGTAGCGTACAGGTGTGTGGTAGCGTACAGGTGAGTGGTAGCGTACAGGTGTGTGGTAGCGTACAGGTGTGTGGTAGCGTACAGGTGTGTGGTAGCGTACAGGTGTGTGGTAGCGTACAGGTGTGTGGTAGAGTACAGGTGTGTGGTAGCGTACAGGTGTGTGGTAGCGTACAGGTGTGTGGTAGCGTACAGGTGTGTGGTAGCGTACAGGTGTGTGGTAGCGTACAGGTGTGTGGTAGCGTACAGGTGTGTGGTAGCGTACAGGTGAGTGGTAGCGTACAGGTGAGTGGTAGCGTACAGGTGTGTGGTAGCGTATTTGTGAGTGGTAGCGTACAGGTGTGTGGTAGTGTACAGGTGTGTGGTAGCGTACAGGTGAGTGGTGGCCACAGGTGTGTGGTAGCAACAGGTGTGTGGGCCAGGTGTGTACAGGTGTGAGTGGTAGCGTACAGGTGTGTGGTAGCGTACAGGTGTGTGGTAGCGTACAGGTGTGTGGTAGCGTACAGGTGAGTGGTAGTGTACAGGTGTGTGGTAGCGTACAGGTGTGTGGTAGCGTACAGGTGAGTGGTAGTGTACAGGTGTGTGGTAGCGTACAGGTGAGTGGTAGCGTACAGGTGTGTGGTAGCGTACAGGTGTGTGGTAGCGTACAGGTGTGGTGAGTGTACAGGTGTGTAGTGTACAGGTGAGTGGTGTACAGGTGTGTGGTAGCGTACAGGTGTGTGGTAGCGTACAGGTGTGTGGTAGTGTACAGGTGTGTGGTAGTGTACATGTGTGTGGTAGCGTACAGGTGACTGGTATCGTACCGGTGTGTGGTGGCAATACAGGTGTGTGGTAGCGTACAGGTGTGTGGTAGCGTACAGGTGTGTGGTAGCGTACAGGTGTGTGGTAGCGTACAGGTGTGTGGTAGCGTACAGGTGTGTGGTAGCGTACAGGTGTGTGGTAGCGTACAGGTGAGTGGTAGCGTACAGGTGAGTGGTAGCATACAGGTGCCTCCGTGTACTACCTGCGGCTGACCACACCACCACACCACCACCACCACCACCACCACCTGACAAACGGTGTATGTAAAAAAAATGATTAATCGGTTATAGAAAGTCGGCCACCACCACCATACAACCACCACCACCACCACTACCCTCACCCCCCACCCCCTCCATAACCAACCATCACCTTCCCCCTTCCCCCATCCCCCCATAAACAGCCCGCCCCCCTCCCCCGCCCCCAAATGCTTCCCCTCACCCCTACAAACAGTCCCTTCCTCCACCACCACCACCACCCCTCCCCAGCCCCAACCCCCCATGAACAGCCCCCTCCCACAACAGGCTCTCCCCCGGGTGCCACTGACACCAACAGACCCCAACGGCGCATACTTTTTACCCTTCGAACAGACGCCAGACAAAGAGAGACTCACGGAGACACTGAACAGCCCCAGCAGCAGCCTATAAACACACACACACACACACACACACACACACACACACACACACACACACACCATCACCAATAACAATAACAACAACAACAACATCACCATCACCATCACCCCTCACTCACCTCCCCCCTTCCTTCTTCCATTCTTTCAATCCTTCTTTCCTTCCTTCATTCCTTCCTTTCCCTTCCTTTCCTTCCTTCTCTCCGTACTCCTTTCCTTCCCTCTACTATCTCCTTTCTTCTTTCCTTCTGTCTCCTCCCTTTCTTTACTCTCTCTCTCACACACACACACACACACACACACACACACACACACACACACACACACATCCTTACCTAGATTTGGGATAAGTGGAGGAGGAAGCAAATGATGAGAATAAGAATGAAGAGGAGGAGGAGGAGGAGGAGGAGGAGGAAAAGGAAATCACACTGTCAGATTGCATAGATATCAACAAGTAAACAACAACAACAACAACAACAACAACAACAACAGGTATTTAAAGAGTGTGGGAACAGGTGTGTGTGTGTGTGTGTGTGTGTGTGTGTGTGATGACTCGCCCGCCATATTTAGCAGACCAGGACAGGAGCGAGACCAGAATAGGACAGGTCTGGTCTGGTCTGGTTATCCTATCGTACTGTTTGTCTATCTGTCTGTTTATCTATGCATCTGTGGCCTTGTTTGTGTGTTTGTCTGTTTGTGTGTTTGTTTATGTGTGTGTCAGCTTGTTTGTTTGCCTATCTGCCTGTCTATCTATCTACGTATCTATCTGATCATCTGTATATCTGTTATCAGCATCTAAATATCTATTGAGTCTGTTTTCTATCTATTTTTTGTCTTTTTCTTCTGTAACTTTTTTTTTTCTCAATCGTTTTTTTTCTCTATTTTTCTCTTCGTTCGTCCCTTCCTTCCTTTCCTACGTACTCCTTTCCTTTCATTCCTTTTCTCCCTTCTCCTTTCCTTCTCCTCTTTCTCCAATCCCTCCTTTCTTCCATTTCTTCTCCTCATCCCTCCTTATTTCCTATTGCCCTCCCTTCGCTTCTTCCTCTTTTTTCCATACCTTCTTCCATCTTTTCCTCCTTTCCGTCTTTCCTTTTTCCCTCCTTCCTTTCCTTCCTCTCTCTCTTGCTCCCCTTTCCCCTACTCTGCCTCTCATTCCAACCAGCATCCTTCATTCCCTTCCATCCTCTCACCATCCCTCTTTCCCTCCTTCATTCCTTCCTTCCTTCCTCTAAGCCACCCAGGATCAACTCCATCCCGCCGGCCCCAGTAGCAGCAGCATCCACCTGAGACATCCGGTTCACCTGAGCTTCCCTTCCCCAGGTGTCCCCAGGTGCCCCATTACCCACGACCCACCCCGAGGTAGGTAAGGTTAGGGCCAGATGGATGGGCTAAGATTTGTGGGTAGGTAGGTAAGGTGGGTAAGTAGATAGGTAGATAGATAGATAGATAGAGGGATAGTATAGATAGGTAGGTAAGTACATAGATGAAAAATATTACTACTTACGGAAGAGTAGATAGGTTAGTAGATGGATTAGTAGATAGGTTAGTGGGTGTATTGGGGTGATCTTAATGCCCCTTCCCCCCTTCTCCCCCTTTCCCTTCTCCCACCCCTCCCCTCCAGTAAGGCCAGGAAACACACACACACACACACACACACACACACACACACACACATACACACACACACGCACGCACAGGCTCTTCCCCTCTACACCTGTGCCCCGTTTTCTATATGCTAATTACTATGAGACACGTGTTCTGACCTTAGTTTCTCTCTCTCTCTCTCTCTCTCTCTCTCTCTCTCTCTCTCTCTCTCTCTCTCTCTCTCTTATTTTACTTCTCTCCTGTTTTTTTCTTTTTCTTTCTCTCGTTTCCTCCTTCTTGTTCCTTCTTCCTTTTTTTCCTCCTCCTATTCCTTCTCTCTCTCTCTCTCTCTCTCTCTCTCTCTCTCTCTCTCTCTCTCTCTCTCTCCTTTCTTTTATCTTCTTCTTTCTTCCCTTATCTCTTTTCTTTCTTTTCTCTTCTTTATTTTCTCTCTCGTTTCTAACCATTCTTTATTCATTATTTCCTTTCCTCTCTTCTTTCTTTCTTTCCTCTTCTCTTCTTTCTCTCCCTCTCCCTCTCCCTCTCCCTCTCTCTCTCTCTCTCTCTCTCTCTCTGATGCCCACTCGCTCTGACATCCATTCGTCTCTTTCAGTTTCCTCCCAAGTTAGGAGTTTTATTCTCTCTCTCTCTCTCTCTCTCTCTCTCTCTCTCTCTCTTTTCTCGCTCCCAAAGTTCATTTTCTCATTTGATTTCGTCTCAATTTCGACTTCACTTGAGGTCGTTGAAGTCATTCCGAAGATAACCTTATTTAACTCTCTCTCTCTCTCTCTCTCTCTCTCTCTCTCTCTCTCTCTCTCTCTCTCTCTCTCTCTCTCGATTTATCTCCCCTCTTTTCCTACACGCCTCCTTCACTCACTCTCTCCCTCCCTCCCCTTTTTCACTCCCACTCATATATTTTCTCTCCCCTCCCTCCCTCCCTTCTCTCCCTCCCTCCCTCTCTCTCTCCCTCCATGTTTCTCGTTGGGAATGTGATCTGGGTAGGCCTGTTAACCCTGTGTAGGCCTATATATTTGCCTTACTCCCCCCTCGCCTCCCCTCTCTACCCTTCC
>NC_066545.1:13872825-13875325 GCF_024679095.1 Eriocheir sinensis | reverse complement strand
GATAGATAGATAGATAAGCAGATAGACAGATAGATAGACCAGGAAGGAAAGAAGGACTGGTTCTGTATATATGTGTGTGTGTGTGTGTGTGTGTGTGTGTGTGTGTGTGTGTGTGTGTGTGTATGTGTGTGTGTACGTCTTACCTGCAATTTATCACCCACCTTAATTGACCGCATCGCCTTCGCCACCATACCTGCACACGCACACACGCACACACACACACGCACTTCATTATCACACCTGCACGCACACACACACACACACACACACACACACACACACACACACACACACACACACACACACACACACACACACACACACACACACACACCTTAACAAGATTATAATGAGATACAACTACATTTATTAACACTGAGGAAGACAAAAAGAGGAGGGGGAGAAGGAGGAGGAGGAGGAGGAGGAGGAGTAGGAGGAGGAGGAGAATCTCTTGATCATAAACAAACAAACACAAAACACAAGCAGGTTTAAACATTACGAATTTGTGTTTTTTTCTCTCACTTTCTTATCTTTAATCTCTCTCTCTCTCTCTCTCTCTCTCTCTCTCTCTCTCTCTCTCTCTCTCTCTCTCTCTCTCTCTCTCTCTCTCTCTCTCTCTCTCTGTTACTCTTTTATTTTCTTGTTATTAATCATTGAGTCACCATGTGTGTGTGTGTGTGTGTGTGTGTGTGTGTGTGTGTGTGTGTGTGTGTGTGTGTATGTGTGTGTGTGTATGTGTGTGTGTGTGTGTGTGTGTGCGTGGAATACATATGCATAAATGTATGTAATATCGCAAGTGAGTGATCCACGTGAGAGAGAGAGAGAGAGAGAGAGAGACAAACGTTACAAAAGGATTAGGAAGGTTAAGTCATGTACACACACACACACACACACACACACACACACACACACACATAGACCATTCACCTGTTAATTAAGACAAAGGTGACCACTATTTATGTCCTGGAGCGAGAGAGAGAGAGAGAGACGCAGGTGTGTTTGTGTATCATATCTCCCGGACCTCTCTCTCTCTCTCTCTCTCTCTCTCTCTCTCTCTCTCTCTCTCTCTCTCTCTCCCAACCACAACCCTCCCACCTCCTCCTCCTCCTCCTCCTCCTCTTCCTCCTCCTCCTCCTCCTCGCCTGCCTGGAATGGGAATGTTCCTAATCTTCCTGAGACTTGACTCCGAGGTTCCCAAGGGAGTCTGTCTGTGCCGCCTCTCCTCTTACTCTTCCTCCTCTTCCCCTTCCTCTTTTTCCTCTTCCTCTTTTTCCTAGTCCTACTCTTACTTATATTCCTTTTCCTCTTACTTTTTCTTTCTTCTCTTGTTTCTGCATCTCTGTTTTTCTTTATTTTCTTTTTTTTCTTGTTCTTTTTGTTCTTGGTCTTGGTGTTGTTGTTCATCATCTCACTTTTTTTCTTCATTTTCTTTTTTTCTTGTTCTTTTTGTTCTTGTTCTTGTTATTGTTGTTCTCCTTCATATCCCTTTTCCTTTTTTCCCCTATTTTTCCTCCTTTTTTTTTAGCACTTCAATTTCCTCTGACTTGTTCTACGTCTTCTCTTGTTTTCTTTTTCTTCTCCTTCTCCTTGTCTTCCTTCTCTCTTCTCATTCTTATCCTCTATTTCTTCTTCCTACTGATACTGATAATTTTCATCTTACATTTCTGATTTATTTTCGTCATTTTTTACTTTATTCCTTTTTTTTGGTGTTTATTTTTCTCTATCTTTTCTCCTATTTCATCTCCTTTTTTTTATTTTTCTCTCTTTTCTCCTATTTCATCTCCTTTTTTTATTTTTCTCTCTCTTTTCTCCTATTCCATCTCCTTTTCCATTCACGGTATCATTTTTTTTTCTTCTTCTTTTCCTTCGTTTCCTCTTCATGGCTTCTTATCCTTCTCAAGCTTCTCTTCCTCCTCCTCCTCCTCCTCCTCCTCCTCTTCCTCCTCCTCCTCCTCCCTGCGGCAAAGTGTAATTAGATTCACACAAGAGAAGGACAGGAAGTAATAATAGTAACAAAACACACACACACACACACACACACACACACACACACACACACACACACACACACACACACACACACACTTTGTAATCTCATCGCTCCTTTCCTGGCTTCATATATACGTACACACACACACACATACATACCGTTTCCTGCTTCCCGTGTGTGTGTGTGTGTGTGTGTGTGTGTGTGTGTGTGTGTGTGTGTGTGTGTGTGTGTGTGTAATAGTGTGGCTTCCGTGATAATAAATTTGAGGAGGAAGAGGATAAGGATGATGACAGCTCCTGATGATGACGATGATGATAAGGAGAAAGAGGAGAAGGAAAAGGAGGAGGAGAGAAGGAGGAGGAGGTGGGAGTGGAGGAGGAAAAGGAGGAGGAGAATAGAAAAAAATCATCATTGTAGTGTAATTTTACAATGAATATCTGTTTTTTTTTTCTATAGGCCTAAATAACTAAAGAAAAAAAAGTTATTATTTAAAAGAGAGTTAAAAGCGAA
>NC_066545.1:13865325-13870325 GCF_024679095.1 Eriocheir sinensis | reverse complement strand
TCTCTCTCTCTCTCTCTCTCTCTCTCTCTCTCTCTCTCTCTCCTCTCTCTCTCTCTCTCTCTCTCTCTCTCTCTCTCCTCCTCCTCCTCCTCCTCCTCCTCCTCCTCCTCCTCGGCCTCCTCTTCCCATCTGACACACAGGTAGCACCCCTTAGCCTGGTTCCCACGCTTCCACGACCTCCTCCTCCTCCTCCTCCTCCTTCTCCTCCTCCCTTCTATCGCCTCCAGGTGGGACCCAAGACTGACCAGCACAGGTAACCAAATTCTCGCAGGTCCTGGTCAGCTAATTTGGGGTCATAGGTCACGCTCCTGTGGCCACTATACGTCTTTACCTTAACCTGGCCTGGGGGATGGAGGAAGGGGGAAGAAGGAGGAGGGCAGGGGAGACAGGAGGGAGAAAGAGAATGGGGAGGAAGGGAAGGAATGGTTGAGATTTTGAGGATGAAAAATTGTGATGGAGTAGAAAAATGATAAGGAAAGGAATGGAAAGGGAGGAAGGGGAAGAGAAAGGAGAGGAGAAGATGGGAAGGGGAAGGAAGGAGAGAAGGGAAGAAGAGTAATGGTTGAGATTATGAGGAGAGAAAAAATTAGGGTGAGACGAAAGAAAGGGAAAGGAGAAGAGGAAAGGGAAGGAAGAGAAAGAAGATGAATAGAAGAAGAAGGAGAGAGGGAAAGGAGGGAGGGAGGAATAGGAGAGGAAGAAAGGAGAAGGAAGAAAGGTAAAAGTGATGATGAGAGAAGAGGAAGAGAAAGAAAGGGAAGGAGAGGAGGAGAAGGGGAATAGATAGATAGAGAGATAGAGAGAGAGAATATATATCCATTACATCCTCACTTAAAGGTCTTCTTCCTTCCTTCTTCCTCTCCTCCTCCTCCTCCTCCTCCTCCTCCTCCTACTCCTGTCATTCTTCCCCTTCATCTTCATCACTCTTCTTAATTTCTTCTTCCCTCCCTCCTCCTCCTTCTCTCCTCCTTCCTCCTCCTCCTTCCTTCCCTCTCATTTCCTTCCTCCCATCTTTTGCTTCTTCCTTTCTTCCTCTTTACCGAGCACATGAGAGAGAGAGAGAGAGAGAGAGAGAGAGAGAGAGAGAGACCTTATCCACCTTCCTTCACTCAACCATTCTCTTCTCCCCTTTCACCCCTGCCCCTTGCAGTAAATAACGCCCCACTAAACGCTTCTTGGACGGGGTCGGGGCGGGGCACGGGGCAGGTAATGGTACAGGTAACACGCCGCCCCCCCGCCCACCCCTGCCCTCCCAGATGCTCCCTTAACCTCCTCCGTTCACTACCTTGTCTTACCTAACCTCCCCTAAACTCCCTTGCCTATGACCTTCCCTTAGTTTTTTTTATCTCCCTTACTTTTTTTTTCTCTCCTACCTTCCCTCCATCCTTCCCTACCTTTCCTTAACGTTCTTACCTATAGCCTTACCTTCGTTATTCTTCCTTCCCTTCTTCCCTTTCTTCCTCTCCTATTCCCTCCCCTCCCCTCTTTTCCCCTCTTCCTTCTTTTCTTCTATTCATCTTTTCTCCTCCTCTTCTCCCTTTCCCTTTCTTCTCCCTTTTCCTTTCCTCTTCCTTTCGCTTTCTTTCTCTTCACTTCAATTTTTCTCTCCTCATAATCTCAACTATTCCTCTCCTTCCCCTCTCTCCCTTCCTTCCCCCTTTCCTCTTCCCCTCTCCCCTTCCCTCCTATTCCCTCCTCTTCCTTTCCCTTTCCTTATCATTTTTCTCCTCCATCACAGTTTTTCATTCCTCAAAATCTCAACCATTCCTTCCCTTCCCTCCCCATTCCCTCCTTCTCCCTATTCCCTCTTTTATCAACCCTTGCTTCCTACTCCTTTCTCCCTCCCATCTCTTACCTTACTCTTACCTTACCTCTTACCTCACTTTTCCTCCCTAATCTATAACTTGACATCCATTATTTTTCCCTTCCCTTTCATTCTTACCTTTCCTTACCTTTTCGCATCTACCTTCCCTTACGCCTTACTTCCCAACCTTACCTGATCTTGCCTTAATTTACCTAACTAACCGAATCCCTTTTTTTGCCTTCCTTTTTTTCCTCTTTTTTTTCCATCCTCATTTTTTTCCTTAATTATGAATATTTTTTGCTTCCTTCTTTTCCTCATTAATTATTTCCCTATGTTATTATGCTCTCTTTTTTTACCTCTTTTTCTCTCCTCTCTCCCTCATCTCTCTCTTTCTTTTGTATCTCATTTTTTCTCTCTTTTATTCTCCTTTCTCCTGTTTCTTTCTCCACGGTTTGATATGTTCTTCTCTTCTCTTTTCCTCTTTTCTTTTCTCTCCTGTTATTATTTTTCCTTTGTTTCTTTTTCTTCATCAGTTATATTTTTTTCTTATTCTTGTTTACTGTTTCTCGTCTTTCTTAATAGTTTTTTTTTTTGGTGTTCTGTAACTTTATATATTGTCTCTCTCTCTCTCTCTCTCTCTCTCTCTCTCTCTCTCTCTCTCTCTCTCTCTCTCTCTCTCTCTCTCTCTCTCTCTCTCTCTCCCTCCCCCACTTTCAAGCTGTGTGTGTGTGTGTGTGTGTGTGTGTGTGTGTGTGTGTGTGTGATCTCCCCACACACACACACAGACAAACACAGATGGTTCCTCTAATTGAAATAATCTCGCTTGTCGTTCGTGATTCGCTTGAAAAAAAAAAAAAAAAAAAAAAAAACGAAAAATGAACGAGTTGGTGTTTGTTTTTGTTTTTACTTTATTCACTTTTTGTGCTTCTGTTTTATTTTATTTTGTTTTACTTGTTTTATTTATTTGGTGTTTGTTCAAATTTACGAAGCGTGGAAACGTGTAGGAAACTTAATTCTCTCTTTTTTGTCTTTCCTCCTTCTCCTCCTCCTCCTCCTTCTGTTCTTGTTTTCTTCTTCTTCCTCTTCTCTCTCTCTCTCTCTCTCTCTCTCTCTCTCTCTCTCTCTCTCTCTCTCTCTCTCTCTCTCTCTCTCTCTCTCTCTCTCTCTCTCTCTCATTTCTTCTTTCTCGTCTCCTTTCACTTTCTTTATCATTCTTCCTCTTGTTATTTCTTCTATCCTCTATTCCTCTCTCTCCTTCTTTAATCTTTCGCTTCATACTCTTCATTTTTATTTCTTTTTTACTTTTTTTTTTTTTTGGTTAGAGTTTGTAATAAAGTTGGTAATTGAATATCTGGGAGTGTAATTAAGCGGCGATACGCATGATAGAGATTTACTGAGTTGAATTTACAATTATTATTATTATTATTATTATTGCTATTATTATTATTATTATTATTATTATTATTATTATTACTTCTTTCACAAATCTATTAAGCCAGATAAACGGAAATTAGCTTCACGGATGAATAATAATAATAATAATAATAATAATAATAAAAGGAACGATGATAAGACTAATAAAGAAAAACAGAAAAGGAAGACGAGCAAGAAGAGGAGGAGGAGGAGGAGGAGGAGGAGGATGTGGTATCAAATAAACAAAAAACAAACAAACAAACAAACAAACAAATAAACAAAGGAAGAAAGAAAAAACAAAAAACAAAGAAAGCGATAATTTGCTACATTCCTTCTCAAGTGCCACTCAAAACCATTACCAGTGCCAGGGGGGGAGGGGGAAGGGGGAGGAAAGGGGAGGAAGGGGGAGGAAGGGGAGGAGGAAGAGAGGAGGAATGGGGACGAGGAGAAGCCAGTGATTAGGAAGAGGGAGAAAGGAAAGATGGGGAGGAGGAAGGGAGGAGAGGGGAGATAAAGGGGGGGAAGGGGAGGGGGATAGAAATGGGTGAAGGGTACGTAAGTGATGGGTGACGTATAGTGATGGGTAAGTATGGGTTAAGGAAGGGAGGGATGGGAGGCGAACAGATGACTGGGGAGATAGGGAGGGAGAGGAATAGAGTGATGGGGTGGATTTGGGAGAGTGGGAAGGGAAGGAATGGGATAGGAGTGGATATGGGAGGGATGGGGAGATGGGGTGAAGGAAGATGGGGTGATGGGGAGAGGGAGGTAAAGGAAAATGAGGATGATGGGGAGGAAAAGGAAGGGAAGATGGGGAGGTTGTGGTGAAGGAAGAGAGGGGGTGAAGGAAGATGAGGATGGTGGGGAGGGGGAGGTAAAGGGAAATGAGGATGATGGGGAGGAAAAGGTAAGGGAAGATGGGGAGATTGAGGAGGTGGAGGTGAAGGAAGATGAGGGTGAGGGAGGATGGGGGTGAGAGGAAGAAGATGGGGGTGAGAAGAGGTGGGGGTGAGGATTTGGGGAGGAAAAGGTAAGGGAAGATGGGGAGGTTAAGGTGGGGGTGAAGGAAGATAATGGTGATTGAGGATGGGGGTGAGAGGAAGAAGATGGGGGTGGGAAGAAGTGGGGGTGAGGATCTGGGGTGGTGGGGAGAAAAAGGGGCGACAGAGAAAGGGGATTGGGGAGGTAAAGGAGAGGGAAAAGGGAGTAAAAATGACATGGAATAGGGGTGAGAAGAGGTGGGGGTGAGGATTTGGGGAGGTGGGGAGAAGGGAAGATAGAGAAAGGGGGGTGGGGAGGTAAAGGGGAAGGAAAGGGGAGTAAAAAGGACATGGAAAAAATGGAGTGACAATGAGACTGATGAGAATGTTCGTGAGTGATGGGTGGGGGGGAGGGGGGTGGGGAGTGGGGTGAAGGGGGGGTTGGGGTGGGCATTTCCTCATAGCCCACCACCCCCAGCCATGCGTGCAGCCTCCAACCCCCTTCCCCCCAACCCCCCAACCCCTGCAGCCATTACTTTTTTTTTCTCTCCCTTCCCTCCCGTTCCCTCCCTTCCCTTTCCTCCTTCTTGCCCTCCTCCTCCTACTGCTCCTTCTCCTTCTTCGCCCACCTCAAGGAAATGCTCTACTCCTAAACCTCCTCCTCCTCTCTCTCTCTCTCTCTCTCTCTCTCTCTCTCTCTCTCTCTCTCTCTCTCTCTCTCTCTCTCTCTCTCTCTCATTCAGACTAACTTTTTCTTTCTTTCCTGTCCAATGCAAGTCAGAGGGAGAGAGAGAAGGGAGGAAAAA
>NC_066545.1:13855325-13857825 GCF_024679095.1 Eriocheir sinensis | reverse complement strand
CCTCGCTTTTTCTCTCCTTTCCTTCTTTCTTGTCTTTTCTCCCTCCTCCTTCTTTTATTCTTAAGAGAGATGAGGAGGAAAAGGAGGAAATGCAACTGTATTGAGAGAAAGAGAGAAAGAGAAAGACAGACATACACACAAACACAAACACACATACACAAACGGACACACAGACACACAAACATTATAACTGTGCTTGCCTCCTCTACCCCACTGCTAATTGAGTCTCCAGGTAACCCCCGTCAAGGTGTGCTCAGGTGTGTTAGCCCCGCCCTGCTTCACCTGCCCCACTGTACCCCCCTCCTGCCCCGCCTCACCTACACCCCACGCCCCCTACTCCCACCCCCACAGGTAACCCAAACACTAATAATTACACCCCAGCAGGAGACGTGACACCCGGCGGAGCTGAAGGATGAAGGAGTAAACAGCGGGAGAAGAAGAAAAGGAATTAAAAGAAGAGAGAAAGAGAAGGGGAAGAGAGAGGAAGTGGGGAAGGTGGAGAAAAGATGGGTGGGAAAGAAGGTAGAGAAGAAAAAGGGAGAGAAAGGAGGTAGAAAAGTGGAGGAGGATGTAGAGAAAGTAGAAAAAATAGAGGAGGAAGAAAAAGGTGGAGAGATAGAAGAGAAAAGTTAGAGAAGAAGGTAGGGAAGAAGGGAGAAGATGGAAGGGAAAGTAGAAAAGAAGACAGAGAATGAAAAGATGGTAGGAAAGATGAAGATAGTAAAGAAGGATTAAAAACTGACGAAGAAAGAGAGAGAAAGGGAAAACGGAGACAAAGATGAAAGGAGAGAAAGAAAAAGAAAGAAAGGGAGAGAAAGCAATGAGAAGAGGATGAGTTCAGAACCAAACATCACACAAAGAAAAGGAATTAAAAGAAAACAGGAAGAGAAACCGAAGGAGAAGAAGAGAGAGAAAGAGAGAGAGAGAGAGAGGAAGGGAAAGCTAAGATAACGATGCAAGGAAAGGAAGGGAGATAAACAAGAGGAAAGAAAGGAAGGAAGAGAAAACAATGAGTAAATTAGATGTCGAAAAAGAAACAATAAAAGAAAGCAAGAAATAAAACAAAATAAAAAAAGGGAGAAAAGACTAAAAAAGCAAGTCAAGGATAAAAGAAGTTAAGAAAAAAGAAAAAAAGCAACGAATTTAAAGAGAGAGAGAGAGAGAGAGAGAGAGAGAGAGAGAGAGAGAGAGAGAGAGAGAGAGAGAGAGAGAAATTAATAGCCTAAGTACTTTATTCCCTCTATTGGCAACCTTCCAGTGAGAGAAAGAAAAAAAGAAAACAAGGAAATTAAAGGGGAAACTCGTACAACAATTCCCTTTACCAAATACGCTTCTAAAGATTTATGGATGTCAGAAAAGATAATAAAAAATAAAGAAAACAATAACAAAAGTAAACAATAATAATAATAATAATAATAATAATAATAATAATAATAATAATAATAATAATAATAATAAAAATAATAATGATAAGAAGCACAAATAGTAAGAGGAGTTAATCATAATAGTAATAATAATAATAATTATAAAAAAAGATATTAACCACTTGGAACCATTTAAATTTCCTCCTCTCTCTCTCTCTCTCTGTGTGTGTGTGTGTGTGTCAAGGTGAAAGGTATGTACAGGTAACTAGAGAGAGAGAGAGAGAGAGAGAGAGAGAGAGAGAGAGAGAGAGAGGGAGAGACTACCAGGTACGCAAAAAACAAATTAAAACAAAGGCAGGTAAGAAATCACACACACACACACACACACACACACACACACACACACACACACACCTGATAATAAAGAATCCAAACTGATCACCCAGCTGTCCAAAGTTTCCGCGTAACAAACAAACGAAAGAACAAACACAAAAAACAAACACACGCACACACAAACACAAATACGACGAGATGGCTGACTGACTGCACACACACACACACACACACAAACACACACACACACACACACACACGCGTTTATTGTACTCATAAAAAAATTAAAACTCAGATTCTTCTCATATAAAGAAATCGTGTGTGTGTGTGTGTGTGTGTGTGTGAGAGAATGTGTCACACCGCTATGCAAACTGGTTCTTCCACTTTTTCCCTCCAGCCATTTCTCTCTCTCTCTCTCTCTCTCTCTCTCACACAGTTATATACATTTAACCTCCTTCACTACAACCACCACCACAACAACAACAACAACAGCAACAGCAACACCTTGAGATGGAGTGTAATTAAGGGCGGGGCGTTAACGACAGGTGTACCCGTGACAGGTAATGAGGGGGGGGGGGGAGGGGGGAGGGGGGGGCGATGAAGGGGAAAGAAGGGGAGAGAGATGCTGCCCTTCACGCCTTCTTTCTTCTCCCCTTTGCTCTCTCTCCCACACACTTTCCCCATCTTCTTTTTCCTCCTCCTCCTCCTCCTCCCCTTCATCTTTTTTATTTCATTCTCTCATTTTCTTCCCTTCTTTCCCCTATCCTAATTTTTTTATGTTTTTTCTCTCTTCTTTCTTCTTC
>NC_066545.1:13837825-13847825 GCF_024679095.1 Eriocheir sinensis | reverse complement strand
TGGGACGCCGACAGGAGGAGAAAGCTGTCCTCTAACCAAACCGACCCGAAACAGTGGTGGGGGCTGGTGAAGGAACAGCAAGGCCATACCCCCCAGGAACGTATCCCGCCCCTGAGGAAACCTGACGGAGACCTGGCCATCACCAGCCGGGAAAAGGCTGACCTGCTGGCCTGTCACTTCAGTCAAAAGATGACAACCCAGGAGCCAGACAGGCAGCCGCCCACCCTCCCCCAACTCATCGCCTCAAGACTAGAGAATGTGCTAATCTCTGAGGACGCTGTCAGGAGACATCTGAGGGGCGTCAACACCAGGAAGGCGCCAGGCCCTGACAGCGTGAGTCCATACTTACTGCGGCGATGCTCCGATGAGCTCACCAGCCCCCTCGCCCAGATCTTCCGGCGATGCCTGCAGAGCGGGGTGTGGCCTGCACAGTGGAAGGAGGCCAGAGTCACACCCGTACACAAGAAAAAATCCAGGTCCGAGCCAGGCAATTACAGGCCAATATCACTCCTCCCAATCATCAGCAAAATATTTGAGAGGATCATCGGGGAGCAATTGACATCCTTCCTCGAGGAAAACCACCTGCAGTCACCGAAGCAGTTTGGTTTTCGGAAGGGCCGCTCTACCTCAGACCTCCTTCTCCTCTCAAAGTCCTGGCATGACGCCCTTGATGACGGCCACCCCTCTCTCGTGATTGCCCTGGATATAGCTGGCGCGTTCGACTCCGTTTGGCACCGCGGTCTGACGGCGAAGCTACAGCAACTAGGCATCACGGGGGACCTGCTGCGCCTGCTCTCAAACTACCTGTTAGGCAGGAGCCTCCACGTAGCAGTCAACGGAAGCACCTCGACCAGCTTCCCGGTGGAGGCCTCCGTTCCACAGGGGTCCGTCCTTGGACCTATTCTGTGGAACATATACTTTAACGACCTCCTGCAAACCATCCCGGCAGCAAGCGCTTACGCCGACGACTGCACCCTCTCCAGAACATACAAGAGGGAGGAAGCCCAGGACGTGATAGAGTCCGTCAACAGACAGTTGGCAGACATAATGGCCTGGGGAAAGAGGTGGCAAGTCAGGTTTGCCCCTGACAAAACCCAGGCCATGGTAATATCACGTTCTCGGGAGGACGCGAGGCAACTCCACGGCAGACTGAGATTCGGGAATGACACCATCCATCTGAAGTCCAGCGTCGACATCCTGGGCGTTGAGCTGGACTCCCAGCTGAGGTATGACCGTCACCTTGAAAGGGTGGCGCAAAAGCCTCCCAGAAGGTGAACCTCCTGCGCCGCATGAAGAACCTCCTCGATGCTGAAGGCCTGAACACCCTCTATAAGGCACAAGTCCGTCCAGTGATGGAGTATGCACCGCTCACCTGGATGGCCAGCGCCCGCTGCCACCTCAACCTGCTAGACAAGGTGCAGAGGAGGGCTGAACGCCTCATCAACGGCACCCAGCACCACCGACCGAGCCAGTGGGAGACACAGCGACAACAACAACAACAACACCCACACGAAGGAAGGGCAAGACCAGCCACGAACCAGCTGAATAGCCTGGAGCACCGTCGCCGCGTCGCTGCCCTGACGGTGCTACACAAGTCACAATTGGGCCTAGTGCCCACCTGACAGACCAGAGGGCTACCTGGATGAGGCCTGAGCACAGCACAACGGTGCTGAGCAACGCCTCCCTCCTGGAAGTGCCAATGGCCCGCTCCAGCACCCACCAACGTGCCTTCTCCATCGCAGCGGTGGTGTGGTGGAACAACCTCACTGCTGATGTGGATGTGACACAACTGTCCACTCAGCAGATGAAGGTTGCGTCCCACAGGTGGCTACTCCTACACCCACCGTAAATATGTATATATATAATTGTATAATATATTGTATAATAATTGTATAATATAATCGGCAGAAGCTTTTAAATAGCTCCCCAACGGTCGGGGGAGCTTTAGCATAGACAAATAATACTGCCATGTACTAATGTACTGAACACGTTTAAATAAAAAAAAAAAAGAGAGAGAGAGAGAGAGAGAGAGAGAGAGAGAGAGATTCTTCTTTTCTATACCTTAACTAACGAGGCATATACTTAGCAAGGCAATTAAGGTGTGTATAGTATATCTAATTAACGACTAAATGATCTCGTTAATGAGGAAAGTGAATATATAAATGAGCCTCTATCACCACCACACACACACACACACACACACACACACCTAACGAGCTAATTACACGGGTTTAAATGCCTCGTTACCAACATCAATACTTGTTTCAATCATCTCCTAACAGTACTAATGACACACAATTGATGGTGTTTACTTGACGAGGTGGCGGGACGCGGATTCGTCATTTAGCATTCAATTAAAAGGTGGTGGTGGTGGTGGTGGTGGTGGTGGGGAGAGTTATGGTGATGGTGGATGGTAATGATGGTGGTAATGATGTTTGTTGTTGTTGTTGTTGTTGTTGTTGTTGTTGTAGTAGTGGTGGTTGATGATGAGAATAGTTTTTTTTTGTGTGTGTGTTCTTGTGGTGGTGTTGGTGATGAATAGTGGTGAGTATGAATGGTAATGATGACTGTGGTGCTATTGGTGTTGATGGTGGTAGTGGTGGAGATGATATTGATGTTGATCTGATGTTGGAGGCAGTGGTGGTGGTGGTGGTGGTGTTACTGATGTTGATGATGATGGTGGTAGTGGTGGTGATACTGACAATGGTTATGGTGGTCCTACTGATGTTGTGATGACAGTGCTATTGATGTTGCTGTTATGTATTGGTGTTGATGGAGGTGAATGACTTATGGTGGTGGTGGTGGTGTTACTGATGTTGATGATGGTGGTGGTGATGATAGTGGTGGTGATGCTGATAGTGGTTATGGTGGTCCTACTGGTGTTGTGATGATAGTCCTATTGATGTTGCTGTTATGTATTGGTGTTGGTGGAGGTGAATGACTTATGGTGGTGGTGGTGGTGGTGGTGGAGGGTTACCTGGTTAATTAGTGTGTGTCCGGCCTCACCCATGACCCGCGGGCCACCTGGCGGGTCACCTGGCTAATTGGCAAGTCACCTGTGTGCCTGATGGACTGATTGACTGACCGGCCTACTGATGAGGCGCCCGGCCGGTTCATTAGAAAGGTGGTGGTGGTGGTGGTGGTGGTGGTGGTGGTGGTGGTGAGGTCAGGGAAGGTAGGTGGAGGGAGGTTATGATGCTAAGAAGAAGAAGAGAAGGATGAGGAAGGAGGAAGAGAAGAAATAGGAAAAGAAGAAGAAGAAGAAGAAGAAGAAGAAGAAAAGGAAGGAGGAGGAGAAGAAGAAGAAGAAGAAGAAAAAAAAAAAAAAGAGAAAGAAAAAGAAGCAGAAGAAGATGATACATGAGATGATGATGAAGAAGAAAATGATGAAAGAAAAAATATTAAAAAAGTAAAAAAAGAAAGAAAGAAAAAGAATAAAAAGGAAAAATGATTATGAAAAAAAGGAACAGGAAGAGGAACAGGAGAAACTCAAACCAACACCACACACAAAAAAAGAACAAGAAGAACAAGAAGAACAACAAAAACGATTAGATGCTCAGGTATGTAGGACGCACCACCACCACCACCACCACCACCACCTTCATCACCACCACCACCACCACCACCTTCATCACCACCACCACCACCACCACCACCACCACCTTCATCACCACCACCACCACCACCACCACCACCATCACCTTCATCACCACCACCACCACCACTACCACCACGCAGGTCACCAAGTCAGCGGGAAGTGTGGGTGGATGGAATTTTCAACACCACAGAGAGGAGTAGAGGGAAGGGTGGAGTGTGTGGAGTGAGTCACCTACACACACACACACACACACACACACACACACGATAAGAGATAAGGTCCTTTTAGCTTTATCTACGTTTTAAGGAATTTTGTAAGGCTTGGTTTTGGTATCTTATATAGACGTCAGTCATATGTAGTAAGTAGTAGTAGTAGTAGTAGTTGTAGTAGTAGAAGTAGTAGTAGTAGTTGTAATAGTAACGAGAAGGAAAAATAAATAAATAAGAAGAAAAAGAAGAAGTAAAAGATATAAGAACAGAAAACAACAACAACAACAACAACAACAACAACAACAACAACAATAATAATAATAACAATACCCACAAAAACAGCAATAACAACAAAATCAATAAGAACACATAAAAACAAACAAAAAAAGAAAGAAAAAACAATACACACACACGGACACACTCACACACACACGCGCACACACACACACACCAAAACAAACAAACAAACAAAAACATTCCAAACACCTTTTTTCTTATCAATCAAAATCAATCCCAAAATCTTAACTAGCGACAAAAAAATCATTACCAATCTGTCAAGTGTGATGATAACAAATAATAGGAATGGGTGTCTTAATCTTACAGGAAACGTATATCAGCTTGACGTGGTGGTGATAGTGGTGTGGAGGTGGTGGTGATGATAGTGGTGGTGAAAGTGTCGGATTGGTGCTGGTGGGCGTGGTGGTGGTGATGGTGGTGGTGGTGATGGTGGTGATGGTACTTCCTTTCTTCAATTTATTTTTTCCCCTTCCATAACTTTCCTTTCGCTGTTTTCTTCCTATTTTCTTCCTTTTTTATACTTTCTCCCTCCCCCCTTACATTAAACCCTTTTCTGATTTCTTCTACTTTCTTTCCTCACCCTTTTCATTTCACACTTTTCCCAACCTTTATTTCCTTCCTCATCATATCACTTTCTATTCCATTCCCCATACATTCTTTTTTTACGTTTCGGCTTATGACACCGGTAGTCTTTCTTGGTGAGGGCGTAATGGTCGGCCCCAGCACGTTATGAAGCAGGCAGGTGTTTATAGTGGAGCCATCTTGCTTGGATTATGCTGCCCCAAGGAGTTCATGTTTGAGACTTTCTTTGGAGAGAGAATCTAGAGTCCGGGTTGATAGGTGGTCTTCAGGACAGCATGTGGGAAGTATTAGGCCACTCGGCGGTTCCTCCCTCATGCTTCACCTCCTCACTTATTCTACGTTCCTCCCTCATACTTTCTCATTCTCCTTTCCTCACTCATTCTACGTTCCTTACTCATACTTTCTCGTTCTCCTTTCCTCACTCATTTTACGTTCCTTAATCATACTTTCTCATTCTCCTTTCCTCACTCATTCTACGTTCCTTAATCATACTTTCTCGTTCTCCTTTCCTCACTCATTCTACGTTCCTTACTCATACTTTCTCGTTCTCCTTTCCTCACTCATTCTACGTTCCTTACTCATACTTTCTCGTTCTCCTTTCCTCACTCATTCTACGTTCCTCCCTCATACTTTCTCATTCTCCTTTCCTCACTCATTCTACGTTCCTCCCTCATACTTTCTCGTTCTCCTTTCCTCACTCATTCTACGTTCCTCCCTCATACTTTCTCGTTCTCCTTTCCTCACTCATTCTACGTTCCTTACTCATACTTTCTCGTTCTTCTTTCCTCACTCATTCTACGTTCCTCCCTCATACTTTCTCGTTCTCCTTTCCTCACTCATTCTACGTTCCTCCCTCATACTTTCTCATTCTCCTTTCCTCACTCATTCTACGTTCCTCCCTCATACTTTCTCATTCTCCTTTCCTCACTCATTTTACGTTCCTCCCTCATACTTTCTCGTTCTCCTTTCCTCACTCATTCTACGTTCCTCCCTCATATTTTCTCGTTCTCCTTTCCTCACTCATTCTACGTTCCTCCCTCATACTTTCTCGTTCTTCTTTCCTCACTCATTCTACGTTCCACACACTTTCTCGTTCACCTTTTCTCACCCGTTCATTCCAGATCTCTAATAATTCCTTCATGTTGGTTTCTGATAATTTCCTTCCTCATGTCATATACTTTCTTCCTGCACTCCTAACCTCCTCCTCCTCCTCCTCCCCACTCACTCACTCACTCTCCTTCCCTCCCTTCCTGACACCTCCTCATTTCTCACCTCCCTCACCTTTTTATTTTCTTCCCTCGCCCTCCTAGCCCAACTTTCACCTCCCCCTCGGTATATATATTTCCCTTGGTGGCATTACCTTAAAAATTGCCTCCCGAATATTGTTGTTTCTACTCCTCCTCTTCCAACTCCTCCTCCTACACCTCCTCCTTTTTTTTTTTCTTTTTTTTTCTTTTTTTTTTTTGGTGGTAATGGTGGTGGTGGTGTTTTCATTCTTATTATTATTTTATTTGTTCTTTTTCTTCATCTTTTTTTTCTTCTTCTTCTTCTTCTTCTTCTTCTTCTTCTTCTTCTTCTTCTTCGTCTTCTTCTTCTTCTTCTTCTACTACTACTCCTACACTGTTTTCCTTCTTTCTTTTTTTCTTATTTCCTCTTCTTATCTCTTCTTTCTTCTACTTCTTCTTCTTTCTACTTTTATTCTTCTTATTTCATTCTTCTTTTTACTTCATTCTTACAACGTTTTCTCTTTTTTGGGGGGGGCTTTTTTTTTTCTTTCTCTCTTTTTCCTCCTTTATTTTTTCTCCTTTTTTCTTTCCTCTTTTTACTTTCTTCTTCTTTCTCCTTCTACTTCAACGGGTTTTCTCTCTCTTTTTCTCTCTCCCACAGTTTTCCGTTTTCATTTTTTTCTTGTATTTTCCCGTCGATGTTTTCCTCCTCAACCTTGGCATTTTCGTGTGTGTGTGTGTGTGTGTGTGTGTGTGTGTGTGTTGTGCGTAGTTTCCCTCCCACTCGTCTCTCTCTCTCTCTCTCTCTCTCTCTCCTTCACCTTTGCCTCTTTGTCACAGGGGAGAGGAAAGAGAGGGAGGGAGGGAAGGGAAGGGGGAGAGAAAATGGGTGTACGTGTTCCTCCTCCTCCCTCTTTCTCTCCTCTCCCTTCTCTCCTCCGTCTTCTCTCTCTCCCTCCTCCTTCTCTTCCTTTTCTCTCCTCGTCCCTATCACTTCCCATTCCTTTTTCTTCCTCCAATTCTTTACTTTTTCTGTTGTCTTTTCTTTTTCCTTTTCCTATCCTTTCTTTCTTTTCCCTTTTTCATCTGCCTCTTCCTTTTCCTCTTCCCTTAACTTTATTCCTCTTTCTCCTCCATCTATTTCCTCTTACTTCTTTCCTCTCCCAGTCTCTCCTCTTCCTCTTCTTCCTTTAACCTTTTCTCCCTCCTTTTCCCCTCATCCCATCTCCCCCTGATTTCCCCTCCCCGTCCCTTCTCTCCCCTTCCTTTCTTCCTTTCCTACCTTTCCTCACGTCTCCCTTCCCGCTTTCCCCCCTCTCCTCTCCCTCTCCTCCCTTCCTCCCTGTCCTCCATTCTCCCTTTCCCCGTCATCCCTTCCCACTTTCCCTCCATCTCCTCTCTCTCCTTTTCTCTTCCTCCCTTTCCTCATCTCTCCCCTCCTTTCCCCTTTTCCCTCCACCCTTCTTTCCCTCCCCCCCTCTTCTCCCCTCCTCCCCTTACCTGCCGTTCCCAGCAATCAAATTCTGTACACCTCACGTTCACATACCACGTTCCCTTTTTTTTTCTCTCTCTCTCTCTCATTTCGATTTCATTTCATCACTCCTCAACTACGTGTTTCCTCTCTCTCTCTCTCTCTCTCTCTCTCTCTCTCTCTCTCTCTCTCTCTCTCTCTCTCTCTCTCTCTCTCTCTCTCTCTCTCTCTCTCTCTCTCTCTCTCTCTCTCTCTCTCTCTCTTGATTTTTCTTTTTTTTGTTTTCAGCCTTAATTTTCCTCCATCCACTTTCTTTCTTTCTTATTTTCTTTCTTTTTCCTCTTGTTCTTTTTTTTAATGTTTTTCAGTAAGTCTATCCGTCCCTCTCTCTCTCTCTCTCTCTCTCTCTCTCTCTCTCTCTCTCTCTCTCTCTCTCTCTCTCTCTCTCTCTCCATTACCTTCATTTCTCTCTCACCTTAATTTTCCCTTTCGTCACACTCCTTAAAGCTCTCTTCCTTCCTCCCATTTTTCTTTTTTTTATTTTTATTTTATTTTCATTGTTACTTTTCATCCTCCCTTTTTCCCAATCTTGTTCAATCTCACTCTCTCTCTCTCTCTCTCTCTCTCTCTCTCTCTCTCTCTCTCTCTCTCTCTCTCTCTCTCTTGAAATGAAATGAAATGAAAGAATGAATGAATGAATGAAAGAATGAAGAAATGAAGGAAAGATGGAAGGAAGGAAGAAAGGAAGGAAGGAAGGAACGAAGGAGGGAAGGAAGGAAGGAAGGAAGGAAGGAAGGAAGGAACGAACGAACGATGGAAGGAACGAAGGAAGGAAGGAAGGAAGGAAGGAAAGATAGAATTGACAGGGGGGAAGAAAATCAAAATAGAGATAGCAGAGAAAGAAAGAACGAAGGAAAGGCAGAATGAATGAAGGAGGGAGAGAGGAATAGATTGAAGGAAGATCAGAAGTGAGAAAAAAAGGAATGAAAGAAGGAAACAGAAGCAAATAAAGAAAAAGAAACAAATAAATAACGAGATAGAGAGATGGATTTAGAGAGACAGAGGAAAAAAAAAAACTCCAATAAAAACGATAAATAAATAAATAGAAAATAATAGATAATAGATAGATAAATAACGATAGATAAAGATAAAGATAGATAAAGAAAGAACAATGAAAGAAGAAAAAAAAACAGAAGACACGTGAAAGAAAAGAGGAAATGAATGAAGGGAAAAAACGACACAATTAACAAAAAAAGAAAAAAAGAAAAAGGAGAAAGAAAAGAAAGAAAACAACGAGGGAGAGACAGCAAACCAGGACCAAAGAGGAGGAGGAGGAGAAGGAGAAGAAGGAAGAAGGAGGAGGAGGAGGAAGAGGAGGAGGAAGAGGAAGAGCAAGAGGAAAGGGAGGGAGGTTCTTTTCCGCCAACTTATCCTGAACGCGTACTAAATGGATCTTACAGGCCGCGTACAAAATGGACCTCCAGTCCTTCTAATCCTTCCCCAATCCAGGTAACTAATCATCATCATCTCCTGTCCCGACCTTACCTGAGCCGGGGCCGTTAATTAATCACCTTCCCTCACTAATTACTCCTCACCTTAATACTCTCTCTCTCTCTCTCTCTCTCTCTCTCTCTCTCTCTCTCTCTCTCTCTCTCTCTCTCTCTCTCTGAAGGTGTCTCTCAGGTGTAATTAGTCTACCTGTGTTCTGGATTACCTGCTGTGATGTTTGAGGGTTTCAGATTCTCTCTCTCTCTCTCTCTCTCTCTCTCTCTCTCTCTCTCTCTCTCTCTCTCTCTCTCTCTCTCTCTCTCTCTCTCTCTCTCTCTCTCTCTCTTTTTCCTCTCTTTAGTTTATTTTCCTTTTCCTCATTCTTCCTTTCATTCCCCCTTTTTTAATCACACTCCTTTCTTTTTGTTTTCCTTCCCCTTCTTTCCTCTTTCCTTCTCCCTCCCTCTCTCTCTCTCTCCCTTCCTCTATCTCCAGTTTGTGTTTTGGTTGCAAGTTTCACCATTTCGAAATACCAAACAGACCGTGAAAAAGCAGACAAGCGAAGGAACAAGAAAAAAAAGATAATAAAACAAGAGTAAAAGAGGAAATGAGAAGACAAAATAAAAAAAGAAAGTGAGCGAACTGAGCAAGAAAAGACAACCAACGAGAAAAATGGTGAAAAAAACGAACAAGAAAAGGAAAAATGAACGAAAAAGACAAAACCAAAACAATAACAAAACAACTGACAAAAGAGAAAAGATAAAGAAAATCAAAACAAACATCATACCATTCATACTGTCAACAACACAAACGGTCACTTTCTAATCTTTTCTTCCTTGTCTTCCTTCATCCTTAACGGCATCTATTCTTCCTTTCCTCCTCCTCCTCTAATCCTCCTCCTATTCTCCGTGTCTTCCTCCTCCTCCTCCTCCTCCTCCTCCTCCTCCTCCTTGCCCTTACGCAGAATCAGACTAAAAGCATTCGGGGTCCTCAGTCGGTTCTAATCCTCCTTCAGCGTCCGACAAACACCCTTCAAAACCTTCCCGGGAGTCCATGAGTGTTCCGAAGCCTAATTAAACGCATGCCGGCCCTCCAAAATGTCTCCCCCGCGCTCAAAACACGATTAAAG
>NC_066545.1:13822825-13827825 GCF_024679095.1 Eriocheir sinensis | reverse complement strand
TCTACTTCCTCTGCCCCCTTCCCCCTTCCCCCTCCTCCTTCTCATCTCCCTATTTATGTCCCCCCTTCTACGCTCCCTCCCTCCCTTCTCAAGACCCCCAGACGCCCCTCTCTTCCCTATATCCCTCCCTCACTTCACCCCCCTGCTCCCCAAACGACCCACTCCCCTTCTTCCTTACTCATGCCCCTCAAACGCCCACACTCAACCTATTCAACAGTACTCATGTCCCCCCTTGAATGCCCCCTTTCCCTCCTTTCTCTTGCCCCTCTCTACGCACCTCCCCTTTCTAACGCCCTCCCCCCTTCAACTGTTGGCGTCTCAGGTCTCAAAAACTGGTCACGTAATACAACTTTCGTTTCACCTCAAGAAATTAATTGGTTCCTTCTAGTTTTTGTTTTTTGTTTTTTTTGTTCTAGGTAACGCGTCGGTTTTAAATGACACACACGGATGGCCACACGCAGACACACACGGACGGACACACACACACACACACACACACACACACACACACACACACACACACACACACACACACACACACACACACACACGTACAGGCAAACCGACTGACGTACAGGTAGGTGTGTGTAGACTAACAAACACACAAACACACACACACACACACACCTGAAGAAAAGCAAACACAGACACAAACAAAACAAGCACCAAGACAAACAAACAAACATACGTGCAGACAACAACAAAAAAAATAACAGAAAGGGCAAAAAGAAAACGGAACAACGGAAGGAACGGAAAGCTGTTATAAATATACGTCTTGGACACAGTATGGCGGTGAGGGGAGGGAGGGGGAAGGGGGGAGAGGGGCAGGGGAGGGAAGGGAGGGAAAATGACACTTGAGAGAGAATGACACGAACACACGAGGTAACACAACAAAATGACGCTTTGAGGAGGAGGAGGAGGAGGAGGAGGAGGAAGAAGGAAGGAACGAGGAATGGTTGAAGAAGTGAGCGAAGTGGTGGTGGTGGTGGTGGTGGTGGTAATTGAGGTGTTGGTTTTGATACTCTTGTTTGTAGTGGTGGTGGTGGTGGTGGTGGTGATGATGGTGATGAAGATGATGGTGATAAAGAATCCAGAGCAAGAAAGATGAAGGCGATTATTTTTTTTTTGACAGACAAGCAAAAGATGACGGAAAGAAGGTGACCGGATGAGAGAGAGAGAGAGAGAGAGAAAGGTAGTGATGATGATGGTGGTGATAGTGGTGATGATGCTGGTGCTAAAGACTACAGAGAGAGAAAGAAATCCAGCATTAAAAAGAAATTGGGAGAAATCAAAGACGAGAGAAAGGTGATGATGGTGGTGGTGATGATGGTGGTGATTGTGATGATGCTGGCAGTGATGAAGAAGAAACTGATTTAATTTAGCGGAGAAAAAAGAAAGAAAAAAAGAATGGAAAGATAAGCAGATGATTGGTAGTGGTGGTGATGGTGGTGGTGGTGGTGATGGTGATGACGATGGTGGTGATGAAAAAAAACATACAAACCCAAGACATTATTATATAGCAAAAACAAAGGAAAAAAATAAAAAAAAGAGAAAAAAAGGAAAATATCAACAGACAAATGGTGGTGATGGTGGTGATGATAGTGGTGATGATTCTTATGGTGATGAAAAAAAAAGCAGAACCCAAAGAACCTTATTTACCAGAGAAACAAAAGAGGAACAAAAGAAAAAAAATAAGAAAAAAATATAGACAGGAATGATAGCGGTGGTGTTTGGTAGCGGTGGTGGTGGTGGTGGTGGTGCTTGCGGTGAGGATGGTGGTGAAGGCGGTGTTGCAGGTGTCATAAAGGTGAGAGAAAAGCCATTAAGGTGTTGTTTTTATTGTTGTTTTTGTTGTTGTTTGTTCTATTCTGAAAAACAAACAGCGGCGAAAGAAAACGGTGAATGCAACCACAAAGAAAACGGGACCTGGTAGTGATGATGATGATGATGATGATGACGGTGATGATAGAGATAATAGTAAGAATAGTAGAAATAGTGAATAGTAGAAATAGTAGATATAGAAAGAAAGAAAAGTTGAAAGAGTAGAAAAAATATATAGAAAAAATCTTAAGCCTCGTATAAAGATGAAGAGAAAAAAAAAACTATGAATAAAATAAAGATAGAAAAACAAAAAAAAAAATAAAGAAAATAAAGAAATAAAGAAAAGAGAAAAAATGAAAGAAAAAGACGAAGAAGGAAAGGAAGAAGAAAAACAAGAAGAAAAAAAGAAGAAAAAGAAGAAGTAGAAGAAGAAGAAGTAGAAGACGCGTTGGTATGAGAAAAAATATAATGAAGGTGGAACAAGGTGAAAAGGATGATGATAATGATGGTGATGATGATGATGATGATGATGATGATGAGGTGGACTAGAGAATGGACAACGGCACTTCCCTTCTTCTTCCACATCACAGAACAAGACCAGAAAAAAAGGAGAGGAAAAAAAAAAGAGGTTAAAGAGAAAGAGGAAAAAAAAGAGGAGAGGAAAAAGAGAAGAGGGAAATCGGAGCACGAGGAGAAGCTAGGGAAAAGAAGAGAGCAAAGAAGAGAGGAAAAAAGGAAAATGGCAGTAAAAGAGAAGTGGAATAATACACAAATAAAGAAAGAAGAAATGAGAAAAAAATATAATGGTAGGAAAAGAGAAAAAAGGAAGACAAGAAAGAAAAAGCAGAAATAAATAAATAAAAAGGAAAGAAAGTGGAAACGAAAAAGCACATACAAAAAAAAATAGAAAAAGAAAAACATCAAGTAAATTAAAAAGAAAAGAAAAGAAAAGAAAGCATATCAGAGGCCGTGCATGCTCCGAAGACACACACACACACACACACACACACACACACACACACACACACACACACACACACACACACACACATGCACCCCCTCACCCCCCCTCACCCCCCCCCCACCTACATGCACACACACACACACACACACCAACATGCACCCCACCCTCCCACCCCCCGCACGCACACACGCACGCACTCACCTTTTATAGCGTTTGCTGAGCGTGCGTGCAAAAGTCAGCATGGCGCCTCCTCCCCCTCCTTCGCTGTTGCTGTTGTTGTTGTTGTTGTTGTCGTTAGGGTGGTGGTGGTGGTGGTGGTGGTCAAGGTGGAAGGTGTTATAGCAGTGGAAGCTTTGGAGGTCACTAACGGCGGTGTTGTTGTTGTTGTTGTTGTTGTTGTTTGTGGTGTTGTTGTTGTCTCCCTCCTGTTCAATGGGAAGGAGAGACTCGAGCATGTGAATCTTGAGCATGGTGGTGGTGGTGGTTGTGGTGGTGGTGGTGGTGGTGGTGGAGATGCATCTGGTACCTCGTCACTGGTTTGGGTTGATTCTCCTCGTCCACTTTTAAAACGTTCATTGAGGTGGAGAGTTTTTGGGAGGCACACCACTCCACTACCTCCTCTTCCTCTTTATTCCTCTTCTTTATCTTCTTTTTTTTACTCTTCTATTTCTCTTTTTTTCACTTTTTTTTGTTTTTTTGTCCTTCGTCTTCTTTCCCGACTACTTTTTTTCTTTTTCCTCTTAATTTCTCTTCTTTTTTCTTCTTTTCTTCTTCTATTTCTCTCTTTTTTTCATACACTACTTCTTCTCTTTTTCTTCCTTGGTCTTCTTTCTACACTACTTTTTCTTCTTTTTTCTTCTTTATTCTTACTCTGTTATTCCTCTTCTTCTGTTTTTATTTCACTTTTTTCATTCTTTTTCTTCTCTTCTTCTTGTCCTTTTCTTCTTCTTCCGTCTTTCTCTTCCTCCTTTTCCCCTTTTTCTTTCCTTATTTATTCCTCTCTTCAGTTTCTATTAGTCTTTTTTCTTTTTATTTTCTTCTCGCCCTTCTTTTCTTCTTCTTTTTATTACTATTACTTCTTCTTCTTCCTCGTCTTCCTCTTCTTCTTCCTCTTCCTCTTCCTGAGTCCTCACTTAACCTCGACCATCTCATCCACTAAGTTAATCTTCTTCAATACCAATCTTCTTTTTTTTTTCCCTTCCTCCACTTTCCTTTTTTTTTAATTCAATATTCTTATTTTTTTTCTCTCTCTATCACTCCACCGAATTACTTTCACTCACCTTCATCTTTATTGTTTCACTTTTCACTTTCTTTATTTTCTGTTTTTCTTTTGTTTTTATTTTCTTTATTTTTCACTTTTGATTGACCACCACTTTCTTTCTTTAATTCAGTAACTACAATCTATTTTTCACTCCTTACTTTCCTCTTTTCTTTTTCTTTTTTTTTTACTTGTTTTTATCACCACTTCCAAAATTTCAATCCTTCACCTCATTTTGTCTTTATTTCCTGCAAGACAATCACGTTTTTTTTCATTTTCTCTCTTTTCTCTTTCTTCAGTTGAATGTATCAGCCACTCACTTACTCTTTTCACTCTTTTTCTAGTTTTTCTTAATTTCTTTTTGTCACCTTTTGGGAAATTGGAATCACACTCGTCTACTGTATGTTATTTTCTTTTTCTTTCTCTCCCTAAAACAAAAGACGTAAAAAGTGTTAAGATAATTATTACAAGTACGCTAGTTCACTCACTTTTCTTCTTTTCTTTCTTTCTTATTTTCTTACTTTTCTTGTTTTCTTCCTTTTTTATCGATTTCCTTGTTTTTTTCTGATTTTCTCTCTTCTTTTATTCCATTTTCCTTGTTCTATTTTATTATTTCTGTTTCTTTATCTTATTTTCTTAGTTCTGTCTTTTTTAATATATATCTTGTTTTGTTCTGCTTTCCTTATTTTTTTCCTGTTTTCTCTTTTCCTGTATCCCATTTTCTTTGTTTATTTCTTATTATTCATTTTTTATTCAATCTCCTTTTTCGTTTCATATTTTCTCCTTCCCTTATCCCATTTTCCTTGTTCTTTCTTATTCTCTTCCTTATTTTATCTCTTTACATCTGTTTATCTTTCTTACAATTCCATTTTCTTTGTTTTTTCCCTATTATCTGTTTCCTTTATTTCATCCCCTTTCTCGTTTCCTATTTTCTCCTTCCTTCATCCCATTTTCCTT
>NC_066545.1:13797825-13805325 GCF_024679095.1 Eriocheir sinensis | reverse complement strand
TAAGGAAGAAAATAGATAAAGAAATTGAATAAAGAAATAAAGAAATGAAAAAAAGAATAAATAAGTGAAAGATATGAATAAATAAATTAAAACATAGAAAGAAATGAAGAAAAATAACAGAGAAAGAAATGTATTAAAAAGTTGATATCCTGGTTATGAAGGAAAACTGAATCCGATTTGAAAAGAGAAAAAAAGAGAGAAAAAAAAAGAGAAAATGCTTTGAAATACAGAAGAGAGATAATAATTTGAATGCACTAATTTCGCGAGTGTTTCTTTTATTTTAAACTCGATTCGATATTATGGAAGTTATATAAATGTAAATCGCCTTCACAGAGCAAGAGATTGGGAGAAAATTTGGAATAAGGAAATGAAGAAAATGGAAGAAAAATTGGAATAAGACGAGTGGAAGAAAAATTGGAATAAGGAAACGAAGAAAATAGAAGAAAAACTGGAATAAGGAAATGAAGGGAATGGAAGAAAAGTGGAATTAATAAACGAAGAGAATGGAAGAAGCGGAAAAAGAAGAAGAAGAACAAGAAGAACAAGAACAAGAACAAGAAGAAGAAGAAAAAGAAAAAGAAGAAGAAGAAGAAGAAGAAGAAGAAAAAGAAGAAGAACAAGAACGAGAACAAGAACAAGAACAAGAAGACGAAGAACAAGAACAAGAAAAACAAGAAAAATAATCGGAAAAAAGAACAAGAGGAAAAAAAAGAACAACAACATCAACAAGAACAAAACCCACTACTTCCTTCACTCCTCAACTTTGAATACCCTAAGAAATCAATGGAGAATCGAACCCTGTACATCCTTCAAGCATCGAACAAGTCAGCCACTGCACCACCAACAGGATACACCACTCAATGTTCTGTTTGTTCCCTTCCCTTTACTTCCCTTCCCTTCACATTCTTCTCCTGCCTTTCCTTTCTCTTTCATTCCCTTCCCTTCATATCCCTTTCCTTCCTTTGACATGTTTTCCCTTCCCTTCACTCTCATTCCCTTCCCTTCCTCTGACATGTTTTCCCTTCCCTTCACTCTCATTCCCTTCCCTTCATATCCCTTTCCTTCCTCTGACATGTTTTCCCTTCCTTTCACTCTCATTCCCTTCCCTTCATATCCCTTTCCTTCCTCTGACATCTTTTCCCTTCCTTTCACTCTCATTCCCTTCCCTTCATATCCCTTTCCTTCCTCTGACATCTTTTCCCTTCCCTTTACTCTCATTCCCTTCCCTTCATATCCCTTTCCTTCCTCTGACATCTTTTCCCTTCCTTTCACTCTCATTCCCTTCCCTTCATATCCCTTTCCTTCCTCTGACATGTTTTCCCTTCCTTTCACTCTCATTCCCTTCCCTTCATATCATTTTCCTTCCTCTGACATCTTTTCCCTTCCTTTCACTCTCATTCCCTTCCCTTCATATCCCTTTCCTTCCTCTGACATCTTTTCCCTTCCCTTCACTCTCATTCCCTTCCCTTCATATCCCTTTCCTTCCTCTGACATGTTTTCCCTTCCTTTCACTCTCATTCCCTTCCCTTCATATCCCTTTCCTTCCTCTGACATGTTTTCCCTTCCTTTCACTCTCATTCCCTTCCTTCCATATCCCTTTCCTTCCTCTGACATGTTTCCCTTCCTTCACTCTCATTCCCTTCCTTCATATCCTTTCCTTCCTCTGACATGTTTTCCTTCCCTTCACTCTCATTCCCTTCCTTCATATCCCTTTCCTTCCTCTGACATGTTTCCCTTCCTTCACTCTCATTCCCTTCCTTCATATCCTTTCCTTCCTCTGACATGTTTTCCCTTCCTTTCACTCTCATTCCTTCCTTCATATCCTTTCCTTCCTCTGACATCTTTTCCCTTCCTTTCCTCATTCCCTTCCTTCATATCCTTTCCTTCCTCTGACATGTTTTCCCTTCCCTTCACTCTCATTCCCTTCCCTTCATATCCCTTTCCTTCCTCTGACGTCTTTTCCCTTCCTTTCACTCTCATTCCCTTCCCTTCATATCCCTTTCCTTCCTCTGACATGTTTTCCCTTCCTTTCACTCTCATTCCCTTCCCTTCATATCCCTTTCCTTCCTCTGACATGTTTTCCCTTCCCTTCACTCTCATTCCCTTCCCTTCATATCCCTTTCCTTCCTCTGACATGTTTTCCCTTCCTTTCACTCCCATTCCCTTCCCTTCATATCCCTTTCCTTCCTCTGACATGTTTTCCCTTCCCTTCACATCTCTTTCCTATCCTTTTTTATCCTTTTCCTTCCCTCTCCCTTCTTTTCCCTTCACATCTCTTCCTCTCATCCCCCTTCCATCCCCTTACTTACCTTGTCCAAACCCCCCAAAATGACCTCTTCCCTTCCATTCTATTCCCTTCTCTTACCTTCCTTTCCCTGCACTCTTCTTACCTTCCTTTCTGACATCTTTTCCCTTCCTTTCACATCACTTTCCTGTCCATATCATCCTTTCCCTTCCCTTTCCTTTCCCATCCCTTCCTCTCACCCCAATTCCATTCCCTTACTTCCCTTGCTCAACCCCTAAATTGACCTCTTCCCTTTCCTTTTCTTCCCTTCCTTTCCCTTCCCTTTTCTTACCTTCCTTTCCCTTCCCTTCCTTCATTCACAGAACACACCTTTCCCAACACATTATCAACAACAACAACAACAACAACAGCTTTCCTTTCCTAAACCAACTAAAATGCCCTCTCCTCTTCCTTCCCTTCCTTTCTTTTCCTTTCTCTTCCTTTCTCATCTCTCTCCTTTCCTCCACTGCTCTCACCCACCCCACCCAACCCTCTCACGCCCCTGACCCCCACCCCGCCCCACCCCGCCCACCCCGTCTAGCAGCCCCACCACGCCCAAAGCAACCCTATGAGATGAGCATCCTTAAGCACACACACACACACACACACACGCAGGTGGGCTTTCAGGAGAATATATATAAAAAAAAGACGTATAAAGAAAGAAAAAAATATTAGATTGAAATGAAAATGATACGCGAGGAAATTTTATAATGCAATGTTTAAATAATGGTGTGTGTGTGTGTGTGTGTGTGTGTGTGTGTGTGAGAGAGAGAGAGAGAGAGAGAGAAAGGGGGGGAGGGGGGGGAGAGCCTTAATTAAAAAAAATCCTTCTCAAAATAGTATAACCTGAGGATAAAAAGAAGTTTAAAATGTTATTAACTTCGTCTTGGTATCAAATTTGCTAAGTTAGGCGTTCCACAACATACACTGACCCTACCCCCTATCCCCCCTACCCCTACCCCCTACCCCCTCCTCCTCTTCCTCTTTCGTCCCTCTTCTCTCCCCTCTTCCCCTCTTCCCCTCACCTTCCTTCCTCTTCGTCTTTCATCTCCCATTCCATCCTTTTCCTCCTCCTCTTTCCTTGACCTCCTTCCCCTTCCTCTTCTCTTCTCCTTTCCCCTTTACCTCCCTTCCTCTTCATCCTCTTCCTCTTCCATTTCTTCTTACTGATCTCCTTCCTCTTCTATTCCATCCTCTTTCTACTCCTCCTCTTCCCCCATCTTCTCAATCTTTTTCTTCCTCTATCTTCTTCCCCTTCCTCTTTCCCTTCCTCTTCTTTTCCCTTTTCCTCTTTCCCTTCGTCTTCCTTTCCTTTTTCCTCTTTCCCTTCCTCGTCCTTTTCCTTTTCCTTTTTCCCTCCCTGCCCTCTGTTTCCCTTCTTCCCCTCCCCTTTCCTCTCTTCTTTTTCTCTTCTCACTTTCCCATAACAAGATATAGAGACTAATAGACAGACAGACAGAAAGAAAGAAAGAGAGGGTAATGGGAGGGAGGAAAACTCATGTGAAGGGAATGAAGAGGGGGGAGGTGGAGGTGGATAAGGAGAGGGCAAGTGGAGGTGGTGGTAGTGGTGGTGGTGGTGGACACGCTCTACTTGTTAACACCAGCACCACCACCACCACCATCAACACCACTATCACAGGTAAACATCGCCTTTATCACCACCTGTCACCACACTCCCCTTTGAAAATTACCTGCGTACACACACCTTGATTGTCACACACACACACACACACACACACACACACACACACACACACACACACACACACACACTAGAAGATAAATAACAGGATCATTTTATTCTTTACATATGGAGAAGGGAAAGGGAAGGGAAGGGAAGGGAAGGGAGGGAGGGAGGGAAGGAAAGGAAGGGAAGGAAGGAAGGAAAGGTGAAGAAGGAAGGACTGGGATGGGATGGGAAATGGACAGAAGGACAGGAAGGAAGGAAAGGAAGGAGGAAGGAAAAGGAAGGGAAGGAAGGAAGGAAGGAAGGAAGGAAGGAAGGAGGAAGAAAACTCAGCGAAGAAGAAAGGAGGAAAACACTAGAAGATAATAAACGGAAAAAGAAAGAAAAAGAAGAAAATAAAAAAAAGAGAAACATAGAAAGAAAGAGGAAGAAACAAAAGAAAGAAATTTAGAAAGGAAGGGAGGGAAAAAAGAAAACATAGAGAAAGAAAGTTAGGAAGAAAGGAAACAAGCAAGAAGAAAAAGAAGAAAACAGTGAGAAAGGAAGGAACCAAAGGAGAAGAAAAGAAGGATGGAATGCAGGGGAAGAAAATCAATGGACGAGAATAGAAGACAATGTTAAAAAGGGAGAGATTTAAGAGAGACAAAAATTGCATCACTCTCCCTCTCGTTCTCTCCCTCCCTCCCTCCCTTTCTCTCCCCTGCTATCTGTCTCTCTCCCTTCCCCTCTAATTATCCTCCCCTCTCACTCCTTTCCTCTCTCTCCCTTATTTCTCCCACCCTTCTCATATCTCCCTTCCCCCCGTTCTCTCCCTCCCTCCTTCCCTCCCTTTCCCTCCCTGCGATCCGTCTCTCTCCCTTCCCCTCTAATTATCCTTCCCTCTCCCTCCTCTCCTCTCCCTCCCCTACTCCTCCCGACCCTTCTCATATCTCCCTTCTCTCCCTTCTGCTTCACTTTCTCCCTTCCACAATCCATCCTTATAATCTCCCTTAACCCCTTTCCCTCCCTTTCCCTCCTTCCTCTCCCCCCCTTTCCTCAAGATTACGGTAATTCACTTAGGCGTGGGTGGGATAGGTCAAGGGTCACTACTTTCACGTGTGTATGTGTGTGTGTGTGTGTGTGTGTGTGTGTGTGTGTGTGTGTGTGTAGATAGTTATATGTGTGCTTGTATCTCTTCTTCTTCTTCTTCTTCTTCTTTATATTCTTCTTCTTTTTTGTATGTATGTATTTGTCCTTGAAATGTATGTGTGTATGTATGTATGTATGTATGTGTGTATGTATGTATCAATCCCTGATGTACA
This sequence comes from Eriocheir sinensis, assembly GCF_024679095.1. NCBI lineage: Eukaryota > Metazoa > Arthropoda > Malacostraca > Decapoda > Varunidae > Eriocheir > Eriocheir sinensis. The sequence goes on along the minus strand of NC_066545.1, from coordinate 13,800,053 downwards.
CTTACGTAATTAAAAGAACAATACGAAAAAACAAAATAACGAAGAAGAAAAAACACGAAATTAATAAAAACAAAAAAGAAGAGAAAAAAAAAACGAAGAAAACCTAACATTCACCAAACAAAGGAGAGGGGAAAATAGAGAACGACAATATGGGCCACGTATCACTAATTAGGGGAGGCGTGATAACAGTACCTCATTAGTGCTCCACCGTTTGCCGGGCTATTAAACCGACAACAGGTAATATCAATCAGCCGACCCATTTCATTTAGAGCAGGTAAGATCATTATACAGGTGTGAAGGGGGAGGGTAATTTATTTATTTATTATTATTTTTTTTTACAGTAGAGGAAACAGCTCAAGGGCAAAAAAAGAAGGAAACGATAATGAAAAAAACAAAGCCCGCTACTCACTGCTCCCAAATATCATCGTTATCGTTAGTATTGTTAGTATTATCTTTATTATTACTATCATCATTTCCATTCGTGTGATAGATAGATAGATAGATAGATAGATACAGATAGCGAGAGAGAGAAAGAGAGAATTATGCCCAGATTAAAAAAGTAAATAAAAACATATGAAGCAATACACACACACAAACACCTACACGCACACCTACACACACACACACACACACACATAAATCAAGATCATATCATAATTTCAAAGATAAAGACGCCATGAGGGCAACGAGAAGGTCACACACACACACACACACACACACACACACACACACACACACACACACACACACAGGCATATACACCCCAACGAACACCCACGCAGACCAACCCACGCACACACACACACACACACACACACACACACACACACACACACACACACACACACACACACACACACTCCCCTCTCCCCTCACGTCCCTCCCCCTCCTCCTCCTCCCCTCCCGCATCCCACACACACATTCACAAACTTACTAACTAACGCTCCCGGGCAAAAGCTATATACCTGTAAAAATCGTACAGGTAAACACGAGTCTAATTAATGGAAAGGTCGCCCACTCACCTGTGCTGCATCCCACCTGTGCACCAATTACCCAGCAACACGCCCACACACCTTTACAATCACGCCGCAACGCCCACGCCTTTCCCGCCCCGATGAATAATATTACAAAAAAGTTATGTCATTCTTCCCCAATCGATTAACATAAACCTCTTTCGCTACTTAACTTTCCCTCCCACGCAAAATTATCTCTTTCCCTCCCTCTTCTATCTCTCTCTCTCTCCCTTTTATTCACCCCCTTCTTTACCCTTTCTTCTCTCTCTACCTTCTTCTTCTTCCCCACAATTCCCTACCATAACACTCGCATTTTAACTTTCCCCTCCACAGAAAATGATCTCCTTCTCTTCCTCCTCTATTTCTTTTCCCATAACTCATCCTCCCCTTCCTTCTTCCTCTGTACCTCCTCGGTCTTCCCCACAATTCCCCAATATAAAACCCTTTCCCTATTTAACTTTCACTCCCTCAAAAAATGCTATCTCTCTCTCCTTCCTCTATTTCTTTCCCCGTAACTTATCCTCCCCTTCCTTCCCCTCTATTTTCCCTACCTCCTCCTTCTTCCCCACAATTCCCCAATATTAAACTCTTCCCCTACTCAACTTTCTCTCCCACATAAAACGATCTCTTTCTCTTCCTCTTCTATTTCTTTCCCCATAACTTTTCCTCCCTTTTTTTCCCTCCCCTTCCATCCTCCTCTCTTTTTCCTACCTCCTCCTTCTCCCCACACAAAAAAAACGCTCTCCCTCTCTCTCTCTCTCTCTCCCTTTTCTATCTCTCTCTCACACAATATATCCTTCCCCGTTTTCACCCCTCTCCCCCATCCCTCTTCCCCACAATTCCCCAACATATCTTTTTCTCCCCACCTAACTCCCCCAACGCTCTCTTTTACTCCCTCATCCATCTTCCTCCCTACAATATATGCTTCCCCTTCGCCACCCCTTCCCCCTCCTCCCCCCCTCCTCTTTCCTCCCCACTGCAATACTTTTCCCTATCATCACCATCACGTATTTCCCCTCACAAAAAAATATATGCCTCCCCATCACTCATATCCTTCCCCACAGTTTATCCTTCCCATCTTTCACCCTATTCCTTTTCCCTCTTCCCCATCTTCTCTTTCCTCCCCACTGCAATACTCCTCCCCATCCCCACAATTCTATCATTCACTTCCCCTTTCCAAACAAAACTCTGCCTGAATCACCCATTTCCACCCTC
>NC_066545.1:13745325-13790325 GCF_024679095.1 Eriocheir sinensis | reverse complement strand
TATGTTAACTTTGTATTGCTTCATTTCTAACACTGCGACAAAATACAAGAATAAGACAGAATAAAGCACTAGATTACCATAGATGCTTGACTTTGATTTGAACTTGAAATGGTGAGTGTTTAAGGTCTTTTTTCATATTAATTCATACACTGGGACGGGATTTGCTTCCTTGGCCAATTCTACACCTGTTGGAATCACACCTGTTGAATGGCTGCAACTGATGGTGTACTAAAGCAAAACCAGGTGATACCAGGCTAACTAGCGGGTATTGTGGCTCGGTAACTTTCTGAGGCTGAGTAGTTTTAGAGACGGGGGCTGAACAAAGGCTGCTGAGGCCCATTGTGGTGCGTGTGTGTTAGTTTGTGTGTGTTTGTGGTGCACGTGTGAGGCCAGCACTCATCTCCAAGGCCCCAGGCGCTGCACCCGTCAAGTCCATCTCTCCCCCGAGGGCCTCAAGCGACGGCGGAAGGCTCTCGTCCCCATGACAACGCTCGGATGTTACGTACGCCTCTTCCGTCGCCGCCTCCTCCGCCGCCGCCGACACACCCACACCTCGCCTGGAGGCACACCCACCCACGGCCGCTCGGTGCCTACGCCAGCCGCCTACGCACCGCGGCACCAGTCGGGCACGGTGGCACTGACCGGTGTGTGCGTCAGTGCCACGTGATGCCGCGGGTGTGTGGGCGCCGGGAGGCTGTGCGCGGCGGGGAACGTTAAAAGTCCGCCGTGGGAGTGTTGCAGCGCCCCGCCCCGCCCCGGAGTGTCACGGGTCTCACATTACTGCCCCGAGGCGGATGCGTGGGCGTTGCGATGCTCAGGTGATGGTGGGAGAGTTAAGAGACTTTGGTGGGAGTCTCTCTGTGTCTTTCCCTCCCTCCTTTCCTCTCTCCATATTTTCCCTCCCTCCTCCCCTCCAATAATATTTTCCCGCACCCCTTAATCAATCCCACACTATTTTCCCTTCCCCCTTCTGTATCCCACTCCACCCTCCCTCCCTCCCACAATACGTATTTCCCTTCCCTCCTCAATCCCTCCCACACTATATTTTCCCTCCCCACTACCTCCCACAATACTTTCCCTCCCTCAATCCTACGCCATGTTCCCTCCCCCTTCTATCACCTCCCCCCATCAATCCCCAGCTATCCTCCCTCCCCACTCCCTCCCACAATATTCTCCCTCCCTCCATCCTACACGATGTTCCCAATCCCCAGCTATCTTCCCTCCCTCTCTCCTCATCATCCCACACTGTTTTACCCCCTCCTCCCCCTTCCCTCCTTTCTCCCCTCTCACACTCCTCCCCCCCTCCCCCCTATCCGGTCACCCGCCGCCGGCCACGCATCAGCCACGCGCTCTCCTTTACGCTTCGTGGAACGCTTTGCAATGTCGCCGCTTGGGTAATTAAGAGTCACCTCGGCTTAGGAGTAATCGGGCTCACCAGTAATGGAGCTTGGCAATAATGGGCTGAACAGTAATGGGGCTTAATACACGTAGGTTACAGATAGAAGGAGATATTAAATAGATGACCTGCTGATGAATTCTGTTGCTTCTCCTCCTCCTCCTCCTCCTCCTTTTTTCTTCTTTTTCTTTTCTTTCTTCTGTTTTGTTGTTGTTGTTTTTCTTCCTCTTGTTCTTTTTTTCCTATTATTTTGCTTGTTCTTCTTGTTCTTGTTCTTTGTGTTCTTGTTTTTCTAGCTTTTCTTTTTCTTCTTCTTTTGCCTCTTCGTTTTTCTCTTCTTCTTCTTCTTCTTTTTTTCTTCTTTTTTCTTCTTCTTCTTCTTCTTCATCATTCTCCTCCTCCTCCTCATCATCATCATCCTCCTGCTCCTTCTCCTTCTTCTTCAGTCTCTCTTCTAAGGTATCTTGCAGTCAGTCCCCTTCCCCCCTCCCTCACCTGACCACTGTACCTGCCCACACACCTGTCCTCTCTCACCTGTGCCACAATCAAGGTGACCCCAGAACCTGATGGCCACGTCTTCACCTTAAAAAATGACCGTGACCTCTTTTTTTTTCTCTCTTTCTGATCCTGACCTTAACCTACCCTTCCCTCCCTCCCCCCCTCCCCCCTTTTCCTACCCTTTCTTCCCCCTTTCCCCCTCCTCTCCATCCTACCCTTCCCTTCCTCTCCCTCCTCAAGTACCTCCCTTCTCTTTCCTACCCATCTTAACCTCCCCTTCATATCCCTTCCAACCCTTCCCCCCTTTCCTACCCTTTCTTCCCCCTTTCCCCCTACTTTCCTTCCTCCCCTTCCCTTCCTCTCCCTCCTCGAGTTACCTCCCTTCCCTTTCCTACCCATCTTAACCTCCCCCTTCATATCCCTTCCTCTTCCTCCACCCTCCTCTCCCCACCTTTCCCACCCCCTCATAACCCCCTTCTTTCTCTTCCTCCCCTCCCCTCCCCTACCTTCCCTACCCCCCTCACATGACCTAATGCATCCTTTCTACAGCTTCTTCTTCTTTCCTCCCACCTTTTCCACCCTTTCTTAACCCTTCCCCTCTGCCTCTCTCCTCCCACCCCCCTTGACGTGACCTCAGGAGTGTGTCTGCAGGATTCAATAAGACTTTCCCGTGAGCTGATTGGCTGAGGAGATTGTGTTCATCCTTCCCTCGTCCAATCACGGTCCACCTATAGAATTTGGTCCTCTGTTTTATTTTTATTTAATATTTTCACTTTTTTTTGTTGTTATTTTTATGTGTGCTACGATAGGCTGTTTTTCCTCTTCTCGTTACGTTTTCTCTTTTTTTTTTTGGAGTAACTATAAAATTTTTGTCCTTCGTTTTCCTCTTTTTCCTATTTTTATTTCTTTTTCTTTTGATTTTTCCTTCTCCTCTTCGATTTCTTCTTTTTTATTCCTTTATATCTTTTCTTCTTTCATCCTCCATCTCTCCTCCCTTTTCCCTTCGTTTTCCTCTTTTCCTATTTCTATTTACTTTTCTTCTCTTCTTCGATTTCTTCTTTTTTTTTCCTTTGTATCTTTTCTTCTTTCATCCTCCATCTCTCCTCCCTTTTCCCTTTTTCCTTTTCTTCTTTTTTATCCTTCTCTTTCCTCTTCTCTTTCTCCTTCTTCTCCACTAACTGCCTCTCTTTTTCCTCCTCCTCCTCCTCCTTCTCCTCTTACTCTTTCTCCTAGAAACTATTTTTTTTCTTTTTTTCTTTTCTCTTCTCTTCTTCCCACTCTTCGTCCTTCTCCACTAACTTATTCTCCTTCTCCTCCTCCTCCTCCTCCTCCTCCTTCTCCTCGTAAAACTTCTCTTCCTCCTCCTCCTCCTCCTCCTCCTCTCGCTTCTCCATTCCATCTTCACACCTTTCAATTTCCCTTTCTTTCTTTCTTTTTTCCTTCCTTCCTTTCTTTCTTTCTTTCCCATGTTTTATTCATCCTTAATATTCCTCCTTATCTTGTCTCTCACTCCTTACCTACCACCTCCTCCTCCTCCTCCTCCTCCTCCTCCTCCTGCAGTCACACGCTCCTTCATTCATTTTGCAAAGTGGGTTTCGTGGAGCGGCGATGGCGAAGGGTTTTTTTCTTTCTTTTTTTCCTTGGGGTTTCATTTTTTTTTTTTTTTTTTTTTGAGGGGAAACTAAGTTGGTAATGGATTTCACGTGACACCTCAGACGCGTATTCTGGCTGGTGGTCATTTTTTATTATTATTATTATTATTATTATTATTATTATTATTATTATTATTATTATTATTTTGTTTTTATTTTATTTTACGTTTGTGTATAAGTAAAAAAGTTGGAACGTGTCTGGAGAATACGAATGATTTTTTATTTATTTGGTAGTTATCATCATTATCATCATTATCATCATTATCGTTATTACTACCATGCCTATCATTCTATCCCTCCATCCATACCACCATACATAGTGTCATACATATATACATACAAGAAGATAAAAAGAAGAGATGAAAAATAAAGATAAATGGAGGAGAGGGCAAAAAAGATAAGGAGATACATACATACATACATACATACATACATACACGCACACATGCATACATAATTTATATCAAGGACTTTCAAGCGTGTGACGAGTAATTGATTTATGGGACAAGTTTAAGTCACTCTATCATCTCACACTTCAGTCCACTCACCTGCCCACACCTGTTTCCCCTCGCACACCTGTTCCAATCACCTTTTCACACCTTGTCACCTCCCCTTTCACACCTGTAGCCTCTCTCTCACATGTACCTGTTCCCCCTCCCCTCTACCCCTTTCACCTTTCTCCCCCCCCCCCCCCTTTTCCTAGCCCTCTTCTTAGGTAGTCACCATCCCATTTTTCTCTCCCTCTAATGCCCAGTTTTCCTTCTACATGTCAACTTTAACCTTTGACCTTTCTTTCTTTCTTTTTTTCTTTTTTTTCTCTCTCTCTCTCTCTCTCTCTCTCTCTCTCTCTCTCTCTCTCTCTCTCTCTCTCTCTCTCTCTCTCTCTCTCTCTCTCTCTCTCTCTCTCTCTCTTTATTTTATTTTGTTGCATTTTCCTTTTCTGCCACACAGTTTTTCCTATCTCAACTTTCTTTCTTTTTTACTATTTTCTTTTTTTTTCTTTTTCTTCTTTTTATTGTTGTTTTTTTCGTTCACCTTTCCGATATCTTTCCTCTGTTTAGCTTCACACACACACACACACACACAGACACGCACACGCTTCTAATAATTTAGGTAACACGCTCCTGGTTCTCACGCACATAACCTTAATTGTGTGTGTACGTAAACAAACACACACACACACACACACACACACACACACACACACACGCGGCTATTTTTGACCCTCATAAAACACAGTGCTTGCGTGTGGACCAGACGGTGTTTTGTTTGTTTGTTGTTGTTGTTGTTGTTAGTGGTGGTGGTGGTGGTGGTGGTGATACTGAAACTGTAATTGGTGGTGGTGGTAGTGAGTGGAGTGGTGACTGAGGTGGTGGTGATGGTGATGGTGATGAAGGTGGAGGTTATCGATGTGGTGGTAGTGGTGGTGGTGGTGGTCGATCTGGTTTGGTGGTGATGGAGGTGAGGGTAATGATGGAGGTGGTGGTGGTGATGAAGGTGGTTTTGTAAGTTAAGATGGTGTTGTGTCTTGAAAATGGTGGTGGTGGTGGTGGTGGTGGTGGTGGTAGTGTTGTTGTTGTTGTTGTTGGTGGTGGTGGTGGTGGTGGTGATGGTGGTGGTAGTCCTGTTGTTGTTGTTGGTGGTGGTGGTGTTGGTGGTGGTGGTGGTGGTAGTCCTGTTGTTGTTGTTGTTGGTGGTGGTGGTGGTGTTGGTGGTGATGGTGGTGGTAGTGGTGGTGGTGATGGTGGTGGTAGTGGTGGTGATGGTGGTAGTGGTGGTGGTGGTGGTATCGTTTCTCTCCCTTCCTCTCCCCCCTCCCTCCACTCCTCCTTCTCCTCCTCCTCCTCCTCCTCCTCCCTTCATCATTCCTCCCTCTTCTCTTTCTCTTAACGAGTGTACTTTTATCCCTCTCTTTACCTCCCTCCCTCCCTCCCTTTTTCCTCCCTTCTTTCCTCACTAGTAACCCATCAACCTACTTTCCTCCCTCCCTTTTACCTTTCCTCCCTTCCTCCCTTCATTTTTCCTCTCTTCTTTCCTCACTAGTAACCCATCAACCTACTTTCCTCCCTCCCTTTTTACCTTTCCTCCCTTCCTCCCTCCCTTTTTTCTCTCTTCTTTCCTCACTAGTAACCCATCAACCTACTTTCCTCCCTCCCTTTTACTTTTCCTCCCTTCCTCCTTCTTTCTTTTCCTCCCTTCTTTCCCTTCCATGTTTATTTCTTATCTCCCTTCCTCTCCCTATCTACTTACGTTACTCCCTTTCTTTTACCTTTCCTCCCTTCCTCCTTCTTTCTTTTCCTCCCTTCTTTCCCTGCCATATTTATTTCTTATCTCCCTTCCTCTCCCTATCTACTTATGTTCCTCCTTTCTTCTACCTTTCTCCCTGTCCTCCCTTCCTTTACCTTCCCTTCTTCTTTCCCCTTCTATAGTCATTTTATCCTTCCCTTCCTCCCTTCCTCTCTACTTACTTTCCTCCCTCCCTTCTTTCTCTCCTTCCCTTCCTCCCTTTCTTTCCCCTTCCTTCCATACTCTCATGTCTTCCTCCTTTCCTTCCTCTCTCTACTCTCCTCCCTTCCTTCTTTCTTTCCTATCTTCCTCCCTCTTTCCTCCCTTCTTCTCTCTTTCCCTCCCAAACTCATATCATGCCTCCCTCCCTCCCTTCCTCCCTACCTCCCTCTCTCTCCCTCCCTTCCTCTCCCTCCCTTTCTTTATCTCATTCTTCCATTAAGCATACGGCCTATCCCTCCCTCCCTTCCTCCCTTCTCTCCCTCTCTCCCTCCCTCCCTCTCTCCCTACAATAACGCTCACCCTAATTATGGAGTTAAGAGGCGGAGAGAACGTGATGAGGGAGAAAGGAAGGAGGAAAAATGGAGGAAAGATGGAGGAAAAGAGAGGAGAGAAAGACGTGGAGGAAGGGAGAGAAAGGAGTAGGGAAAAGAGAGGAAGGCGTAGGGAAAAGGAGAGAAAGGAAAAGAGGAAAAAGAGGAGAGAAAGTTGAGGAAAGACAGGGAAGAAAGGAGTCGAGAGATGTGGATGAAAGAGAGGAGGAAGAAGGAAGGAAAGGAAGGAGGAAGAAGAAGGGAAAGGGAGTAGAAAGAAGGAGGAAAAGAGAGAAAGGAGTGGAGGAAAAGAAAAAAAGGAAGAAGTAAGGAAAAAGAGGAGCATAAAGAAGAGAGGAGGAAAAAAGAGGAGCAAAAGAGGAAATCAAGGAAAGAGAGAAAAAAAGATATAAGGAGGAGGAGGAGGAGATGAGATAAAAAGAAAGGAAGAAAAAAAAGAGATAAGAAGGAGAGGAAAAAAAAAAGATTACGAGGAAGGGAAGAAAGATAAGAAGGAGAAGAAAGGAAAGGAAAAAGAGATAAAGAAGAGAGACAAAGAAGAAAAAGAAGAAAAAGAGGAAAAGAAAGAAAAGAGATAACGAGAAAGGGAAAATGGATAAGGAGAAGAGGAAAAGATGAGGAAAAGGAGATAAAGAGGAGAGATAAAAAAGAAAATAGAAAAAGAGGAAAAGGAAGAAGTAAAAAAAGAAATAAAGTAGATAATAATGATGATGATAATGAGTAATAGTAGAAGGAGAAGGAAGGAAATAAATAAGAGGAAAGAAAATAAAGATAAAAAAGAGGAAAATAAAGCAGAAAGAGGACAGTAATATGGAGACCTCATTACAGAAGCAGGAGGAGGAGGAGGAGGAGGAGGAGGAGGAGGTGGAGGAGGAGGAGGAGGTAGCAAATAGATTTATGAGGAGAGGAAGAAAAAAAGTGTGAAGGAAGAGAGAGAAAGTTGGATATTTGTTCGAGAGAGAGAGAGAGAGAGAGAGAGAGAGAGAGAGAGAGAAGAGGGAAACTGCAGAGGTAAGTTGGAGGAAAAACATATGGAAGACGAGAGGAGGAGGAGGAGGAGGAGGAAGAAGAAGATAAAGAGGAGGAGGAGGAAGAGTGACAGCAAGCAAGAGGAAGAGGAAATAAAGGAGGAAGAGGAAGGAAAAGGAGGAAGGGAATTGGGAGGGACGATTATCTGGGTCAGAGATGGTGCTCGAGGGAAGAAAGAAGAGGAGGAGGAGGAGGAGGAGGAGGAGGAGGAGGAGGAAAAAGAAGAAGAGGAGGAGGAAGAGAGCAAAGAATGAAGGGTGATTGAGATGAAGGAGTGGATGGGAGGAGAGGGAAAGAGGGGAAGGAGAGGGAAGAGGGGAGGGGAGGAGAGAGGAGGAGGAGGGGAAGGGAGGGGAGGAGGGAAGTGGCCAGAATGATGAGAAAGTGAAAGTGTATTGAGGCTCTCAGAAGGAGGAAGTAGAAGAGGAGGAGGAGGAGGAGGAGGAGGAGGAGGAGGAGGAGGAGGTGGTGGAAGAAGGAAAAAGAGGGAGGAAAAGATTTAAAATTGAAAGGTAAAATAGAAAGAAGAAAAGAAAGAGAATAAGAACAAGAACAGGAACAAAAAGAACAAGGGAGGAAAGAAAGAAAGAAAGAAAGAAAGGAAGAATGAAAATAAAGAAAAATAAAGACAAAAAGAAAAGCAGAGAAACAGAGAGAAGGAAGGAAGAAGGGAGGAAAGAAAGAAAAACAGAGAAAAAGAGAGAGAGAAAAGGAAAGAAGGAAAGAAAGAGGGAGGAAAAGAGAGGAAAATAAAGAAGGAAAAAAGAAAAAGAAAGAGAAAAAGGGAAGGAAAGAAGGAAGGAAAGAGGGAGGAAAAGAAAGAGAAAAACAAAGAAGGCAAGAAAGAGAAAAAAGGGAAGGAAAGAAGGAAGGAAGGAAGGAGGAAAGAGGGAGGAAAAGGTGAGGAAACAAAGTTCTCCTGAGGCCCGGCGCCCCTCCTCTATATTTCAGGTAAGGGCCCAAGGGGGGGGGGGGGGAATGGCCGGGAATGGACGGGAATGGGCTGGAATGGAGAGGGGGGGAGGGAGTAAGGGAATAAAGGAAGGGAAAGGATACGAAAATGGGGTTGGGAGAGGCTTGGAATGGGCTGGAATGGGTTGGAATGGGATTGGAATGGGCTGGAATGGACTGGACTGAAAGGGGAAAGGGAGGGAGTAAAGGGAAGGGATAAAATGCAAAAAATGGGGTTGGAAGAGGCCTGGAGTGAGCTTGGAATGGGTTATACTGGGTTGGAATGGATTTGGAATGGAGGGAGGAAGGGAGGGAATAAGAGGAAAGGAAAGAATAAAAAAAAAAATAGGGTGGATAAGGTTTGAAAATGGTTTGAAGTGGCTTGGATGAACTTGGAATGTGTTTAAGGGGGGTTGAATGGACTTGAATGGATTTGGAATGGGGTGGGAATGAAACTGGAATGGGCAAGAGGCAAGCAAGAATTCAAGGTCCAGAGTTGAGTTGGAACAAATCTCTTGGAATGACTGAAAAAATAAACAGGAAAGGCTATCTGAGAAAAGTGGAATTAGGTTGGAATGAAACTGAGTGGGAATGAAACTTGGAATGAAACTGGTTGGGAATGGAACTTGGAATGAAATTGAGTGGGAATTAAACTTAGATAAAACTAAGTGGGAATGAAACTGGGAATGAAACTTGGAATGAAACTGGGTGGGAATAAAACTAGGAATGAAATTGAGTGGGAATTAAACTTAGATAAAACTAAGTGGGAATGAAACTGGGAATGAAACTTATAATGAAACTGGGTGGGAATAAAACTAGGAATGAAACTGAGTGGGAATGAAATTGGGAATGAAACTTGGAATGAAACTGAGTGGGAATGATATTGGGAATGAAACTTGGAATGAAACTGAGTGGGAATGAAACTTGAAATGAAACTGGCTATGAATGAAACTTGGAATGGAACTGGAAATGAAACTGGTTGAGAATGAAACTGAGTGACAATGAAAATGGGAATGAAACTCGGAATGAAACTGGATGGGAATAAAACAAGGAATAAAACTCGTAACAGGCAAGAAGCAAGCAAGCGAGAATTCCAGACCGAGAGTCGAGTAGGAATCAGTCTTGCAATGATGGAAAAAAAAAAACACGGGAATGCTATTTTAGGAAGGAAAGAAATTTAGTTGGACCGAAACTGGAATGGGCGGGAATAGCCTTGGAATCGCCTTGGAATCATGTTGGAACGGGCGGGGAGGCAAAAAGGAGGCGGCGAGGGGATGATAAGATTTGGCGAGGAGGTTTTTAGAAAGGGTTTTGGAATGTAAGGAAAAAGTGAAGCCGTGTGAAGGTAATGAAAAAATAACGAGAAAAAAAAGAATAAAAAAATAGAATAAAATAAAGAAAGAATGAAAAGAGGAAGAAAATCTAAGGAAAAGAAAGAAAGTGGGAAGGAAGGTAAAAAGTATTGAAAGAAATATAAAAAGATCGAAAAAAAGAATGAAAAATAGAATAAAATAAAGAAAGAAAGAAAAGAGAAAGAAACTGTAAAGAAAATAAAGAAAGTGGGAAGGAAGTAGAAGAAGAAGGTATTGAAAGAAAAAACAGATCGAAAAATGAATGAAAAAATGAAGTTAAGAATAAATAAAGAGAGAAAAGAGGAAAGAAAATGTAAAGAAAAGAAAGAAAGTGGGAAGGAAGTTGAAGAAGAAGGTATTGAGAGAAAAAAAATGATCGAAAAATGAATGAAAAAATGAAGTTAAGGATAAATAAAGAGAGAAAAGAGGAAAGAAAATGTAAAGAAAAGAAAGAAAGTGGGAAGGAAGTTGAAGAAGAAGGTACTGAGAGAGAAAATTAAAAGATCGAAAAATGAATGAAAAAATGAAGTTAAGGATAAATAAAGAGAGAAAAGAGGAAAGAAAACGTAACGAAAAGAAAGAAAGTAGGAAGAAAGTTCAGAAAAAAAATATATTGAAAGAAAAAAAATACAAGATCGTCGGGAAAGGAATGAAAAATTAAAGTAAAGGATAAGTAAAGAGAGAAAAGAGGAAAGAAAAGTATGAGTAAAGAAAGAAAGGAGAGAAAGTGAAATTATAAGAAAAGAAAACAAAAACAAACAAACAAGAGAAGCAAGTAGTTTAGCAAGACTGGCCGGCTCGTAAAACCTAACGTCCTGTACTGTGGTAAAGAACACACGCACACACACACACACACACACACACACACACACACACACACACACACACACACACACACACACACACACACACACACACACACACACACACACACAGCACCTCCCCTTCCTTCATTATGTTCCTTCCTTCCTTGTTTATCTATCTTTCTTTCTTTTTCTTTTTCTCCTCCTTCCCATCTTCTTCCCCTTTTCCTCCACGTCTTTATCCTTCCTCCTCCTCACCTCGTTCCTTCCTTTCCTCCCTATCCTCCTTTCCCTTTTCCTCTCCTCCTCTTCCTTCCTCTCTTTTTTCCTCTGTACTTTTCACTTTCTCTTACCTAATCTTGTCTTCTTCTCTCCTCCTCCACACAACCATCCCCCCTCCCCCCCTTCCCCCCTTCACACCACACAAACAAACAAACAAACACACCATTTAGGAACCAATACCGTCATCTGTCAGGTGGATTTAATTAACCTGCACCTCGCCTCACCTCACCTGGCGACCCGTTTAAAGGGACCGAAGGAAAGGAGGAGGAGGAGGAGGAGGAGGAGGAGGAAGAGGAGGAGGAGGAGGAGGAGGAGAGAACAAGACGAGATTAGGCAAGATAAGGTGTGAAGTAAAGAGGAAAAAGAGGGGAAGGAGGAGGAAGAAAAGAAGAGGGGAAGGAGGAGGAAGAAAAGAAGAGGGGAAGGAAGATACGGAGAGAAAAGGAAGGAAGGAAGGGACAAAGAGAAGAGAAGGAAGATGGGAAGAAGAGGATGAAGGGAAGATAATGAGATAGGAGAAGAGGGGAAAAGTAAAGGAAGGGGAAGGGGAAAATGAGAAAAGAAAGGAAGGAAAACGAGAAGAGGGGAAAAAGGGGGAATGGGAAAAGAAGGTGGGAGGAAATGGAAGAGGGGGAGAAGAAGGGAATAGGTATAGAAAATGGAGATAAAGATAAGGTTAATGATTACTGAAGAAGAGAACAAACCCATTTAGAAGAGGGGAGAAGGGGAGAGGGGAGGAGATAAGGAGGGGATGGGGAGGAGATGGGGAGGGGAACAGGTCATTCTCATACTGGGGTCAAGGGAAAGGGGAGGGGGAGGGGGGGCGGAAAGGGGGGGTCAGTCAAGGTCAGCGCAGGTCGATCGTGTGTGTGTGTGTGTGTGTGTGTGTGTGTGTGTGTGTGTGTGTGTGTGTGTGTGTGTGTGTGTGTGTGTGTGTGTTTCTCTCTCTCTCTATCTCTCTCTCTCGGAAGGAATTTCATCTCGGTCCCATCACCAATATTTGCTTTGCAAGGGAGGAGGCTGGAGGAAGGGGAGGAAGGGAAGGAAGGGGAGGAAGGGAAGGATGGGGAGGGAGGGAAGGAAGGGAAGGAATGGGAAGGAAGGAAGGAAGGGGAGGATGAGAAGGAAGGGGAGGAAGGAGGCTGCTAGGCAGGGTAATTGATGGGAAGGGGAGGATGGGAAGGTGAAGGGGAAGAGAAGGGAAGGGTAGGGGAGGTGAAGGTGAAGAGAAGAGGAAAGGGAGGAAGGGGAAGAAGAAAAGAGAGGAGGTTACTGAGGGGAATGAGAGAAAGGGGAGGAAGGGAGAGGAGAAGGGAAGGGAAGGGGAAGGAGATAGTTACTGAAGATGATGGGTAGGTGAGAGGAAGGTGAAGGGGAGATTGATGGGGGTGAAGGGGAGAGAAAGAGAGGGAGAGAGAGGGGCAAGGTTAGAAAAGGTAGGAAAAGGGAGGAAGGGGGGAGGAGGAGGAGGGAGGTAACTTATGGGAGATAATGATAGGGGAGGAGAGAGAGAGAGAGAGAGAGAGAGAGAGAGAGAGAGAGAGAGAGAGAGAGAGAGAGAGAGAGAGAGAGAGAGAGAGAGAGAGAATGTAATTAATGAGAAGCAAAAGAGAGGAGGGGAAGATAAAGGAAGGGTGAGGGAGAGAAGGGAAGGGATGAGAAGGGAATCAAAGGGAAGAGAAGGGGGAAGAGGGGAAGGGAGAAGAAGGGAGCTTATGAAGAATGGAATGAGGGGAGAAGCAGAGAATGAAGGTTAGAAGGAAAAAAAATAAAAGAAAAAGAGAAAAGAAGAGGAAGAAAGAAAATAATGATAAAAATGTGAAAGAAAACAAAAAAACAAGAAAACAAAAACAAAACAGAGAGGAAAGGAAATTAAGAGGAACGAAAAAAAAACACAAGAAAGAGAAAGAGAGAAAGAGAAAGTGAAAATTATTAGGGAACAGTAAGAAAGAGGGAGAGAAAGAGATAATGAAAATAGAAGAAAGAGAGGAAGAGAGAGAAGATAAGATAATGGACTGGACAAGGAGAGCTAATAGGAAATGAAATATAAGAAGAGGAGGAGGAGGAGGAAGAGGAAGAAGAAGAAGAAGAAGAAGAAGAAGAAGAAGAAGAAGAAGAAGAAGAAGAAGAAGAAAAAGAAAAAGAAGAAGAAGAAGAAGCAGAACAAGAACAAGAACAACAAGAACAAGAACAACAAGAACAACAAGAAGAGCATTGCAAACTAAAAGAATGTAAAGTAAGAGAGAGAATAAAGGATAATAAATGAGAGGAGAAG
The DNA here is from genome assembly GCF_024679095.1 of Eriocheir sinensis. Taxonomy (NCBI): domain Eukaryota; kingdom Metazoa; phylum Arthropoda; class Malacostraca; order Decapoda; family Varunidae; genus Eriocheir; species Eriocheir sinensis. The sequence continues at coordinate 13,777,247 of NC_066545.1, read as the reverse complement.
GGAAGGAAGAAGAGAACATAGGAGAAAGGATTGAGAGAAGGAGGAGAGAAAGAAGAAAGAGAAACGGGATAAAGTGGAGGAGGAGAGAAAAGGGAGAGACAGCACTTGAAGGAACGGAAAGGCTCGGGAAAGGAAGGGGAAAGGGAAGGGAAGGGGAGGGAAGGGGAGAGGAAGGTGATAGTTACAGAAGATGATGGGGAGAGAAAGAGAAAGAGAAAAGAAAGAAAAAGTAAGATAAAAGATAAGAAGAATGATCAAACCTTCCCTTATCTACACCCCATCACTTCTGCACCCCATCACCTCTCCCCCCTCCCCTCCCTTCTCTCCCCTTCCCATCACCTCCTTCACCTGCCTGTAACTTCCCCTCACCATTACCCTCCTCCACCCACAACCTCCCTTTCCACACTCTTCTCCCACCTCACCTTTCTCCCCTCTCTCCCCTTCCTTCCCCTCACCACCCATTTATCTCCCCTTTCTCCACAATTTCTCCCCACTTCCCCAACTTATCTTACCCTCTTTCCCCCTCTAATCACCCCACTCCATCGTACCCCTTCCCCCAACCATCCCACTCACCCCAACCCCCCCCTCCCTTCCCCCCCTTCATTAATCACCTGTGCCGAGTTAATGAGACCAATCACCACCTGTCTGCCGTGCACCAATCACAGCTCAAAGGCCCCCAATACCTGGCGCTGATTGGAGGACGCTCAGCTAGGATTGGTGACGTCACAAGGCGCTTTCCCGATGTTACCTGTCCTCACCTTGCTAATTAGATGGCGGTGAGTTTTATTATTTATTTTATTTTATTCTTTTTTTTTTTTTTTTTTTTTTTTTTGAGGAGGGATGGAAAGAGGCGAGGAAGGAAAGGTGGATGGGAGGGAGGGAGGAAAGATGGAAGGAAGAAATATAAGAAAGAAAAAAGAAAGAAAAAGGAAAGGAAAATATATAAAAGAAAGAAAAGAAGGGAAGGAAGGAAGGAAAGAATGGATGGATGGATGAGAGGAAGGAATAAAGGAATGAAGGAGGGAGGGAGGAAAGAAGGAAGGAAGAAAAGAAAGAAAAAAAAAGAAAAAAACAGAAAGAAAAATATATAAAAAGAAAGAAAAGAAGAAGGGAAGGAAAGAAGGAAAGAATGGATGGATAGATGAGAGGAAGGAATAAAGGAATAAAGGAAGGATAATAAGGAGAGAGGGAAGGAAGGAAGGAAGGAAAGAAGAAAGAAAGAAAGGAATAAGGGGAAGAAAGAAGGAAGGAAGGAATGTGTACAGTGAAGAGAGGAGAGGAAAAAATGTAGGAAGGAAAAGAAAGAAGGAGAGAGAAACATAGGGAAGGAAGGAAGGACAGAAAGAAGGAAGGAAGGAAGGAAGGAAGAAGAACAATTAAGCAGCGGGGAAAGTAATTAAAATGAAGTACGATTATTTTTTCCTATTTAATTACTTGAAGGGCGATTATTAAGAGGAGAGAAATGAGGGAGGAGGGAGGGAGGGTAAGGAAGAAGGGAGAAAGGGTGAGAAATGAGGGAGGAAGGGTGAGGAAGGAGGGAGGAAGATAAGGAAGGAGGAAGAACGGATTAGGAAGAAGGGAGGAAGGAGGGAGGAAGAGAGAGGAAGGAGGAAGCGAAAGGAAGGAAGGGAGAGAAATGGGGAAGGAACTATGAGGAAGGATAAAGAATAAGGGAGGAATAAGGAAGGAAGGAAGAAAGGGAGGATTGAAGGAGGAAGAGAGAGAGAGGAAAGCTGAGTGAGGAAGGAAGGAGGAGAAGATTAAGAAGAGGGAAGGAGGAAGGGTGAGGAAAGGAAGGAGGAAGAAAGGATTAGGAAGAAGGGAAGGAGGAAGGGTGATAAATGAGGAAGGGTGAGTGAAGGGTGCCAGGGTGGATAATGAAGGGAGGAGAAGGACAGTGTTAGGATTTAATGAGATGATTAGGGATTGTGTCACATTAAGTAAGGAGGGATTAAGACGAGTGGAGAGGAGTGAAGGAGGAGGAGGAGGAGGAGGAGGAGGAGGAGGAAGAGGAGGAGGAGGAAGGAAGAAGGGAATGGAAGAATGGATGAAAGGGGAGAGGAATAACGGATGAATGGATAAGGAGGAGAAAGAGGAAGGGGGATGGATGGGTGGATGAGGAGGAGGAAGAGGAGGAGGAAGGAAGGAAGGAAGAAAGGAATGGAGAACTGGGTGGAAGGGGAGAGAAATAATGGATGGGAGAATAAGGAGGAGGAAGAGAAAGAGAAAGAAGGTATGGATGGGTTGATAAGGAGGAGGAAGAGGAGGAAGAGGAGGCGGGGGAGGAAGAAATGGAGGAATGGATGGAACAATATTGAAGAAAGGAGAATAATGTTGTTTTGATAATAACAACAACAACAACAACAACAACAACAACACATACTTCCCCTGCTCCCCTTCTTCACCACCTCCTCCCCACCCATACCCACAATCTCCCCTCCCCTCTTCTCCCCTTCTCCCTCATTTCCTTCCCTTCATCCTTCAATCTCCATTTCCTCTTCTTCTCAACTCACCCCCTACCCCCCCCGCAGCCCAGTTAACAATAGCCAGGTGCCCGCGTTAATCAGACCATTCCAGGTAATTCTGACAAACAGTTGGACGCAATATATGCAGCCAGGTGAGCAAGGACAATTAGAGGGGTGATTAACGTGGCTAATTACAGGTAGGGAGGGAGAGGGAGGGGGAGATGGGGGGAGGGAAGGAGAGAGGTAGGGGACAGGGGAAGGAAAGACGAGGGGAGAGGGAAGGAAGGAAGGGGAAGAGGGATGGAGAGGAAGAGAGAGAGGGGGGCGATTTGAAAAGGAGAGGAGGAGGAAGGGGGTAGAAAGGGATAGGGAGCTGGATGGAGGAGGGAAAGGAGAGACAGATAGATAGATAGATAGATAGATAGAAAGGGAGAGAAAAGACTGAAAGAAAAAAAAAGGAAGATGTGGCGGAAAAGAAGGGTTAGTCACACATGAGAAATGCAAGAAAGAAAAGAAAGAAAAAAGAGAGAAAGAAAGGAGGAAAGAAATTGTGAAGGAAACTACCATACACAAGAAAGAAAAGAAAGAAATCAATGAAGAAGAAAAAAGAAAAAAAGAGGAAGTGAAGAAAAACCAACCGGATCAGAATAACATAAAAAAAAAACAAGAAAATGAAGAAAGCGTGAAGACAAGCGAAGAAGCGGATCACTCCCACACACAAAGAAAAAAAAGAAATCAATGAAAGAAAAGAAAAAAAAGTGAAGAAAAAAACGGAATAAAATAAAAAAGAAAGAAAGAAAGAGAGAAAGAAAGTGTGAAGACAAGCCATGAAAGAAAAGAAGAGATTAAAGACAAGAAAGAAAGAAAAGAGGAAATCAATGAAAAAAAAATAAGAAAAACAACCGGAATAAAATAAAAACAAGAAAATGAATAAAGCGTGAAGACAAGCGAAGAAGCGGATTACTCCCACAGCCAAGAAAGAAAGAAAAAAAGATATTAAAGACAAAAAAAGAAAAAAATACTAAATCGGATCACAGCATCACACACGGCGGGTAAAAGAAAACGGAAATCCCAGAAAATACTCGAGTTAATTAAGACCTATTTTTTCTTTTCTTTTTTTCTTTTCTTTTTTTTAGACTTCGCCGCCGCAGCTAGCATTTCCAGGACACGCACACACGCACACACACACACACAAACGACACCAAATATACGTATACATAAGATAAAACACCACACAAACTCTCTCTATCTAAGTATGTATGTATGTATGTATGTATGTATCTCATCTATATATCTATCTGTCTATTACTGTATCTATATCTATGACTTTCCATCTATCTTTATCTATCTATCTATCACTATCAATCTCACTCTCACTATCGCTATCTATCACTTTCGCTTTCTCTCTCCCTCGCGCACGGGTATGTATATCTGTTTATCTATCTATCTATCTATCTTTTTCTCTCTCTAGCTAACACTATCTATCTATCAATCCATCTCTTCATCACTCTCTATCTTTTCAATCTATTTAACTATCTATCTATATATCTATCAATTACAATCACTATTACAATCTATCACTTTCCCTTTCTCTCTCTCCCTCGCACAGGTACCACCGCTCACCGCTCACCTGAACAAGTTGTCGGTGCTCCGTGTCTTGAGCAGCTCCGGGCATGTGCGTCGCTTAAATAGCCTCCACTTGGGACCCAGGGCAGCGGGGGGGCATCGCGGCGGCCTTGGCCCATGGAGCGCACCGGGCAGCCTCCCACTCATAGGCCTATACAACACTGGATGGGCACACACAGCCGACCCCCGCCGCCCACTCACCCCAGGGCCGATGTCACGCACGGGGGAGCAAGGCGGGGGGATTAGGGGGGCCCCACGGTGGTCTTCATTAATAGGGGTGCTTGCCATGGGGGCTCGTGTCATGGGGGGTGTTGTGGGAGGGGCGTGTGGGTGGACATGTGGGTGTGGGTGGGTGCAGGGGTGGGGGTGTTGGGGGTGCATGTGAGGGGGGTGAAGGGCCCGCTCCATATCCCAGTCTTCAAGGTTTTCCAGACTGAAGGAGTGATTCAAGGGGTTGTTTAGGAGAAGACTGCGTGCTCCTGGCCCCCCTATCCGCCCCCCTGCCCCCCCTCGCCCTATACTCCGACTGGGGCTGGACATGGTGGCTCAATGGTTGACTGGGTGAGTGATTGGGTGGACGCACTTCGATTCTCTGTTGCGGTTTGGTGACGGAAACGGTAACCAGAGGGAGACTAGGCTATCACTTTCTTTTTATTTCTTTTTCTTCTTTTCTTTATATTCCTTCAGTTCTATCTTTGAGGGATACTAGGCTATCACTATTTCTTTTAATTTCTTTTTTCTTATTTTCTTTGTATTTCAGTTCTATCTATCTTCTTTATCTAACTTTCTTTCACTATTGTTTTCCTTACACTATTTTTCCTCCTCTATCACTATTTCTCTTTTTATTTATTTATTCTTCTTTTCTGTGTATTCCTTCAGTTCTATCTATCTTTTTATCTAACTCTCTTTCACTATTGTTTTCCTTACACTCCTTTTCCTCTTCGTTCTTTTGTTTTCCTTTAGTTCTGCCTTTTATTTCTTTTTCTTCTCTTTCTTCCCGTTTTCTTTGATCCTCTTTTACGGGGGTTGAGTAGTGAGTGTATTGGCCACCAGGGGGACACGATTAGGCTATCACAGTTGTCTTTTTCCTTTCTTTTTCTTCTCCTTTCTCTGTTTTTCTCCTGTTCTGGTTCTGTCTTTCCCTTCCCCTTTCTCTTTATATAGCGGGTGTCAGAGGGATGTTAGGCTATCACAATTGTCTTCCTTTCTTCTTTTTTCTTCGTTTTTCTTCAGTTTTTCTTTACTCCTTTTTTGTTCTGTGTCTTTCTTTCACTTTGATTGTCTCTTTTCTTGCGGGGTTGCGGAGGCTGTCACTGTTGTTTTTGTTTTTGTTTTGTTTTGTTTTGATTCACAAGTGTCTTTCTTCTTTATCCTGTTTATTTTGGTTACTTTGTTATTTTCTTCAGTTCCACCTCGCTCATTTTTTTGATCTTTATTTTTTACTATTTTCTTCTTTCTTACACTTTTTTTCTTCTTTTTCTACACTGGTTTGCTTTTATTTGGCTATTCTTTTCTTCTTAGTGTTTTTCCTTTCTCTTCTCTTTTCCTTCTTTCTGTCTCTTTCCTTCTTTCTCACACTATTTAACTTTTTTTTAACACTGGTTTTCTTTTCTTCCGCTATTCCTTTTTTCGGTTTTTCTCTCTTATTCTTTGCCTTTCTTTACCAGCAAACTTTTTCTCTTCTCTCCCCGTTCTGTCTTCTCGCTTTTCTCTTTCTTTCTCTTTCTCTACGTAAATATGGAATGACAAGAATGACCTCACTTTTTTTTCTTCTCTTTTCACTTTCTCTTATTCTTTGCTTTTCTTTACCAGCTAACTTTTTCTCTCCTCTCCCCGTACTCTCTTCTCGCTTTTCTCTTTCTTTCTCTTTCTCTACGTAAATATGGAATGACAAGAATGATCTCACTTTTTTTTTCTCTCTCTCTTATACTTTTCTTTGTCTTCTTGTTTTTCTCTTTCTCTTTCTCTTCTTAAATATGGAATGACTAGAATGATCTCACTTTCTTTTCTAACACTTTCTTCACACGCTTTTTTCCTTTTCACTTTCTCATTTCTTTATTTTCTTGTTCTATTGCGCTTTCATTCACTTCTAACTCTACTTTCTCTTTCTTTAATTTTTCTCTAATTCACGTAAAAACTAAATGACTAGAATGATCTTACTTACTTCTTTTCTTTATCTTATTTTCTTCCTTCTTTCTTTCCTTCTTATTCTACTGCTCTCTCAGTCACTTCTAACTCTACTTTCTCTATCTTTAATTTTTCTCTAATTCACGTAAAAACTCAATGACTGGAATTATCTTACTTTATCTTTTCTTTATCTTATTTTCCTTCTTTCTTTCTTTCCTTCTTAATCTATTTTCTTACGCTACTGTCCACTTAATTATTTTCCTTCTTTACTTTCCTTCATTCATTTTCCTGTAAACAACGCGGAAAAAGAACGGCTATAAATATCTCACTTTCCATCACCTTACGTTCTTTGCTTCCCGTTCATTATCTTCCACTTTCTCACACGGGCGTTCATTTACTCGTTTCTCGTTTTACTTTCTTTCTCACCCCCCCAAAAAAAAATAGGCAAAGAAAAAAAATCGGGTTCTTTTCCATTATTCTTTCCCTTTTCCTCCATTTTTTCCGTCTCCCTTTCTCTTCTTTTCCTTCTTACTTTCTCTCTCTCTCTCCTTTCTTCCTTTCCTTCAGACTAAGTTAAAAAAAGTGGTCGCTGGAGTGATTTTTCTTCTCCTCCACATGAAAACAAGTGGAGGAGGAGGAGGAGGAGGACGAAGAGGAGGAAGAGGAGGACAGTGAGTGGGAGGCAAAAGACGTGGAGATGGAAATGGAGGAGCTAGCAGAGGAAGAGAAGGAGAGACAAGACGAAGTGGAGGAGGAAGAGGAGGTGGAGGAGGAGGAGGAGGAGGAGGAGGAGGAGGGAACGATACGCCAGGAATTAAATAACAACCTTGCCGAGTGTGTCTTCAGAAAGCTATTTACCTGAAGGAGACTGTTATTATCTCTCTCTCTCTCTCTCTCTCTCTCTCTCTCTCTCTCCCTTTTTATCTGTCTGAAGAGAAGAGGAAATTAATGTTACTCCTTTTTCCTTCCTTTTCTTCCTTTTCCTCTTCCTCTTGCTTATCTGTCAGGCAAGAGGAGGGAAGGGAATGAATGCTAATTATTTTTCTTTCTTCCTTCGTTCCTCTTTTTCTTATTCAACTGTGTGACAAGAGGAGACGAGAAGAAACGAGAATACCCATTTTTCCTCTTCCTCTTCCTCTTCCTTATCTATTGCCCAAGAGGAGCGGAAGAAAAACTGATTAGAGTATTTTTCTTTCTTTAATTTTCTTCCTCTTTTCTGTCTTACTCTTTTCCTCTAAGTGAAGTTAATTGAGGATGTTTTTTTCTCTCTTAATATTCCTTCCTCTTGAATTTTTTCCTTCCTCTCGTTTTTTTTTCTCTCCCTCCCTTCCTCTTTCTCTCCCGCTTATCTCTCGGCCAAGTGGAGGGAGGAAGAAATAACCAGAATGAATCTTTCCATCTGGCTCAAGAGGAGAAGGAGGAGGAGGAGGAGGAGGAGGAGGAGGAGGAGGAAGATCGACTAACAATGCAATATCATCCACGGGGGAGACTATTATTGCCCCTCCTTGCGCCCTACTGTATTATTTTATTTATTTTTTATTTCTGTTGTTTTATTCGTAAATGTCAAATCTAGAACTGGAGGGACAGAAAAAGGACGAACCGAGTGAGGAGGATGTTTTTTTCTTTCTTAATATTCCTTCCTCTTGAATTTTTCCTTCCTCTTGTTTTCTCTCTCCCTCCCTTTCTTCTTTCTCTCCCGCCCTCTTCAATTAACTGCTTTTTTTTTTTACTCTACGTTCATAATTAAAACAGATTACTAAAAACGATATGAAAAAGAAGAGAAAGGAAAGAAAGAAGGACAGTAAAGAAAGAAAGAAAGAAAGAAAGGAATAAGGGAAAGAAATAAAGAGAGAAATAAAGAAAAAAAGGGGAAATTAAAATAGATTACTAAAAACGAATATCAAGAAGATAAGGGAAGAAAAAATGACGGTAAAGAAAGAAAGAAAGAAAGAATGAGAATAAAGAATGAATGAAAGTAAGAGTGAATGTATACAAGAGGAGAGTAGGTAAGATAAACAGGTAAGCAGGTAAACAGGTAGATTGACAGGTAGACAGATAGACAGGTAGATAGGCAGGTACACAGGTAGGCTGGTTAACGAGGGGGAGGAGCAGGTGAAAGGGAGAGTAAGAGGGAGAAGGAAGGTGGAGATGAGAGAGAGAAGAAGAGGAAAAGGAGGAAGAGGAAAGGAAGATAGATTGCAGAAGAGGAAGGGATGAAAGAGGAAGAGGACTAAGAGGTAAGAGAGAGAAGAGGAGGAAGAGGTAAGAAAGATGTATTGTAGAGGAGGAGAGGATAAAAGAGGAAGAGGAGTAAGAGGAAGAGGAAGAGGAAAGGAAGATAGACTGTACAAGAGAAAATGATGAAAGAGGAAGAGGAAGAGGAGGAAGAGGAAGGGAGGTGGAGGTAAGAGAGAGAAGAGGAAGAGACATTAAAGAGGAAGAGGAAAGGAAGATATATAGATTGTAGAAGAGGACAAGATGAAAATAAAGAAAAAAAAAGAAAAAAAATGGAGATGAAAAATAAAAATGAAGGAAAAAACGAAGATAAAATAAAGATGAAGTAGATAAGAAGTAGGTGTGTGTGTGTGTGTGTGTGTGTGTGTGTGTGTGTGTGTGTGTGTGTGTGTGTGTGTGTGTGTGTGTGTGTGTTTTAATCCCAGGCAAGAAGTAAGTGAGAGAGTGTGTTTTTCAAGGCTCCTCCTCCTCCTCCTCCTCCTCCTCCTCCTCCTCCTCTTCTTGTCTTCTTTCCTTCCTTCCTTCCACTTTTATTACCTCGTTCACTCTCCAGAAGCCTCCACCTCTCTCTCTCTCTCTCTCTCTCTCTCTCTCTCTCTCTCTCTTCTGTTTTCCTTCCTTTATCTTCTCTTTTATCTCTTTCTGATTGCCACTTTCCTCCTTTCCTCCTCCTTTCTCACGCATTTACACGTTTAATACTGGTTTCCTTTCGTCTCCTTTATCTCTCTTTTTCTTCAGTGTATTTATTTCTCTTCTTTTCTTTTCTCCATTTTTTGCTTTCAGTTTTTATATCCTATTTTCTTCAATGTTTTTTTCTTCTTTTTCTTTACTTCATTTTTTGCATTCGTTTGTTCTATCCTATCTTTCTTTCTTCTCTTTTCTTCATTTTTTGCTTTTGGTTTTTATATTCTATCTTTCTTCAATTGTCTTCCTTTCTCTTCTTCTTTTCTCCATTTTTTGCTTTCGTTTTCTCTCTCCTTTCTTTAATTTTTTCCTTTTTCTTTACTCCATGTTTTGTTCTTTCATCTTTCCTTTCCTTTCTTCAATGTCTATCTTTTTTTTCTTTTCTTTTCTTCTTTTTTATACGAAACTGAAGCCTCACTAAAAATAAAAATACACAGTCAATATTTTCTTTTTCTATTCAAGTCAAATCTACTGTTCAAACATTCACTATTGTTGTTTTTACTATTGTCGAGAAAGTGAAAAGAGGAAAAGAAACTGAACATGACAAGATTACGTTCACTACAGACTCCTTTCTTTCTTTTCTTCACCTTTTCTTCACTTTTCATATCTCAGTTCTTTTCCGTCTGTCTCCCTCTCTCTCTCCTTTTCTTTTTATTCATATTTTTTTCATTATCTAATTAACACTTGACTATATCGCATTCAGAAAACTTCCTCACTTTCTTTCACTCTTTTTTTCTCTCCTCATATTTTTCTTCGTTTCTCTCCTTTTCCTTCCCTCTTTCTCTTTTCATTCATTTTTTTCCTCTTTTCACATTTCATTTATTCTTCTTCTTCTTCTCTCTCTCTCTCTCTCTCTCTCTCTCTCTCTCTCTCTCTCTCTCTCTCTCTCTCTCTCTTTTTTTACTTTTTTACCTCTATTCGTATTTCTTTTCTCTCTCCTTCCCTCTCCCCATCTCTCTCTCTTCTTTCATTTTTTCCTCTCCTCATATCTCTCTTCTTTCCTCTCCCTCTCTCCCTCTCTCGTCTTTTTTTATACACATTCTCCTCAACAATGTAATTTATTTATATTTTTATTTATTCGCCCTCACGCGCCCTCTCATTCCCTTCTTTTTTTCACTTTCCGTATCACACTTTTTCCTAACGAGACAAAAACGAACAAACAAACAAACAAACAAACTGGAAAAGGTGTGCAGTGAGGGGCAGGTAAATGAGGGGAGGGAGAGAGGGGGAGGGAAGGAAGGGGAAGGGAAGGGAGGAGAGGGAAGGGAAAGGGTAATGAAAGGAGATAGGGCAGGAGGGAAGGAGGGAGGGAGGGAAGAAGGGAGGCGAAGGAGGAGGAGGAGGGAGAGAGGGAGAGGAGAAGGGAGGGAGGGAAGGAGGTAGAAGGTAAGGGAAGGCAGTAAAATAAGAGAGAATGAGGGAGGAAGAGAAAGAGAGAAAGAACGAAAGAGAAGAGGAAGAGAAAAAGGAGAGAGAGGTAGAGAGAGGGAAGAAGAAACGACTGAAGAAGAGAAGAAGATAATAAAGAAAGGGAATAAAGAAGGAGTGAAATATAAATAAAGAAGAAAACAAAAGGAGAAAAAAAATGAAAAAACAGGAAATTAAAAAGAGGAAAAATTATATAATGAAGAAAGAGGGGAAGAGGGAAGGAGCGGAGAAGGAGGAAGGAAGAGAGAGAAAGAGGAAGAGAAGACAAAGTAAGGAAGAAAAGAATAACAAGAAGAAATAAGAGGAAAACGAAGACAGAACGAAGTGAGGAAGAGGGAAGGAGCGAAGAAGGAGGAAGGAAGAAAGAAAGAGAAAGAAAAGACGAAGTAAGGAAGAAAGAATAACAAGAAGAAATAAGAGGAAAACGAAGACAGAACGAAGTGAGGAAGAGGGAAGGAGCGAAGAAGGAGGAAGGAAGAAAGAAAGAGAAAGAAAAGACGAAGTAAGGAAGAAAAGGAAAACAAGAAAAAAGGAGGAAAACGAAGATAGGACGAAGTGAAAAAATGAAGGAGACTCAAGAAGGAAGAGAAGGTTAACAAGAGGAGGAGGAGGAAGAGGACGAGGAGGGGCAAGAGTACAAGAGGAGAGAAGAGGACAAGAGGAGCGGATTGTGTTGTATCTCATTAATCTCACTCAAATAATTTTCCTCTTTTTTTCTTCTTCTTCCTCTTCTTCTTCTTCTTCTTCCTCCCTGACAAAGAAAATAAGTCTTCCTCCTCTTCCTTTATTCTCTTCTTTTCTTTCTTTCTCTTTTATTTATTTTGTTTATTCAAGTTATTCTTCTTTATCTTTGTCTTCATTTTCTTCCTTTTTCTTCTTCTCTCTCTCTCTCTCTCTCTCTCTCTCTCTCTCTCTCTCTCTCTCTCTCTCTCTCTCTCTCTCTCTCTCTCTCTCTCTTCTCATTCTCTTTTTACTTTTCTTTCTTTCATTCTTTCTTTCTTTCTTTCTTTCTTCCTCCCTTTTTTCCTTCTTTCCTTCCCATATTTTATTCATCCTTAATATTTCTCCTTACCTTCTTTCTCTCTCTCCTTACTGACCTCCTCCTCCTCTTCCTCCTCCTCTTCTTCTTCCTCCTCCTCCTCCTCCTCCTCCTCATCCACCATCACGTCCACCACCTCATTTTTTACATATTACACATTTTTCGTCCTTCCCTCCTCCTCCTCCTCCTCCTCCTCCTCCTCCTCATTGACCTTTTCATTTTCCTTCCTCCTGTTCTTGTCATCCTCTTTCTCTTCCACTCCTTCCTCCTCCTCCTCCTCCTCCTCCTCCATTACCATCTCCCCCGCAATGGGTGATCACAAACCCCTTTGAGAGGAGTTACGACCTTAAGGGAGAAGGGAGAAGAGGGGAGAAGAGGGGAGAATAGGTAAGGAGGAGGAGGAGGAGGAGGAGGAGGAGGAGGACAAGATGGACTAAAGGAGTTAGCTGAAAAAGAGGAGAGAGAAAACGAACAGGAGGAGGAGGAAGACGAGGAGGAGGAGGAGGAAGAAGAGGAGGAGGAGAAGGAGGAGGAGGAGGAGGAGGAGGAGGAGGAGGAGGAGGAGGAGGAGGAGAAGGAGATCATTCTTAACTCGGAGAAACAATTTAGGTTCCTTGCGTAGCTTACCTGAAGAAGGGAAGGGAAAGGAAGGGAAGGGAAGGGAAGGGAAGAGCAGTGATGGAAAGGAAAGTGAGGGGAGAGGAAGGGAAGGGAAGGGAAGGGACGAGCAGAGATGGAAAGGAAAGTGAGGGGAAGGGAAGGGAAGGGAAGGGAAGGGAGGGGATGGGAAGGGAAGGGAAGGGAAGGGAAGGGAAGGGAAGGAAAGGGAAGGAAGAGGAAGGGAAGAGGAAGGGAAAGGGAAGGGAAGGAAGAGGAAGGGAAGGAAGAGGAAGGGAAGGGAAGGGAAGGGAAAGGCAAGGAGGTGAATACGGGTGTGTAAATGAAAGGGCATTGATATGAAGTGAAGGGGAGAGGAGGAGGAGGTGGAGGAGGAGGAGGAGGAGGAGGAGGAGGAGAAGGAGAAGGAGGAGGAGGAGGAGGAGGAGGAGTGGGAATAGGTCCAGAGAGAGGAGCGAGGTCAAGGGTGAGAAGACATGGAGAGGAGGAGGAGGAGGAGGAGGAGGAGGAGGAGGAGGAGGAGGAGGAGGAGAAGAAGAGGAATGACGGGAATGATAAATTTGGAGTAGGAGGAGGAGGAGAAGGAGGAGGAAGAGGGGCCGAAGGAGGAGAAGGTGTAGGAGGCTGGAGTAAACTTTGGAGAAGGTGGAAGAGGAGGAGGAGGAGGACGAGAAAGAAGAGAAGGAAATGAAGAAGGTGAATAAGAAGTAGGAGGAGGAGGAGGAGGAGGAGGAGGAGGAGGAGGCGGAGCAGGAGAAGGGGGAGAAGTTATGGGCAGGTCAAGGAAAGGAGAAGGAGGAGGAGGAGGAGGAGGAGGAGGAGGAAGAGGAAGAAGAGGAGGAGATTGGAGAAGAAGAAAATGAAGAATATAGAGTGTGAGGGAGACGATGACGAAATAGAGAAGACAAAACAATAAAGAAAAAAGAAAAAGATAAAGAGGAAGAAAGGATGAAAAAAAGAGAAAAATAATTGCAAGAAAAAATAAAAGAAAGAAAAAGGAAAAGGGAAAGAAAGAAGCATAAAGAAGAGAGAGAGAGAGGAAAGGAAAGAGAATGAAATGGAGGAAGGAGAAAAAATAAAATAAAGAGAGAGAGAAACAGAGAGAAAAGGGGAAAGAAAGAGAGGGGAAGGAAAGAAGGGGAAGAAAAGAAGGGAAGGGAAGAAAGGGGCAAGCGAGGGTCATCTTTAGGACATAAGGAATGGGAATTTATGTCTGTGAGAGAGAGAGAGAGAGAGAGAGAGAGAGAGAGAGAGAGACGAACATAAACACACACACACACACACAAAACCTTCCGTGATTTTTTTTCTTTTTTTTTTACTCAAGCTGTTGTTGTTTTCGGGAGGTAAGGTCTCTCTCTCTCTCTCTCTCTCTCTCTCTCTCTCTCTCTCTCTCTCTCTCTCTCTCTCTCTCTCTCTCTTGGGAATGGCAAACTCAATAAGAATACCATAAAATATCTCTTCTCCTCTTCTTCCCTCTTCTCCTCTTCTTCCCTCTTCTCTCCTCTTCCTCTTCCTCTTCTCTTCCTTCTCTTCTTCCTCTTCTCTTCTTTATCTTTTTTTCTTTCCTCTTGTCTGCTACTCTCTCTTTTTACCTCTTTTATCCTTCCTTCTCTTTTCTCTCTCTTCCTCCTGTCCTCTTTTCCTTCTCTTCTTCTTCTTCTTCTTCCTCTGTTGCTATCGTTTTCTCTTCTCTCTTCTCTTTCCCCTTCTTCTCTATTTCTCCTTCCCTCTTCTTCTCTCTTCTCCCTTCTCTTCTACCCTTTTCTCTCTTCCTCTATCTTCTTTCTTCTCTATATCTTCGTTTTCTTTCCTCTTCTTCTGTTCCCTTCTTCTCTTCTCCTTTATTCTCAACTCCCCTCTTCTCTCTACCTTCCTTTCCCTATCTTCTTTTCTTCTTCCTCTCTTTGTCTTCATTTTCTTCCATCCTTTCTTGTGTTCAGAGCCTTCACTTCCAGTTTTCCCTTCCCTCAGCTGTTTCCTCTTCCTCCTCCTCCTCCTCTTCTTCCTCCTCCTCCTCCTCTTCTTCCTCTTCCTCCTCCTTGAGTATTTTTTTCTTCTATTTTGCCTCAATTTCCTTCTCTCCCCTTTGCTTCTTTTCTTCCTGTCTTCTTCCTTGAATGCTTCCTATCAACGTTTTCTTCTATTTCTTCTTCTTCTTCTTTTTCCCTCCTCCTCCTCCTCCTCCTCCTCCTCTTCCTACTACTAATCCAAATCCAAATACGACACCTCCTCCTTGTCTTGATTTCCTCCTCCTCCTCCTCCTCCTCTCCTCTTCTTCCTCCACTCCTCTTCTTCCTCCTTCTCTTCCTCCTCCTCCTGTTCCTCATCTTCAGACACCACTTGACCACTCTACAGCTTCACCTCCTCCTCCTCCTCCTCTTCCTCCTCTTCCTCCTCCTCCTCCTCCTCCTCCATTCTCTTATTGGCTTTGTTAGAACATGAAGCCAATTAAATCCTTCATTCATTCCCTTCCTTCCTTCCTTCCTTCCTTCATCCCTTCTTTCTTCCTTTCTTTCTTTTCCCCTTCCTTTCATATATTTCCTTCCTTCTTTATCTCATGCCTTTCTTCCTTCCTCCACTCCTACTTTCTTTCACAACCTTCCTTTCTTTTTTCCTTCCTTTCTTTCTTCCTTTCTTTCTTTCTTTCTTTCTCCCTTCCTTTCATATATCTTTCTTTCCTTCATTATTTCCTGCGTTTCTTCCTTCCTTCATTCTCACTTTCTTTCACATCCTTCCTTTCTTCTTTCCTTCCTTCCTTCCTTCTGTTCTACCTTCCTCTATTCCCACTTTCTCTTCCTTCCTTTCTTCCTTGCTTCCTTCCTTCCTGTCCTACCTCCTTCCTTCTTCAATTCATTCTCAGCATCCCTCCCTCTCTCCTTTGTTATTCCCTCCCTCTCCTTCCTTCCTTTCCTCCTTCCCTCCTTCCTTCCTTCCTTTCCTCCTTCCTTCCTTCCTTCCTTCACTCACTCACTCGGTCGAACAAAAGAAAGAATAAATCACTCAAAACAGGAGAATAACGGAAACAAAAGACTCTCTCTCTCTCTCTCTCTCTCTCTCTCTCTCTCTCTCTCTCTCTCTCTCTCTCTCTCTCTCTCTCTCTCTCTCTCTCTCTCTCTCTCTCTCTCTCTCTCTCTCTCTCTCTCTCCTGGCAGCCTCTTGGCGTCTAAAAATAGCTCACAGACGTCCAGGAAAACCCAACTTTGGACCAGGAGGAGGAGCAAAAGAAGGAGGAGGAGGAGGAGGAGGAGGAGGAGGGTGAAAGGGTAGAGAAAGGGAAAAAATGAGGGTCGATGGGTGAGGAAAATGGTACAAAGAAAAGGACGAAAATGGGAAGAAGAGGAGGAGGAGGAGGAGGAGGAGGAGAAAAAAGGGGGAGACTGAAGGGGTAGAGAAAGTAAAAAAAAAAAAAGAGAGAGAGAGAAGGATGGAGGAGTATGGAAAAAAAAGTATAAGGGGACGAAAAAGGAAAAGAAGAGAACGAAAACGAGAATAAGAGGAAGAGGAGGAGGAGGAGGAGGAGGAGGTCATTAGTGGCAGGTAAGGGTCAGAGAGAGGAGTCACCCCTTAATGGCGTTCACTGCAATCCGTTTTCTGTGGCGGATGTGTCAGGAGAGAGAGAGAGAGAGAGAGAAAATTGCTCGACAGTATCAGCATAGAGATTAGGTTCTTAAAATTACTCTCTCTCTCTTAAATTATGCATGTAGTCAATAAAAATGCAAATTACACGTCCTTATATCACAATAATAATAATAATAATAATAATAATAATAATAATAATAATAATAATAATAATAATAATGAATTAAAGATAGTAATGAAATCGTTGCTATTGTTTCTAGTGTTACTATCTTCTTTTTATTCTTTCTTCTTCTTCTTCTTCTTCTTCTTTATCATGTTTTTTTTCCTCTCCTTCACTTTATCTTCCTTCTTCCTTGTCTTTCTTCTCTTAACCCTATTCTTTTCCTTATTTTCCTTCCTCATCCTCTAATTTGTACTCTTATTATTATTATTATTATTATTATTATTATTATTATTATTATTATTATTATTATTATCATTATTATCATCATTATCACAACCATCGATATCAACAGTCCGCCTCTCAGGTAATTATGTGTAACCTGCATTTCTCTCGCTGTTAATTAGGGCAGACGAAGGACAGGTGTGTGTGTGTGTGTGTGTGTGTGTGTGTGTGTGTGTGTGTGTGTGTGTGTGTGTGTGTGTGTGTGTGTGTGTGTTGTTGTTGTTGTTGTTGATTTCCTTTATTTCCCCGATGGATTTTTTTTTTCATACAATATTCATCTTTTAAATTTTCCGTCTTCAAAATTCATTACTTCGCTCCAGTTTTCCAGATGGCAAGGATGGTGAAAAGATGATGATGATGATGATGACGGTGATGACAATGACGATGATAATGGTGGAACGACTTGCATGATCTTAACTGCTTTGCTTATTGTTGCTGTTGCTGTTGTTTTCTTTTTGTTATTCGTGTTGTTATTATTATCATTGTTGTTGTTGGTGGTGGTGGTGGAGGTGGTGGTGGTGATGGTGGAGGCGGTGGTGGTGATGGTGGAGGTGGTGGTGGTATATCTCTCACGTCAGCTTCTACCATCAATATACAATACTTTCGAATATACAACAAAAAAAAGACAAAACAAAACCCAAAAAACAAATTCGAAAAAGCGCGTCTTCAGGGAAAATTGGCGAATATTGGAAAAGTTAAAGTATTGGAATTCACGGTGAGGTGGGGAACTTTTCTTTAATCTTCTTTTATCTCTACTTCTTCTTTTCCTTTCTTCATTCACTTCTTCATTTGCGAGTCAGTCAGAACGATTGAATAAAGGTAAAAAAGTGGACGGATAAATAAATCTTTTCTTTTTTCTTTTCTTTTCTTCTTTTTCTTTCCTCACTCACTTCTAAATTTGCGAGTAAGTCATAACGATTGAATGAAGATAAAAAAAAGGGGATGGATATTTGAATCTTTTTCCTTATTCTTCTTTTCCTTACTTCCTTTTATCCTTTCCTCACTCACTTCTTCATTTGCGAGTAGGTAAGTCATAAACCACTTCTTCATTTGCGAGTAGGTAAGTCATAAACCACTTCTTCATTTGCGAGTAGGTAAGTCATAAACCACTTCTTCATTTGCGAGTAGGTAAGTCATAAACCACTTCTTCATTTGCGAGTAAGTCATAAACCACTTCTTCATTTGCGAGTAAGTCATAAACCACTCCTTCATTTGCGAGTAAGTCATAAACCACTCCTTCATTTGCGAGTAAGTCATAAACCACTTCTTCATTTGCAGGTAGAAGTCATAAACCACTTCTTCATTTGCGAGTGAAGTCATAAACCACTTCTTCTTTTGCGAGTAAGTCATAAACCACTTCTTCATTTGCGAGTAAGTCATAAACCACTTCTTCATTTGCGAGTAAGTCATAAACCACTTCTTCATTTTGCGAGTAAGTCATAAACCACTACTTCATTTGCGAGTAAGTCATAAACCACTCCTTCATTTGCGAGTAAGTCATAAACCTCTTCTTCATTTGCGAGTGTCATAAACCACTCCTTCATTTGCGAGTAAGTCATAAACCACTTCTTCATTTGCGAGTGTCATAAACCACTCCTTCATTTGCGAGTAAGTCATAAACCACTTCTTCATTTGCGAGTAAGTCATAAACCACTTCTTCATTTGCGAGTGTCATAAACCACTCCTTCATTTGCGAGTAAGTCATAAACCACTTCTTCATTTGCGAGTAAGTCATAAACCACTACTTCATTTGCGATGAAGTCATAAACCACTTCTTCATTTGCGAGTAAGTCATAAACCACTTCTTCATTTGCGAGTAAGTCATAAACCACTTCTTCGTTGCAGGTAAGTCATAAACCACTTCTTCATTTGCGAGTAACTCATAAACCACTTCTTCATTTGCGAGTAAGTCATAAACCACTTCTTCATTTGCGAGTAAGTCATAAACCACTTCTTCATTTGCGAGTAAGTCATAAACCACTCCTTCATTTGCGAGTAAGTCATAAACCACTTCTTCATTTGCGAGTAAGTCATAAACCACTCCTTCATTTGCGAGTAAGTCATAAACCACTCCTTCATTTGCGAGTAAGTCATAAACCACTTCTTCATTTGCGAGTAAGTCATAAGCCACTTCTTCATTTGCGAGTAAGTCAAAAGCCACTTCTTCATTTGCGAGTAAGTCATAAACCACTTCTTCATTTGCGAGTAAGTCATAAACCACTTCTTCATTTGCGAGTAAGTCATAAACCACTCCTTCATTTGCGAGTAAGTCATAAACCACTTCTTCATTTGCGAGTAAGTCATAAACCACTTCTTCATTTGCGAGTAAGTCATAAACCACTTCTTCATTTGCGAGTAAGTCATAAACCACTTCTTCATTTGCGAGTAAGTCATAAACCACTTCTTCATTTGCGAGTAAGTCAGAACGGATGAGTGAATGAGTATAAAAAAAAAGTTAAAAATGAATGAAACCGTTTTTATTTCCTCTCTCCTTTTCTTCTTCCCACCCTTCTTCATTTGAGAGTAGGTCAGAACGAGTGAATGAGTGAGCGTGTGAATGAATGAATGAGTGAATGAATGAATGAATGAAAAGAAAATAAGTGGACGAATATATAAATCTTTTTTTCTTCTTTATTTATTTCCTTTTCTCCTTCCCACCCTCTGTCATTAGCTAGTAAGTCAGAATGAATGAATGAATGAATGAATGAGAAGAAACTAAGTGGACGAATTCCCCACACACCTTCACCCCACTCTTCTCCTCCCCTCCTTCCCTTCCCCTCTTCCCCCCCACACACTACCCCTTCAACCTCTCCTCCCCCCCACACACACAGCATACCAGGAGAACAAAAAATATGCAGGCAGCACACATAAACATATTCGAGGGTCGAGTCACGGGTGAGCGGCCAAGCTTGTGATGTGAGTGACGGGTCCGATATGCAGGGACGAGGGGACAGGTGAGGGCAGGTGAGGGGCAAGTAAGGACAGGTACACATATTATTATTTACCTGTGTGGGGGAAAGGGGGGGAGGGTGATGTGTGGGGGGGAGGGGTGTGTGTATGTGTGTATCTATCTTATCTAGCTATATATCTATCTGTCTAGCTATCTCTTTGTCTATCCATTGAATTCCTTCATGACAGAGACAGACTGAGAGAGAGGAAGGAATAAAGAAAGAAAGAAAAAAGGAAGAAAGGAGGAGTGAATGAAGGAAGGAGGGAAGTTAGAAAGAAAGAAAAAGAAAGAAAAGAAAGAAAGAAGATAGATAGATAGATGGACAGAGAGAGAGACAGGGAGGTTGATGAGCAAGTGACTGAGGGGAATGAGAATGAAAGGAGAAAAAATTGCTGTTTGATGTTGCGCCGCGTTCTGAAAGTGACGGGAATGAGGGGATGAAGAAGAAGAAGAAGAAGAGGAAGAAGAAGAAGAAGAAGAAGAAGAAGAAGAAGAAGAAGAAGAAAAAGAAGATGATGATGGTGATGATGATGATGATGATGATGAAGAAGAAGAAAAAAACAGAAATAAAAGAAGAAGTAGAAAATGAAGAAGAAGAAGAAGAAGAAGAAGAAGAAGAAGAAGGAACGAGAAAAGAAATAATAAGAAGGCGATGGAAGGAAAAAGAAGATGGAAGAAGGAGGCGAAGAAGGAAGACGAAGAAAGAAGAGGAGGAGGAGGAGGAGGAGGAAGATACATGGAAAGATGTCTTGAAGGAGAAAGAGAAATGATAAGCAGGACAAAAAAAAGCAACAAGATGAAGAAGTGGGACAGTCGAGGAGGAGGAGGAGGAGGAGGAGGAGATGAAGAAGAGCCAGGAGTAAAAAGCAGGAGATGAAGGGAAGCAAGTCTGTGTGTGTGTGTGTGTGTGTGTGTGTGTGTGTGTGTGTGTGTGTGTGTGTGTGTGTGTGTGTGTGTGTGTGGTCTGAATGGGGTCTGATTGCCTGTCTCGTCTCTGCTATCACTGACCTGCTTTCCCTAGCTCAATAAACAAAAAACAACAAAGAAATACAAAACAACCCTCCTTCTCTTCCTCCTCCTCCTCCTCCTCCTCCTCCTCTTCCTCTTCTTCTCTTCCTCTTTCCAGAACGATCTTCATAACCTTTTCATCAGTGCATAAAGAGACAAACACACACACACACAGACACACACATACAAACAGACAGACAGAGAGACTTGCTTTCCACTTAACGACAGACGGAAGAAGATGAAGGAAGACAGAAGAGGAAAGAGGAAGAGGAGTAAAGAAGAAGGAAGAATAAAAATGGTAATAAAAAGAGAAATAAAATTATAAAACATGCTTAAACTGACATCCATGAGAGAGAGAGAGAGAGAGAGTGTTCGTGTGTGTGTGTGTGTGTGTGTGTGTGTGTGTGTGTTTATGGGACCTTTGCGAGCAGAGTCAAACAATAAAAAGTTTGACCAAAAAGGAAAACAAATTAAGGAGGACGAAAAGAAAGAGAAAAACGAAGAAAGAGGAGGAGGAGGACGAAGAAAAGAAAGAAGAAAAGAAGAAAGAGAAGATAAAAAGAGAAAAAATAAATTAAAATAAGATCACATACAAAAAAAAAAAAAGAAGAGCAGGAAAAGAGATAAAATGAAGTGAAAAAAGGAATTAAAAAGAAAAGGTAAGAAAAACAATAATAAAGAAAATAAAACTGACACCGAAGAAAAGAAATAGAAAGAAAAAAGTAAAAAAGAAGAAAAAAGAAAAGGAGGAGGAATAAAGAAAGAAAAATAAAAGTGCATTCGAGTAAAACTGAAGATGGTAAGTGATTGAAAAGAGAAGAGAGAGAGAGAGAGAGAGAGAGAGATTTGGAAGACTGAAAGAAGCCAAAAAGTTAATCGATTGAAAGAAAATAAATTGTAAAGATAAAAACGGAAGAATGTGAAAAAAGATGGAAGAAAATTGATAGATAGATAGATAGATGAACAGATAGGAAGAAGTGAATGGGCAGGTAGATAGAAAGATAGGTAGGTAAGTATTTCGGTGGGTGGTAGATACAGATATGATAGATAAATAGACATAGATAGATAGATTGATGGATGAATGAATAGATAGATAGATACACAGATATAGATAGATAGGCAGAATGAGAGATTAAAAAAGAAATCAAGGAAAAATAAAAAGGAAAGATAATTAATGAAAGAAAGGAAAGAAAGGAAAGAAAACGAATTGAGGGAGAGTAAGGGAGGGACGAAAACGAAAAAGAGGAAAGAAAAAAGAAAAGGAAAAAAGAGGAGGGAAAAAAAGGAAAAAAGAGAAGGAAAAAAGAAAAGGGAAAAAGAGAAGGAAAAAAGCGAAGGAAAAAAGAGAAGGAAAAAAAAGGAAAAGGGAAAAAGAGAAGGGAAAAAAGAGAAGGGAAAAAAAGGAAAAAAGAGAAGGGAAAAAAGAAAAGGGAAAAAAGAAAAGGGAAAAAAGAAAAGGGAAAAGAAGGGAAAAAAGGAGAAAAGAAGGAAAAAGAAAGGAAAAAGAAAAGTGAAAGAAAAGGAAAAAGAGAAGGAAAAATAGAGAAGAAAAAAGAGAACGAAAAAGAGGAAAGAAGAAAGAAAAGGAAAAAAGAGATGGAAAAATAGAAAAGGATTAAAAGAAGAAAAAAAAGAGGGGAAAAATAAAAATGGGAAATGGAGAGGCGCGGGAAAATAGACTTTGGGTCAAAATTGGGAAGACCGGAAATTTAGTGTCGATATCAGTCCAGAGAATGGAGAGAGAGAGAGAGAGAGAGACATACATACATACATACAGACAGACAGACAGACACACTTAAGAGAGGAAAAAAGGAAGAAAAAATGAAAGAAAAGAAAAAGAAAAAAAAAGACACGCAGTAAAAATTAACGAAAACAGAAAAAAACGAGGAACCAAAAGAGAGGAAGAGAAATAAAAGATAGGGAGAGAGACGAAAGAGAAAAAGAGAAAGAATGAAAGAAAGGGAAGAAACAGTAATCGAGGAAAGAAATACAGTAAAAAACAAAAACCAAAAAAAAAAAAAAAAAAAAAAAAAAAAAAAAAAAAAAAAAAAAAAAAAAAAAAAAAAAAAAAAAATAAAAAAAAAAAAAAAAAAAAAAAAAAAAAAAAAAAAAAAAAAAATAAAAAAAAAAAAAAAAAAAAAAAAAAAAAAAAAAAAAAAAAAAAAAAAAAAAAAAAAAAAAAAAAAAAAAAAAAAAAAAAAAAAAAAAAAAAAAAAAAAAAAAAAAAAAAAAAAAAAAAAAAAACAAAAAAAAAAAAAAAAAAAAAAAAAAAAAAAAAAAAAAAAAAAAAAAAAAAAAAAAAAAAAAAAAAAAAAAAAAAAAAAAAAAAAAAAAAAAAAAAATACATAAAAACACAAAAAACAAAAAAAAAAAACAACAAAAACAAAAAAAAAAAAAAAAAAAAAATAAAAAAAAAAAAAAAAAAAAAAAAAAAAAAAAAAAAAAAAAAAAAAAAAGAGTGTGTGTGAGGAAAAAAGAGAGTGAGAGAGAGAGAGAGTGTGTGTGTGAGAGAGATATGAGGTGGCATGGTCGGACAGAACACTCACAACTCTGCAGGGAATACAAACCATTTCATTAGCACCACCACCACCACCACCACCACCACCACACCCCTTTTCATACCCCTTAACAACCCTTCCTCCTCCTCCTCTCCTCCTATATATCTCCCTCTGATTGCATTGCACAGACACAACACACAACTACAATCAAAATATCATTATATATATATATAGATATATCTCTTCATTTTGATATATATATCTTACTCAACCTTTCTTTCCTCAACAACATATTTAAAATCCTCATCTTTTCTCTCCTTCTTTCTTTGCTTTCCTCTCCCTATCTTTTTTTCTCTTCTTACTTTCCTTTCCTTTCATTTCTTTCTCTCTCTCAATCTTTCTTTCCCTTTCAAATCTCCTTTCAAATACTCCTTTCATCCTTTATCTCTCTCACATTCTCTTACCTATATCTAAACCATCTCTGTTTCCTCTCTCTCCATCATCATTTCAATTTCCTTCCCTTCATTAACTCCATCTCTCCACTTTGGTTTCAACCTACACAGAGTTTCATCCCTTCTCTACCTATTCCTTCTTCCCTTCTTCCTTAACTACCTCTATTTCATGTTTCCTTTCCTCCTTCATTGATCTTTAACATCACTTCATTCTCATTTATCTCCTCCTTCTCCTCTCTTGCCTCTCTTCCTTCCTTTCCTTTCTTCATACTCTCCTCCCCCCCTACATCCAGGTCACAGTACACCTGGATCTCACCTGAGGCCCACCTGAGCTCCTCGTCTGCTAATTAGTGAAGGAAGCGGTGACGAAGGAGTGACAACAACTTAGAACCAGAGACTCTCCCCACTCTCCCCTCTCCTCTTCTCCCCTCATGTATTTGATTCTCCCTCTCTTCCTCTACACTTCTTTCTCCCCTATGCTCTCTACTCTTAATCCCATCTACCTCTTCTTTCCTCCTACCCTCTCCCTCTCCTCTTTTTTCTCCATACCTGACTCCCCTCTCTCCTTCTCTTTCCTCCCCTAACACAATCTACTCTCACTTCTCCTCTCTCTCTCTCTCTAAAACTCTTTCCCTCCCTATCATTATGTTTCCTCCTATTTCCTCCCCATCCTCCCCTTTCCTCCACATAAATCATTACCTCTCTCCTTTTTTACCTCCACTCTTCTCTCTTTTTTCTACCTCCTCTTACTTTTACCTCCATTCTCTCCCTCTTTCATTCTATCCATTTTCCTTCTTCTCTCCTTTCTATTTCATTCTGCCTGTTACTATTTGCCTTCTCCTCTTCTCTCGTCTCTCCTCCATTCTCTTCCCTCCTCTTCTCCACTTTGTCTCCTCCCCTCAGTGTAACTTCCCTCCTCTCTCCTTGTTCTGCTTTTTCCCCTCTTATATCGTTCTTCCTCTCCTGCCTTCCCCTCTCCTTCCCATCCACCCTCTCCTCCTCATCCCCCTTCCCTTCCTTCTCTGTCTGCCTCTTTCCCCTTTTCCCCTTCTTCCTCTCACCCACCCCCTTCCTTTTTCCTCGACCACCCCTCCTCCTTCCTCCTCTCCCACTTCATCAGGTACAATTTTTCTCTCATTCATATTTTGTCCCTTTGATTCAAGTTGATTAGCCTCCGTCTGTTTACCTGTCAAATCTGTCTAACTTGTCTGTGTGTGTGTGTGTGTGTGTGTGTGTGTGTGTGTGTGTGTGTGTGTAGTAATTTTCCCCTCATTACCTTCTCCTTATCTTCTCTTATCTCTCGTTTATCTATTTACTCTTTTTATGGTTTATTGGGATATTGATTTTCTCTCTCTCTCTCTCTCTCTCTCTCTCTCTCTCTCTCTCTCTCTCTCTCTCTCTCTCTCTCTCTCTCTCTCTCTCTCTCTCTCTCTCTCTCTCTCTCTATCTCTTAACTTTCTCCCTCCTTCATCTTTACTCTCCTTCCCTTCTTCAAAGCTCTAACAAAGTAATCGATCTTAAACATATGAGACTTGACTACTAAAACAGTTCAGACACTATTAATTATTTTCCAGTAGTAGTAAAAGTAATAGTAGTAGTAGTAGTAGTAGTGATAGTAGTAAGTAAAGTGATAGTAGTAGTAATAGCACCTTGATGGTATTTAATCAGATTTACTATAATAGTTCACCTTCACACACACGCCTCATTAAGAGCTCAGACTTACAGGTAATCTAATGCGTAGTGGACCATCTTAACTCTCTCTCTCTCTCTCTCTCTCTCAATACCTACGACAAACAAACACACAACACATTACCTGGCCTTTCCTCCCCTCACTCTCCTTCCTCATCTTGCCCTCTCTCTCCTTTCCTTTCCTTCTTCCCCTCCCTCCATCTGTCTCCTTCAACCCTTTCCTTCTAACCTTCTTTCATCTCTTGGAATTTCTTCTTCCATCTCTGTTTCTCACCCCTTCCTCTCTCTCTTCTCTTCTCTTCCTTCCTTCCCTTCTGTATCTTCCTTCATCACCATCATCCTCCCTTCCCTTCACCCTCTTCATGTGGAATACCTTACAACACCTCCTCTCCCTCTCCTTCCGATGGTATCTGGAAAAATGGGAGGGGGGAGGAGAAATGGAAGGGAAGGGAGGAGGGGAGGAGGAGGAGAATGTAACTCTGAGGCCAATATTAACTTCCATGCATCTCTAATTAACGTTATGCATAATTAAGGTGGTGATGGTGGTGGTGGTGGTGGTCTGGTGAATTGCTGGTGGGTGTAGTGGTACTGGTGATGGGAGTTGGGTGAATGGGAGGTGGGTGGAGTAGGTGGGTCTCTCTCTCTCTCTTATCTCTCTCTCTCTCTCTCTCTCTCTCTTCTCTCTCTCTCTCTCTCTCTCTCTCTCCCCATAAACAAGAATATAGATATCAGAAATAGATAAAGTGCACATTAAGATATTGGGATTTTGCAGTGCCCTTAGCCGTTTTGGGGAGGGGAGGGAGGGAGGAGGAGAGATAAAAAATTTGTAGGATGGAGAAAGAATTGATGGACAAAAGCAGAGTTTAAAAGGAGACAAGATGACGGAGTTAAGATTTCTCTCTCTCTCCATCCTACCTTCTTCCTTTCTACCTTTTCCTTTCAGTCCTCTCAGCAATTTCTTCTCCTTCTCCTTCCTATTTTCTTCTTTCTGTAATTCTACTTACCTTCCTTCATCCCAACGATCTTTCTTTTAATTCCTTCTTTCTTCCTGTTTTCATTTTCTCTTCCTTCCTTCCTACATTCATCATCCCATTTAAATTTCCTTCTTCATCCCTATTTTCTTTTTATCTTCTCTTTTCCTTTCTCTTTCAACCTTTAATCCTTCTTTATTTTCACCTTCTCTTTTCCTTTCCTCTCAATCATCTTATCCTTCACTTCATCTTCACTCTCTCCCTCACACTCCTTTCATATCAGCCTATCCTCTCATCCCCCTCCCTCCCATCTTTAACCTCTCCTTCCCTTTCCTTCTTTTCACCCTTTCTGGCTTAATTCCTCAAATCTCCCTTCCATCTTCTCCACCTTCTCTTCTCATTCCTTCCTTTCCTTCTTTTCCTTTCTAGCCCAATTCCTCAAATCTCCTCCTTCCATCTTCCACCACATTCTCCTTCCCACCCCTCTTCCTCTCCTCCCTACAGACCAATAATCACTCCTTAACTTACTGGGTCCTTTGGTTCTTGCTGCAGATTCTCCACCTCCACTAATCACACCACTGTGCGCGGCTCTCACCTGTAATTACCTGGCCATCACGTCGTTACGGAGCCAAGAGGAAGAGGAAGAGGAAGAAGGAAAAGGAAGAAGTGTGTGTGTGTGTGTGTGTGTGTGTGTGTGTGTGTGTGTGTGTGTAGTTTTACCTACCTTTTCTCCTCACACACACACCTCTCTATCGGACTTTTACATCACACAAGCATCATCTCTCTCTCTCTCTCTCTCTCTCTCTCTCTCTCTCTCTCTCTCTCTCTCTCTCTCTCTCTCTCTCTCTCTCTCTCTCTCTCTCTCTCTCTCTCCTCTCTCTCTCTCTCTCTCTCTCTCAGCTCTATAAATGGCACAGAGAGAGAGAGAGAAGAGAAAGAAGCAGCTCAGTAAGCTCAAAACCTGCTTCACGGGGCTCAGAGACTGGCCATTAAAGTGCAAGTGTTTGGTTAAGTGGCGCTTCCGGCAGGTGTAATTGCCGTCTCAAGTGGGTACATATAGTAATAGAGGAAGAGGAGGAGGAGGAGGAGGAAGGAGGAGGAGGAGGAGGAAGAAGGAAGAGGAGTCGAGGTGGCGATGGTGGTGGTTGTCTGAAGGTTGAAGAAAGTGAAAGTGATATCTTCTCTATTCACCTGTCCGTTTTGTGAGCCAGGTGTTACCCAGGTGAAGAACTGCACATTGCTTTCACACCTGGATATACCTGCACACCTGGATAAAAGGACACATTGATACCTGGATTGCTTGGATACCTACCTTGCCCGATTATCTACTGGGTCACTGAAGAGGACTGGGTAGAGAGAAATTCCAAGGAGATTTACAGAACGAATTTTTGATATGTACTATCTCTCTCTCTCTCTCTCTCTCTCTCTCTCTCTCTCTCTCTCTCTCTCTCTCTCTCCTCTCTCTCTCTCTCTCTCTCTCTCTCTCTCTCTCTCTCTCTCTCTCTCTCTCTCTCTCTCTCTCTCTCTCTCTCTCTCTCCATATTTATATCGTCCTATCTTTCTATGTTGGTGTCTCTGTCTTACCTGTATATCTATCATCTATCTATCAATCTATATGTCTATCTCATCTATATCTATCTTGGTATGTTGGTGTCTATCAGCTAACAATCTATTTATCTATATTTATCTATCTTCTATGTTATTTCTATCTTTCTGTATGTTGCTCTATCTATCTCTATCTTCACATTTTTTGTGTGTCTGTCTGTCTGTCTGTCTGTCTGTCTGTCTGTCTGTTTATCTATCGTGCTCCCCAATTGTTTGTGAAGGATTAAACGAGCGATAATCCGTCTTGGGAGAAGTTCTGAGGAGTTGCACAGAGAGAGAGAAGCTTCTTTGATAAATACTTTACCCTTGTCTCTCTCAGTTAAGAGAAAGTGGAAAAACGAACGAACGAACGAACGTTTCTACATATATATATATATATATATATATATATATATATATATATATATATATATATATATATATATATATATATATATATATATATATATATATATATACACACACACACACACACACACACACACACACACACACACACACACACACACACACACACACACACACACAGAGAATCACCAATTAGACGACATCGAACCTTTATCAATATGATCAAATACTCCCCTTCGGTTCCTAATCGAATCATGACTAATAAAGGAACAATTTTACACACACACACACACACACACACACACACACACACACACTTTCCAATCCCTGTTGACTCTGAATCTCTATTAACAAATCCATCTCATCAAATCACACACACACACACACACACACACACACACACACACACACACACGTCTATACCTAGTTATTTCAAAAATAAAGCCTGCACCTTGGTATGTTATGAAAGGAAGCCAATATTCGTGTTTTAAGAAGCGTTCCTTGAAATAATACGACCAAAACTATTAAATAACCAAAACCAAAATTAAAAAAAAAGGATAAGAAATATACACAGAAATATACAGAAATAATGCCCAAACCATGACAGAAAAATAGAAAAATGTATACAGAAATATCAAGGGAGAGAAAAATATGTAGAGTAAAATTTTATTTGAAATTTCAACAGACTAACTAGTGAACATACATGGATATATAAACACAAGAATAATAGCTAAACATATTATGTGATGGAGAGTGAATTGAGGATAAGAGTGAAATGTATATAGCTGAAAAAATATTAGTCTTTCTTTCTTTCTTGCAAATATATTTGCTGAGGTTGACAGTGAGTAATGAATAAGGTAATATATGTGATGGAAAGGTGGGAATTATGGATAAGAGGTATGAGAATGCATATATAGCTGAAAAATATATTAGTCTTTCTTTTCTTTCTTTTAGAGCTCTGTGTGTGTTGTGAAGTTGACAGTAAAGAGTAATGAATAAAAAGGTAATATATATGTGATGGAAGGTGAATTATGGATGAGTGAGAGAAAATGTATATAGCTGAAAAATATATTAGTACTCTTTTCTGCTTTTAGGGCTGTGTGTTGTGGGGTTGACAGTAAAGTAATGATAAAAGGTAATATATATGATGGAAGGTGGAATTGTGGATAAGGTGAGAATGCATATATATTTGAAAAAATATAATAGTCTTTCTTTTCTTTCTTTTAAAGCTGGCATTTGTAGGGAGTTGATAAGTAAAAAGTAGCGTTAAAAAGGTAATATATGTGATGGAAGGTGAATTGGGACAGGGTTAAGAATGCATATAGCTGAAAAATATAATAGTCTTTCTAACATGAGAGCTGTGTGTTGTAGGGTTGACAATGTAATGGATAAAGGCATAGCCTGTGATCGTGGAATTAGAGATGAGGTGAGAATGTATATATGGCTGAAATGGTGATCTTTCTTTTTTCTTTCTTTTGAGCTGTGGTATTTGTAGCAGGGTTGACAGTGTAATGGATAAAACATGTGTGATGGAAAGTGGAATTAGGGGATGAGGGTGAAATACATATACTTGGCTGAAATATAGTATTTCTTTCTATTTACCTGAAACATGTGTTGTGAGGTTGTTGTTTTTGTTGTTGTTGTTGGTGGTGGTGGTGGTGGTGGTGGTGGTGTTTCCAGTCTCGTTTGGTCCCATACTAGCCTCCTTTATACTATATTTTTTTTCCTATTTCACGTATTACTTCTCAACTAATACTTCATATTCCGTTTCCCAAATCAGATTTATCTTCTCATCATTTCTCAGCATCTATGTTTTTTCTTCGTACATATTAACCGTCAGTCTCATCTCTATAAAACCACAGAGTTTACAGTAAATTAAAAACTAAATAAAGAGAGGAGATGGGAGGACAAAAATAAAATTAAAAATATGCAGAAAGAAAAAAAAATACAAAAAACAAGAGGGAAGAACAACACATGCAAAAGCAAAAACAAACAATGAAAAATAAGCAAAGGAAAAATAAAAAAGAAAGAAAGAAAAGAAAGAAAAAAATAAAGGAAATTAAAACACATAAGGAAAAACTTACTAAGAGGAAAAAGATACGAAGAGGGAAAACATACAGAAATAAAACATGGAAAAGGTGAAACTTGAATAAAATGGCAAATATTGAAATATACAAATGAAAAGAAAAAAGAAAGACATTACAGTAATCATTGAAAAATATGCTTGAACCACAAATAAAATAAAAAAACAGTTGCTACAGTTTAAGTATTGAAAAGTGACCCCAAAACGCTATACTGAAAGACTATATAAACAAAACCCAGCAGACAAAACACACAAACAACAAACACGCACCAGCAGCGAACTATGAATAACCTTTACCCTTCCACCGACACAAAAACTGCTAAGCAAAGTATAAAAACATTTCCAGGTCATAAATCATTTTCCTCGACGTTATGGGGAGAAAGGAAGGAAAGAGGACAGAGGAGGGAGGAGAGATAATGATGATGATGATGATGATGATTAAGAAAATTATAATGAAAAAAGATAGAAAAGGAGAAAGAAGAAAGAAAAGAAGAAAGAAAGAGAAGGATGAATATAAAAGAAAGAAAAAAGAAGGAAAAAAAAAAGGGCCATAAGCAGAGAAAAAACAAGAAGAAGAGGAAAGGAAGGAAGGAGGAAAGGTGAAGGAAAGGAAGGGAAGAAGGAATACACACACACACACACACACACATACACACACACAGACCATAAAACAAGCCAAAATTAAAACACATAAAGTCGGACCTAGACATACAAAAATATCCTATCATAGTGAACACCGGCACAATTGGTGCAATATATATGAAAGGGATTGAGGAGCAGCCTGGCCGTGAATCAGTGTATTTGGATGTCACTCTGATGGCACCAATAATGGGGCAGAAGAGGGGAAGGAGGGAGGAAAAAAGTTAGTTGTCTGTGTGAAAGAAAATGATGAAGAAAAATTATAGATGTTGGGAAATGGTATGAAAAAATAGATGTTAGGAAAATATAGATGTTGAAATGGTATGAAGGAAGAAATGTAGATACCAGGAGATGATAGGAAGAAAAAGAAAATATAGTTGTTGGGGAATTATGAAAAGTGGTTAAGAAAGAATAATAGTTGAAAAGTGATATGTGAAGTAGTAGAGAAAAAATACAGGTTCTGGAAAATTGGTGTTTTGATAATAAAGAAAAATTGTTGGGAGAAAATTATATGCGAGATAAAAAATAAGGAAAATAGTTAGAAGTATGAAAACTGAAAGGTTGAAATAGAAATTATATAAGGAAAAATAGTTAGAAGTATAGCTAGAAAAAGTTAGAAATAGAAATTATATAAGGAAAAATAGTTAGAAGTATAGCTAGAAAAAGTTAGAAATAGAAATTATATAAGGAAAAATAGTTATTGGAAAGTGTTATGAAGAGAAGTCGATGTTGGAAGATGTAGAGACGAAAGGAATGTTGAATGAGTTGAAATATGAGAAAAATTAAGGAAATGTTAGTGAATGGAGGAAAAAAAATAAAGGAAACGTTATATAAAATGAAGAAGAATACTGAAAAAAAGAAGATGTTGCCAAGGGATATGAAAGTAATGAAGAAATATCGATGTTTGGAGACGAAAAGATGAAGAAAAATGTGGTGAATTAAAGAAAAAAAAATGAAAAGTTAATAAAGGATATGTCAAAGCAAACTGAAGAAAACATAGAAGATATACGTAGAGGAAATGTTACGTTAAATGAAGAATACTGAAGAAAAAAGTTATTTGAATCTGAAATGAAGAAAAATGTATGCTGGGAGAGAATATGCAAAGGGAAATGTAAAGTGAAGAAATTATAATATCAGGAAGTGAAATAAATAAATAAATAAATAGTTTGTTTATATTGGGAAGAGAAATGAAATCGAAAATAATATTAGGTTACGTCGAAGGTCAAAGCAGATGAAAAATGATGATGATGATGATGATGATGATAATGACGAGGAGAAGGAGGAGGAGAAGGAGGAGGAGGAGGAGGAGGAGGATAATGATGATGACGACGATGATAATGACGAAAAAGAAAATCAAGAAAGAGGAAGAAAGACAAGAAGAAGGGAGAAAATGAGAAAGAAAGAGGAAAAGAGAAGTGAAATAAAGAGGAAAT
>NC_066545.1:13736783-13745312 GCF_024679095.1 Eriocheir sinensis | reverse complement strand
GAGTAGAAAAAATATATAGAAAAAATCTTAAGCCTCGTATAAAGATGAAGAAGAGAAAAAAAAAAAACTATGAATAAAATAAAGATAGAAAAACAAAAAAAAATAAAGAAAATAAAGAAATAAAGAAAAGAGAAAAAATGAAAGAAAAAGACGAAGAAGGAAAGGAAGAAGAAAAACAAGAAGAAAAAAAGAAGAAAAAGAAGAAGTAGAAGAAGAAGAAGAAGAAGACGCGTTGGTATGAGAAAAAATATAATGAAGGTGGAACTAGGTGACAAGGATGATGATAATGATGGTGATGATGATGATGATGATGATGATGATGATGATGAGGTGGACTAGAGAATGGACAACGGCACTTCCCTTCTTCTTCCACATCACAGAACAAGACCAGAAAAAAGGAGAGGAAAAAAAAGAGGTTAAAGAGAAAGAGGAAAAAAAAGAGGAGAGGAAAAAGAGAAGAGGGAAATCGGAGCACGAGGAGAAGCTAGGGAAAAGAAGAGAGCAAAGAAGAGAGGAAAAAAGGAAAATGGCAGTAAAAGAGAAGTGGAATAATACACAAATAAAGGAAGAAGGAATAAGAAAAAAAAGGATAATAGCAAAAAAACAGAAAAAAAAAGACAAGAAAGAAAAAGCAGAAATAAATAAATAAAAAGGAAAGAAAATGGAAGTGAAAAAGCACAAACAAAAAAAGCAGAAAAAGAAAAACATCAAGAAAATTAAAAAGAAAAGAAAAGAAAAGAAAGCATGCCGTGCATGCTCCAAACACACACACACACACACACACACACACACACACACACACACACACACACACACACACACACACACACACACACACACACACACACACACACACACACACACACACACACACACACACACACACACACACACCAACATGCACCCCACCCTCCCACCCCCCGCACGCACACACGCACGCACTCACCTTTTATAGCGTTTGCTGAGCGTGCGTGCAAAAGTCAGCATGGCGCCTCCTCCCCCTCCTTCGCTGTTGCTGTTGTTGTTGTTGTTGTTGTTGTCGTTAGGGTGGTGGTGGTGGTGGTGGTCAAGGTGGAAGGTGTTATAGCAGTGGAAGCTTTGGAGGTCACTAACGGCGGTGTTGTTGTTGTTGTTGTTGTTGTTTGTGGTGTTGTTGTTGTCTCCCTCCTGTTCAATGGGAAGGAGAGATTCGAGCATGTGAATCTTGAGCATGGTGGTGGTGGTTGTGGTGGTGGTGGTGGTGGTGGTGGAGATGCATCTGGTACCTCGTCACTGGTTTGGGTTGATTCTCCTCGTCCACTTTTAAAACGTTCATTGAGGTGGAGAGTTTTTGGGAGGCACACCACTCCACTACCTCCTCTTCCTCTTCCTCTTTATTCCTCTTCTTTATCTTCTTTTTTTTCCTATTCTATTTTTCTCTTATTTTCACTTTTTTTTTGTTTTTTTGTCCTTCGTCTTCTTTCCCGACTACTTTTTTTTTATTTTTCCTCTTAATTTCTCTTCTTTTTTCTTCTTCTTTTCTTCTATTTCTCTCTTTTTTTCATACACTACTTCTTCTCTTTTTCTTCCTTGGTCTTCTTTCTACACTACTTTTTCTTCTTTTTTCTTCTTTATTCTTACTCTTTTATTCCTCTTCTTCTGTTTTTATTTCACTTTTTTCATTCTTTTTCTTCTCTTCTTCTTGTCCTTTTCTTCTTCTTCTGTCTTTCTCTTCCTCCTTTTCCCCTTTTTCTTTCCTTATTTATTCCTCTCTTCAGTTTCTATTAGTCTTTTTTCTTTTTATTTTCTTCTCGCCCTTCTTTTCTTCTTCTTTTTACTACTATTACTTCTTCTTCTTCCTCGTCTTCCTCTTCTTCTTCCTCTTCCTCTTCCTGGGTCCTCACTTAACCTCGACCATCTCATCCACTAAGTTAATCTTCTTCAATACCAATCTTCTTTTTTTTTTTCCCTTCCTCCACTTTCCTCTTTTTTTAATTCAATATTCTTATTTTTTTTCTCTCTATCACTCCAGCGAATTACTTTCACTCACCTTCATCTTTGTTGTTTCACTTTTTACTTGCTTTATTTTCTGTTTTTCTTTTGTTTTTATTTTCTTTATTTTTCACTTTTGATTGACCACCACTTTCTTTCTTTAATTCAGTAACTACAATCTATTTTTCACTCCTTACTTTCCTCTTTTCTTTTTCTTTTTTTTTTACTTGTTTTTTTACACCACTTCCAAAATTTCAATCCTTCACCTCATTTTGTCTTTATTTCCTGCAAGACAATCAAATTTTTCTTCATTTTCTCTCTTTTCTCTTTCTTCAGTTAAATGTATCAGCCACTCGCTTACTCTTTTCACTCTTTTTCTAGTTTTTCTTAATCTCTTTTTGTCACCTTTTGGGAAACTGAAATCACACTCGTCTACTGTATGTTATTTTCTTTTTCTTTCTCTCCCTAAAACAAAAGACGCAATAAGTGTTAAGATAATTATTACAAGTACGCTAGTTCACTCACTTTTCTTCTTTTCTTCCTTTCTTTCTTTCTTTCTTTTTCTTGTTTTCTTCCTTTTTTATCGATTTCCTTGTTTTTTTCTGATTTTCTCTCTTCTTTTATTCCATTTTCCTTGTTCTATTTTATTATTTCTGTTTCTTTATCTTATTTTCTTAGTTCTGTCTTTTTTAATATATATCTTGTTTTGTTCTGGTTTCCTTATTTTTTTCCTGTTTTCTCTTTTCCTGTATCCCATTTTCTTTGTTTATTTCTTATTATTCATTTTTTATTCAATCTCCTTTTTCGTTTCATATTTTCTCCTTCCCTTATCCCATTTTCCTTGTTCTTTCTTATTCTCTTCCTTATTTTATCTCTTTACATCTGTTTATCTTTCTTACAATTCCATTTTCTTTGTTTTTTCCCTATTATCTGTTTCCTTTATTTCATCCCCTTTCTCGTTTCCTATTTTCTCCTTCCTTCATCCCATTTTCCCTGTTCTTTCTTATTCTCTTGTTCCTTTTATCTCTTTTATATCTATCTATCTTCTTTCTTACAATCTCTCTCTTTCTTATCACATCTTCCAATTACGATCAAACATCTAACGCCTTGACTTTTCTTTTTTTTTCTCTCATTTAAAAACATTCTTGCTCAATTTGATTTTTATTTTTATTTTTGTCTTTTCTCACTTCAATCACCTCGACAGCTCATTCTTGGACACACACACACACACACACACACACACACACACACACACACACACACTCGCTATTGTTTCCGCTTTTGTATTATTGATATCTTTTGTGTTTTTTCTTTATTTTTCTTTTTTTTTCAGCTTCGTCATTTAAGAGTTCGCAATATCAAAACAATATCCAGGGTTGTGTTTTCTCTCTCTCTCTCTCTCTCTCTCTCTCTCTCTCTCTCTCTCTCTCTCTCTCTCTCTCTCTCTCTCTCTCTCTCTCTCTCTCTCTAACTCTGGTCTCTGTTTTCACCTTCATACACTATCTGTTTTTCTATCCTTTTATTTTCCTTTCTTTCTTCCTTCTTTCCTTTCTTTTTTTCATTCAGTAACTCACTTTCCATACCTGCCTGTCTTTTCCCCATCTCTCTTTCTTCCTCCCTTCCTTCCTTCCTTTCTTTTTTCATTCAATAACTACTTTTCAATATCTACCTTTCTTTCCCCCTTCTCTTTTTCTTCATTCCTTTCTTCCTTTCTTTCTTTCCTTCATTCATACAAATAACTCTCTACTTCTATTCTGTTATTTAGCTGTCCTTCTTCTTCTTCCTCCTTTCTTTTCTTTCTTTCTTCCTATCCTTCATTCAATCATTTAAACACAGGAACAAGTACATTATTTTTTTTCTCCTTTACCTGTCAACTTCATTCAACCTTCAGATCCCAAGTGACGGAAGGAAAACTCTTTAACACAAGGTCGCTTCATCAATTCTCTCTCTCTCTCTCTCTCTCTCTCTCTCTCTCTCTCTCTCTCTCTCTCTCTCTCTCTCTCTCTCTCTCTCTCTCTCTCTCTCACCTGTCTGTCTTACCTATTCAATTAGAGTTGCATTGACATCACCTGTGTGCGTCTCTCTCTCTCTCTCTCTCTCTCTCTCTCTCTCTCTCTCTCTCTCTCTCTCTCTCTCTCTCTCTCTCTCTCTCTCTCTCTCTCTCTCTCTCTCTCTATAGTGCCCTAATCCTCTTTGCATTATCTCCTTTTATTATTATCTTTTCTTCTTCTTCTTTTTCTTCTTCCTCCTCCTCCTCCTCCTCCTCCTCCTCCTTGCTATTCCTTCCTTCCTTCTTCCCTTCCCTTCCTTCCTTTCCTTTGTCTATTATTTTCCCATGAATAAATTTTCCTATACAGTTTGTGGAGAGAGAGAGAGAGAGAGAGAGAGAGAGAGAGAGAGAGAGAGAGAGAGAGAGAGAATCCCAGTCAAAAGCCGTCTGTCTGTCTATCCATATGTTTGGCTGTCATTCATTCTCTCTCTCTCTCTCTCTCTCTCTCTCTCTCTCTCTCTCTCTCTCTCTCTCTCAGATGTGGGTCAGAACGTTAGATCGTCGCATGAGAGAGAGAGAGAGAGAGAGAGAGAAAGACGTGAGGTGATTGGCTGGCCGAATCTTGCACCTCATTGGTCAGTCAGGAGGAAGAGGAGGAGGAGGAGGTGGAGGAGAGGGAGGAGAGGGGTCGAGCCAGCCATTCTCTCTCTCTCTCTCTCTCTCTCTCTCTCTCTCACACACACACACACACAAGCCAATGCTCTCCTGATATTTGTATTTGCGTAGCGTGACCAGTTGGGGAGAGAGAGAGAGAGAGAGAGAGAGAGAGAGAGAGAGAGAGAGAGAGAGAATTTTCCACTCAATGAATGCATATAATATAGATTTAACGTTAAGTATGAATATTAAAGAATTTCCGCATAAAATGAATGAATATATTAACGAGAGAGAGAGAGAGAGAGAGAGAGATTAAAAAGAGAAGGGGAAAAAAAAGACATAAGGAACTCGTTTAGCTTGTGGTCTCTTTGCTTAGGGACACACACACACACACACACACACACACACACACACATACATACATACACACACACATATATTCCCTCCCATGTATTTCTTCCACCATGCATGACAGCCACCACCACCATCACCACCATCACCACCACCACCACCATCACCACCACCACCACCATCACCACCACTACTAGCACGTGTGTTTCTTTAAGTTACTGTTACCTGGTGTTTTTTTTTCTCTCACGTCTGTTTGTTTGAACCGGTGTTTGCATATGTATTAGTGTGTGTGTGTGTGTGTGTGTGTGTGTGTGTGTGTGTGTGTGTGTGTGTGTGTGTGTGTGGTGGTACGGTCCTTATCATATATATATTATCCTCTCAAAACTTTTCCTTCATTCCAACATTATCGTCATTCCAGTGTGTTATTTTTTTTTCATGGCGAACTTTTTTATTATTATTACATTACGCGAAGAGAATTTTTGTTTCCCTGTCTCGCTGCGTTGAAACCTTGAACTATTTGCACACAATTAACTATTATTATTATCATTACTACTACTACTACTACTACTACTACTACTACTACTACTGCTACTACTACTACTACTACTACTACTACTTCTTCTTTCTAGGTTATTACTATCATCACCTGTCATCTTCACAATTACCTTCACAACACACACACACACACACACACACACACACACACACACACACACACACACACACACACACACACCTTAATTGTCCACCTGTCTTGCTCTTCGCGTATCTCCCTGTCCATCTACCTGTCCATCGCTGCCTCCTCACGCCTCACCTGCCGTCTACCTGCTTACCTGTCTCATTAACCCCTTGCCTACTTACCTACATACCTGTCTACCTACCTACCTGCTGGATGGCCTCTCCTCCCTACCTCTCTACTCTCTATTCATCTCTAACTCTCTTCATATGGTCTGTCTTTGTCTCTCTCTCTCTCTCTCTCTCTCTCTCTCTCTCTCTCTCTCTCTCTCTCTCTCTCTCTCTCTCTCCATAGAATAAAGAAAGATGAAAGCAAAGAGCAGGGAAGGATGATCAAGTAACTAATAATAATAATAATAATAATAATAATAATAATAATAATAATAATAATAATAATAATAAATAAACGAGTGAACTGATAAAAAAATAATGGGAAAAAATACATCTACTTGAAAAACAACAACAAATATATACAAAAAAATAATACAGAAAAAAAGATTAATATATGAGAGTGGATGTAAGATCAACAGACAGACAGACAGACAGACAGACAGACAGACCAGGAAAGGGGAGCGTAGTACGTAGAGCAAGTAATAATATGGGTCTGTGTGGTAATGGTTATGGGGGGGGGGGGGAATGTGTGTGTGTGTGTGTGTGTGTGTGTGTGTGTGTGTGTGTGTGTGTGTGTGAAATCCATCTGTCAATAGAAAATAGGATGTGGGTGTGGTGATGATGGTGGTGATGATGGTGGTGGTGGTGGGTGGTGATAGTGATGGTGGTGGTGGTGGTGATAGGCGTGAAGGCTGGTGGTGGTGGTGGTGGTGACAGTGGTGGTGATGGTGGTGGAAGAGGTGGTGGAGAAAAGCTTATAGGCGTGAAGGCTGGAGGAGGAGGAGGAGGAGGGGAAGAAACAGGGGAAAGGGGGAGAAAACAAGTGAATGAGAGAGAAGGATGGAGTGAAGGGAGGAGAGGAGGAGGAGGAGGAGGAGAAAGAGAGACGGGAGAGGTGGAGAGAAAAGGGGGGGAGGGGGGGGGAGGGGGTGTTACGTGGGTGTGGCGGTGGTGTGGAAAGGCTGAGAGAAGGGTGTGACAGGAGTGGTGGCGATGGTGGTGGTGGTGGTGATGGTGGTGGTGGTGATGGTGGTGGTGGTGGTGGTGATGGTGGTGATGGTGAATGGAAATAGTCAAGGGCAATAGGAACCTTAAAACACGTATGGTAGTAGTAGTAGTAGTAGTAGTAGTAGTAGTAGTAGTAGTAGTAGCAACAACAGTAACAAGAGTAGTAGTTATCTAATGCGTGTATATCATCATCTCCATCACAGTCATCATCGTCATCATCATTACCTGTCATCGCAATCTTTCTAACGGGATCACCATTACATCGTTTTGTTATTATTGTTATCTTCGCGTTTTCACTTCCCCCGTGCCAAGGCTGCGTGTGTGTGTGTGTGTGTGTGTGTGTGTGTGTGTGTGTGTGTGTGTTATTTTTATCTCCTTTGCTTTGCTTTCTTTCTCATTTTTTCCTTCTTATTTTCTTTTCCTTTTTGTTTTCCTTCTTTTCTTACTTTCTTTCTCTTTTTTTTCCTTTCATTCAGTATATCTATCATTTTTTTTTTTTTTTTTTGCTTTCTCTATGCATTTTTTTCTTGTCATGCTTTTTCATTCCTCACTTCCTCTGTCTGTGTGTGTGTGTGTGTGTGTGTGTGTGTGTGTGTCTGTGTGTGTGTGTGTGTGTGTGTGTGCCGGTCCATCAGTTTTTCTTACACCATAAAACATAATCACACATCGTTTTCCACGCAACACTTACTCACCATACAACACAACACAACACACTCAAACACTACACTCGTAACACCGTAACACTGAAAACACTCACTCACTCTTGCAACACATTTCTGGACAGTCAAAACCTTATTCTACAATCTCTCGCAACACAGTTATGGCCACTCAAAGCACTCTCTTAACCTCGCAACACAAATCTGTCCACCACAAACATACCTTCACTCGTAACGCAATTCTGGTCACTAAAAAAAATTCCCTTACTCTCCGCAACACAAATATGTCCACTAAAATAATTCCCTTAATTTTGCAACACAAGACGAATCACTCAAAACATTTTCTTAATCTCGCAATACAAATCTATGCACTCAAAACATTTCCTTCCTCTCGCAGCACAATTCTGGCGCAATACAAACTTCCTTCCAGATCACTCACTCCCCGATTGACGCAACACAAAACATTCGTCCATCATAACCCGTATATAATAAGCTTCCACTAGAAACACACACACAATTGGAACACATCATTACACTCCACTTCACCCTCCACTCCGTTCCACTTCACGCAACACTGCAACACAAACACACACATAACAACGCACCAACGCACTTACTAACAGCCTTTCATCTCTAACCTTCAACACAAACACAAACAAACACACAAACAACACCACTCCTCCGTCCTTCCTCGGTCCCACGCAACACAAAACGCAGATAACCTTGCAACACTATCTCAAGAAACACACAGAATATCATCTCCAACGCACCCTACGAATGCTAGTCCCTCATCCAACACTTTCCTTGGCAACACATACGAACAACACACTCAATCTCCTCTCTACGCAACACTTCGAAACACTACGCAACACAAACTTAAGAAACACAAAAATTAGCACTCCTACACACTCTACGATAGTCAGTCCCTTATCCAACACTCTCCTTTACAATACTTACGAACA
This sequence comes from Eriocheir sinensis, assembly GCF_024679095.1. Classification (NCBI taxonomy): domain Eukaryota; kingdom Metazoa; phylum Arthropoda; class Malacostraca; order Decapoda; family Varunidae; genus Eriocheir; species Eriocheir sinensis. Next base: position 13,736,874 of record NC_066545.1, on the reverse strand, counting down.
ACACACTCTATCTCCTCTCTACGCAACACTTCGCAACACCTCGCAACACAAATTTAAGAAACGCAAAAAAATAGCACTCCTACACTAGTCA
>NC_066545.1:13729283-13734283 GCF_024679095.1 Eriocheir sinensis | reverse complement strand
GCTCATGAAACTACCTCCCATGGAAATACTAACACAACCTCTATTAAAGCCTATCAAATGTGAGTGTGTGAGCCCTAAAATGTTTGAGAATATGTCTTTCTATCCTCAAACTCAAATTCCTCTGTTGTATTTGTTTCCCAAGAGATGAAGTTAACGTTATTCATGAGTTCTCTAACCTGAAAGCCATTCTTCTTCTTTAAACTTTTGTCTCACGGTTTGTAGAAGAAGTGTTTTTGCGGTCTTTCTTATGTGTATTTCTTTTTGCAGTAACGGAAGGAGCTCAGGGCAAAAAATTAAAAGACCGTTCATGCAGTTTAAAATTCTCTAACCTAACGTATTTGCGGGATTTTTCTTGTGTGTGTGTGTGTGTGTGTGTGTGTGTGTGTGTGTGTGTGTGTGTGTGTGTGTGTGTGTGTGTGTGTGTGTGTGTGTGTGTGTGTGTTTTGCTCTTGAGATGCTGCAGTGTCCTTTGAGGTGGAGAAGCAAACAGTTGTCATGCCCCGCGCCGCCCCGCCTGGCCGCTCCGTGCATGGATGTCAAAACAGATGGTGGCGACGCTCGTACGTGCCCGTCCTGTCTCCTCACCTGTCTCTCTGTTTTGCTGTTTACCTGCACACCTGCTCACCTGTATACCTGCCTGCCCACCTAATCAGTTACTTTATCCATTAGTCACTTTGTTCTTTCTTTGTTTCATTATTTATTTATTCTCATTTTCTTATGTCTTGTTTGTTATCATCCTTCATTCATTCATTCATTAATTCATTCATTCATTTCACATCTTCTCACTGATCTTGTTTACTATCATCATTCCTTTCTTCATTCATTCATTCATTAAATATTCATACATTAATATCCACCTTCCTCCCTCTGTACTCATCTGCCTTTCTTTATTCCTTCCTTTTTTCCTTCATTCCTTCATTCATTAAATATTCATACATTAATATCCACCTTCCTTCCTCTATACTCATCTGCCTTTCTTCCTTCCTTCCTTTTTTCCTTTCTCCCTTCCTGTTTCCCTACCCACCTATCTACCCACCTCCCTTCCCCCCTTCCTTCCTTCATCCACTCATTCATTCCTTCTCTCCACCATTCCTTCCTTCCTTTTTCCCTGACAACCATCCTATCTATTCATCCATCTATCTACGTAACTCCCTCTTCCTATATATATTAATCCTATCTTATTTTTCCTTCCTTCCTTCCTCCCATCTTTCCTTCCTCCTACCTTATTTCTACCTATCTCCCTGCCCATCTACCTACCTGCTTACCTATACCTGGTCTTTATTACTACTGTGTGTGTGTGTTTCGGTAGGCCCAGTCCCGCCCTGACCCCGCCCAATCACAACCAGTCCAGCCCCCCTCCCTCCCTCCTTACCCCTCCCCCCTTTACATGTCCGGGATAGCAGTGCGGTGGGTTAAAACGGCTTGATCGTAATCCTCTCCCCTCTCCTCTCCCCTCTCCCCATGTTATTTCGCCCCTTCCCTTCCCCCTCTTTCTCTCCTCCCAACCCCTCACCCTCAAATTGCTAGATATCTCCTTACTCCCCTCTCGTCTCCCCTTCCCCCTTCACCTCTTCCCCTCCCCCCAAGCTTGATAATATACCTCCCCCCCTCTCTCTCCCCTCTCACAATTCCCTTCTCTCTCCCCACCATGCTTGATAGTAACTCTCCTCCTTCTCCTCTCCTTCTCCCCTTCCTCCCTTTCCCTCCCCTCTAACAACTTCAAACTTCATAATAAATTTCCTCCCTCCTTCTCTCCCCTCCTCCTCCTCCTCCTTCCCTTCTCCTCCATCCACTAAGCTTCATAATAAACCTCTCCCCTTCTGCCCCTCCCCCATCCTCCCCCTCCCACCACGCCCTCTGTAAATATTTAAAAGGATCTGACCAAAAAAAAAAGAAAAAAGAAGAAAAAGAAAAGATCATAATAAAGGCCTTCCCATTCCTGTCTCAATTGTTGTTGTTGTTGTTGTTGTTGTTGTTGTTGTTGTTGTTGTTGTTGTTGTTGAGAGCACAGGTAAGATGCCCCCCTCCCCCCCTTCTCTCTACACCTGCCTTAGTATATTGTAGGTGGTGGTGGTGGTGGTGGTGGTGATGATGGTGGTGGTGGTGGTGACGGTGATGGTGGTGGTGGTGGTGGTGGTGACGATGGTGGTGGTGGTGGTGGTGGTGACGGTGGTGATGGTGGTGGTGGTGGTGGTGGTGACGGTGGTGGTGGTGGGTGTGGCCAGCGCGGCAGCCACACCCACGCTTACACCACCACCACCACCACCTCCACTACCTCCACCTCCACTACCTCCACCTCCACCTCCTCCTCCCTTTCTTTTGTATATCTGTAGCTCTTTCTCTTTTTTTTTTATTTCAAGTCTATTGTCCCCTTCTCTCCCCTTTCCCTCCCCGCTCCTTTCCCTCCCCCTCCTTCCCTTCTCCCCTCTATCCTCCTTCATCTTTTCAGCCAATTCTTCCCTTCCCCTTTCACCCCATCCCCTCCCTTCCCTCTCCCTTTCTCTTCTCCCTCTTTTATCCACCTCTCTATCTTTTCAGCCTATTCCTTCCTCCCTTTCCCTCCCTTTTGACTCCTTCTCCTCCTCCCTCCCCATCTACTCCCTTCATCCCCCTTCTCCCTTTCTTCCCGTTATACCAGGGAGGGCAACGATAAGGGTGACAAGCTTAATCCAGGGTGAACACACACACACACACACACACACACACACACACACACACACACACACACACACACACACACACACACACACACACACACACACACACACACACACACACACACACAAAGATCAAGACAAAATTCTACACAGTTCAGGGTAAAATATGTGCGTGTGGGTGTCGGTGTGTGTGTGTGTGTGTGTGTGTGTGTGTTTCGACACACACACACACACACACACACACACACACACACGCACACATACACACACCGATAAAATACGATAAGGAAAGGCGAGATAAGTGTGTGTGTGTGTGTGTGTGTGTGTGTGTGTGTGTGTGTGTGTGTGTGTTCGTCCCCTCACTTCTTACTTATTGTTTTTTTCTTGTTTTTTTTCCTCGGCCGCGTCTGTTTTAGAAATGTTTAAGTCAAGATTATTTGACTTTTCTTGAATTCCAAACATCCTCATCCGCTTCCTCTTCCTCCTCCTCCTCCTCCTCCCTCCTCCTCCTCTTCCTCCTACTCAACACCCACACACCTGCTCTCCTCCACCTTCTCCTCCTCCTTCTTCGTTCTTTCCTCTCTCCTCCTCCTCTTCCTCCTCTTTCCCTCTCATTCGGCTATACACACGGTCCTGTACCTTTCTCCTCTTCTTCCTCTTTCCTTCTTCCTTCTCTTTTCCTCCTCTTCCTCCTCTTTATCTCTTTTTCATTCTTCCTATTGTTATTCTTTTACCTATTTCTCTTCCTCCCTCTTCGCTCTTCCTTCTCTCCTCCTCCTCCTCCTCCTCCTCTTTCTCATCGTACAATACACACACGAACTTGTACCCTCCTCCTCCTCCTCCTCCTCCTCCTCCTCCTCCTCCTCCTCCTCCTCCAACGCCGGAAGTCTTTATATTTTCGCACCTGCTCCGTCCATCTTCCTAACGCAATCATTGCCCAGAAAGAGAAAAAAAAAAGAAAAAAAATGTTCTCTGATCCTTTAAAACATGCAAATAAGAATCACTCAACCAACACATGAGATTCTGTTTTACCATTTATTTTTATTTTTTTAACTTTTTTTTATTATGCATCGTCATTGGGGAGGTTTGGTTAGGTTTGGGTTGGGTTGGGATCGGTTGGGTTGAGTTGGGGTCAGGTTAGGTTAGGAGAGGCTGGATTAGGTTGGGTTGGGATCGGTTGGGTTGAGTTGGGGTCAGGTTAGGTTAGGATAGGCTGGGTTAGGTTGGGGCTAGGTTTGGTTTGGTTAGTTAAGTGAGTTGGGTTGTTGTGGGTTGCTTTGAATTGGGTTGAGTAGGGTTAAGTTAGGTTAGGTTAGGTTAGATTATGTTTGGCTTCCTGTTTAGGTTGGAATCGGTTGGGGTGGGTTTGATAAGGCTGGGTTAGTTAAGTGAGTTGGGTTGTTTTGGGTTGGGTTGAACTGGGTTGGGTTGGGTAGGGTTAAGTTAGGTTAGGATAGACTAGGTTTGGTTTGGTTAGGTTAAGGTTGGTTTAAATAGAACACGTTTGGTTGTGGTTTGGTTAGGTTACTATTAGCTTGGTTAAGTTAGGTTAGGCAAGATCCATATGCTATACTAGACTAAGTTAGCTCAATCCTCCTCCTCCTCTTCCTCCTCCTCCTCCACCCACACTATTAGGTTTTATGTGGCAATAGGTACAGAGACTCGATCCCATGAGCTTAGGTTCGGATCCCCCTCATGCACGCCTCGCCTGCCCCGACTCCCTTCCCTCACCTTCTCGCCTTAATTAAAACATTCATGAAGGCGGAAACTTCTGGGGCCATTTTCTGAAACTTGACATTTTTTAACTTTTATTTTGTCGGACATAGTTTTACGAGTTTATGGAGGCTTGGGACAGCGGGGCGGCCATGGGTGTCTTTATCGAGGGTGTGGGGAAAAGGAAAACATGAAAGAATGAAAGAAAGAAAGAAAGAAAGAAAGAAAGAATGAAAGAAAGAATAGAAAGACTTAGTTAGGGGACAGCACGGCCATGGGTGTCTTTATTGAGGGTGGAAAAAAAGAAAAAAAGAAAAGAAAAGAAAGAAAGAAAGAAAGAAAGGGTTAGAGGACAGCGTGACCATAGATTGTCTTTGTCGAGGGAGTGAAAAAAAAATGAAAAAAGAAGAAATAAAAGAAAGAAAGGAAGAAAGAAAGAAAGAAAGAGTTAGAGAATAGCGTGACCATAGGTTGTCTTTATCGAGGGAGTGGAAAAAAAGAAAAAAGAAAAGAAAAGAAAAGAAAAGAAAAGAAAGAAAGAAAGAAAGAAAGAAAGGCTTTGAGGACAGCGTGACCATGGGTTGTCTTTATCAAGGGAGTGAAAAGTATTAAAAAAAGGGAAAAAAAGGA
>NC_066545.1:13716783-13726783 GCF_024679095.1 Eriocheir sinensis | reverse complement strand
TCCTCCTTCCTTCCCTTCTTCCTTCCTTCCAGACAGCCACGCCCAGCTGGAGGGAGGGAGGGAGGAAGGAAGGAAGGGAGGAAGAAGGGCTCAAGGAGAGAGAGAGAGAGAGAGAGAGAGAGCGCATTTGGACATTTCAGTAAAGGAGAAGGGAGGGAATGAGAGAGGGAGGGGTGTGGAGGGAGGGAGTAGGAGGGGACGGAAGGGAGGGAAATGAGGGAAGAGGAGAGGAAGAGAAAGAGGAAGAGGAAGAAGTATAGGATGGAGGAAAGAGGAAGTGGAGAGGAAGTAGGAGGGATAATGATGAAGAGGAGAAGAGAGGGAGAGAAAGCAGAGTGAAAGTAAAGAGAGAGAAAATTAATTGGAGAGAGAAAGGAAGAGAAAGGAGGAAGGATGAGAAAAGGAAGAAGGAAATGATGAAGTTAAAACAAAACAAAAATAAGAATGGATAGAAGACAGAAAAGAAAATAGGAAAGAGAGGGAGAGAGAGCAAGAAATAAAAAAAATAAGCAGAGAAATGAAAAAAAAATACAGAAGAAAGGAAAAAGTACTAACAGGGGAAGAGAAATGAAGAAAAAGAAGAAGGAAAAATGGAGAGAAGAAAAGGAGAAGACAGGAAAAACAAGAGGAAAGGGAAGGGAAGGGAGGAGATAGGAGAGGAGAGGGGAGGAGAGAGGAAGGGGAGAATGGGAGAAGGGGGGAGCAGGTGGCATGAACGTCCCAACACACACACACACACACACACACACACACACACACACACACACACACACACACACACACACAATCCCCCCCCCCCTTACAAACCCTCAGGAGCATCGGGAGGGGCGCCACAGAGGTCCCAATATACACAACACAGTGCCCATAAAATTCTATTGGCGGCATCTCCTCGGCGACACTCCAATCCCGTTAACGCGCGTCTACCTTACAATGGCTTCGTTTTCTATGGCCGCGGCGCCGTCTGAGAAAACTGTTATTTGTTACGTAGACTAATTTATTGCTGTGTTTATTATTGTTTAGGCTAGATTATGCTATTTTTAAGGGGTTGGTGTTGTGTTGTAGTGGTTACTGGATAGAGTGTTGTATTGATGTGGTGTTAATGTATATGTAGTAGAGTGTTTTGTTAGTGTTATAGTGTGGAAATGGAAGGGAGTTGAAGAGAAGATGGGAGAGAGAGAAGAAGAGGAGAAGAGAGAAGATGGAAAGAGAGGAGGGGAAAGACAAGAGGGAGAGGAGCGGGGAAAGGAAATGGAGAGATAAGATAAACAGGAGAATGGACAGAGAAGAAAGGAGGGGAAAGGGAGAGAAAAGAAGAGAGAAGTATTAAGAGGAAAAGGAAGAGAATAGGGAAGAGAGAAGAAGGGGAAGGAGAGGAGAGAGAAGAGGGGAGAAGAGAAAAAAAGGGAGACGAGTGACTTTGAGAGGATTACATCGTCTTAACCCTTCACCCTCCCATTCTCTTCCTCCTCCTTTTCCTCTTCCTCCTCCTTCTCCTCCTCCTCCTCCTCCTCCTCGTACCAAAATCAACCAATCCCACCCTTTCTTTATCTCATCTGAATCTAATACTAAAAAAAAATATAAATAAAAAAATCTAGCGCTACTGTTTCCTATCTCGTATGTAAAGGAAGTTATTGCCGTGTCTTAAGGAACTGGTGATGGTTTATGATAAGAAGCTACAATTAAAAGGAGCTGAAGACAAGGGAGTGTTTATCATGTTTCCTATCGTGTTATCTAAAGGAAGGTGTTGCCGTGTCATAAGGAGTTACTGATATATTATGATAAGACAAATACTACAAGGAACTGAAGGACAAGGACAAGATAGTGGTTATGCTTCTCCCTGCTTGGTACCTAAAAAAAAAATGAGCATCGGAGTGTATAAATGTGTTCATGATAGATTTTGATAGCAAGGAGAAACTGTAAGAAAAATAATTGAAGTTTTTTTTCTCAAGGGCGAAAAAAAAGAAACAATAATGAAAAAAAGCCCGCCACTCGCTACTCCTGCAAAAAGAGTTAGGAGGAGTGGCCGAAAGATAGATCAGTTTCGGGAGGAGAGGTGTCCTGATACCCTCCTCTTAGAGTTTTTATGATACAATACAAGATACATTTAAATTAAAATAGATATACCTTGTTGTGGTCTGTTGATAGCTAAAGGAAGTATTGTATTTTGAAGAGCTTAGAGTTTGTATGATAAGAAACTAGATACGTTTAAATGAAAATAGATATACCTTGTTGTGGTCTGTTGATATCTAAAGGAAGCATTGTATTTTGAAAAGCTTAGAGTTTTTACGATACAATACTAGATATATTTAAATGAAAATAGATATACCTTGCTGTGTTCTATAGATATCTAAAGGAAGAAGCATTGTATTTTGAAAAGCTGATACTATATATATTTTATGATAACAAGCAGAAAGTGAAAATAAAAGAGTTGTAGGTAATGCAGTGGTTGGGTTATTTTATGTTGATGTACATAAAACAAAACAAAAAGTACTGTTATTGTTGTACCATAAAGGGCCGTTGAAAAAATTATAATGACAACCAGGAACTGAATAAAAAAGTATAGAAATTTAAAATCGACGTGAAGGTATACTGGAAATAAATGATGACGCAATAAATAATAGTTACTCTGTGCAGTCGATACAGTTGTTGGAAAAAGTTATAATGAAAAGCGGAAACTGAATAAAAGGTAATGAGTTTAAAAAGTTATAAATCAATACTGGATACGATTACAATTACAATGAAAATAATAGCTGCTGTATTTTGTTGAGGTCTAAAGGAAGCATTGTGTTATAAAAAAAAAAGCCGATAGTAGGTTAGAGCAGGAATAGCAAAATAAAAAAAGGAAGAAAAAGGAAAAAAAAAGAAGAAAGGAATTAATAAATGAAAGAAATGAGGAGATGAAGAAAGAAAATTAGAAAGGAAAATGGATGAATAAATAAAGAAATAAAAAAAAAGATGAAAAAATGAAAAAAAGAATAAATGAAAGAAATGAGGAAAGGAAGAAAGAAAATAAGAAAAGAAAATGAACAGATAGAGAAATAAATGAAAAAAGATGAAGAAATGAAAATAAAGAACGAAGAAATGAAAGAAATGAATGAACTAAGGAAGAAAATAGATAATGAAATTGAATAAAGAAATAAAGAAATGAAAAAAAGAATAAATTAGTGAAAGATATGAATAAGTAAATTAAAACATAGAAAGAAATGAAGAAAAATAACAGAGAAAGAAATGTATTAAAAAGTTGATGTTCTGGTTATGAAGGAAAACTGAATCCGATTTGAAAAGAGAAAAAAAGAGAGAAAAAAAAGAGAAAATGCTTTGAAATACAGAAGAGAGATAATAATTTGAATGCACTAATTTCGCGAGTGTTTCTTTTATTTTAAACTCGATTCGATATTATGGAAGTTATATAAATGTAAATCGCCTTCACAGAGCAAGAGATTGGGAGGAAATTTGGAATAAGGAAATGAAGAAAATGGAAGAAAAATTGGAATAAGACGAGTGGAAGAAAAATTGGAATAAGGAAACGAAGAAAATAGAAGAAAACTGGAATAAGGAAATGAAGGGAATGGAAGAAAAGTGGAATTAATAAACGAAGAGAATGGAAGAAGCGGGAAAAGAAGAAGAAGAACAAGAAGAACAAGAACAAGAACAAGAAGAACAAGAAGAAAAAGAAAAAGAAAAAGAAGAAGAAGAAGAAGAAAAAGAAGAAGAAGAAAAAGAAAAAGAAGAAGAACAAGAACGAGAACAAGAACAAGAACAAGAAGACGAAGTACAAGATCAAGAACAAGAAAAATAATAGGAAAAAAAGAACAAGAGGAAAAAAAAGAACAACAACATCAACAAGAACAAAACCCACTACTTCCTTCCCTCCTCCAACTTTGAATACCCTAAGAAATCAATGGAGAATCGAACCCTGTACATCCTTCAAGCATCGAATAAGTCAGCCACTGCACCACCAACAGGATACACCACTCAATGTTCTGTTTGTTCCCTTCCCTTTACTTCCCTTCCCTTCACATTCTTCTCCTGCTTTTCCTTTCTCTTTCATTTCCTTCCCTTCATATCCCTTTCCTTCCTTTGACATGTTTTCCCTTCCCTTCACTCTCATATCCCTTTCCTTCCTCTGACATGTTTTCCCTTCCCTTCACTCTCATTCCCTTCCCTTCATATCCCTTTCCTTCCTCTGACATGTTTTCCCTTCCTTTCACTCTCATTCCCTTCCCTTCATATCCCTTTCCTTCCTCTGACATGTTTTCCCTTCCTTTCACTCTCATTCCCTTCCCTTCATATCCCTTTCCTTCCTCTGACATCTTTTCCCTTCCCTTCACTCTCATTCCCTTCCCTTCATATCCCTTTCCTTCCTCTGACATGTTTTCCCTTCCCTTCACCTCACTTTCCTATCCTTTTTTATCCTTTTCCTTCCCTCTCCCTTCTTTTCCCTTCACATCTCTTCCTCTCATCCCCCTTCCATCCCCTTACTTACCTTGTCCAAACCCCCCAAAATGACCTCTTCCCTTCCATTCTATTCCCTTCTCTTACCTTCCTTTTCCTGCACTCTTCTTACCTTCCTTTCTGACATCTTTTCCCTTCCTTTCACATCACTTTCCTGTCCATATCATCCTTTCCCTTCCCTTTCCTTTCCCATCCCTTCCTCTCACCCCAATTCCATTCCCTTACTTCCCTTGCTCAACCCCTAAAATGACCTCTTCCTTTTCCTTTTCTTCCCTTCCTTTCCCTTCCCTCTTTTTACCTTCCTTTCCCTTCCCTTCCTTCATTCACAGAACACACCTTTCCCAACACATTATCAACAACAACAACAACAACAGCTTTCCTTTCCTAAACCAACTGAGATGCCCTCTCCTCTTCCTTTCCTTCCTTTCTTTTCCTTTTTCTTCCTTTCTCATCTCTCTCCTTTCCTCCACTGCTCTCACCCACCCCACCCAACCCTCTCACGCCCCTGACCCCCACCCCGCCCCGCCCCGCCCACCCCGTCCAGCAGCCCCACCACGCCCAAAGCAACCCTATGAGATGAGCATCCTTAAGCACACACACACACACACACACACACACACACACACACACACACACATACACATACACATACACACACACACGCAGGTGGGCTTTCAGGAGAATATATATAAAAAAAAGACGTATAAAGAAAGAAAAAAATATTAGATTGAAATGAAAATGATACGCGAGGAAACTTTATAATGCAATGTTTAAATAATGGTGTGTGTGTGTGTGTGTGTGTGTGTGAAGGGGGAGGCCTTAATTAAAAAAAATCCCTCTCAAAATAGTATAACCTGAGGATAAAAAGAAGTTTAAAATGTTATTAACTTCGCCTTGGTATCAAATTTGCTAAGTTAGGCGTTCCACAACATACACTGACCCTGCCCCCTATCCCCCCTACCCCTACCCCCTACCCCCTCCTCCTCTTCCTCTTTCGTCCCTCTTCTCTCCCCTCTTCCCCTCTTCCCTTCATCTTCCTTCCTCTTCGTCTTTCATCTCCCATTCCATCCTTTTCCTCCTCCTCTTTCCTTGACCTCCTTCCCCTTCCTCTTCTCTTCTCCTTTCCCCTTTACCTCCCTTCCTCTTCATCCTCTTCCTCTTCCATTTCCTCTTACTTATCTCCTTCCTCTTCTATTCCATCCTCTTCCAACTCCTCCTCTTCCCCCATCTTCTCAATCTTTTTCTTCCTCTATCTTCTTCCCCTTCCTCTTTCCCTTCCTCTTCCTTTCCCTTTTCCTCTTTCCCTTCGTCTTCCTTTCCTTTTTCCTCTTTCCCTTCCTCGTCCTTTTCCTTTTCCTTTTTCCCTCCCTGCCCTCTGTTTCCCTTCTTCCCCTCCCCTTTCCTCTCTTCTTTTTCTCTTCTCACTTTCCCATAACAAGATATAGAGACTAATAGACAGACAGACAGAAAGAAAGAAAGAAAGAAAGAAAGAAAGAGAGGGCAATGGGAGGGAGGAAAACTCATGTGAAGGGAATGAAGAGGGGGGAGGTGGAGGTGGATTAGGAGAGGGCAAGTGGAGGTGGTGGTAGTGGTGGTGGTGGTGGACACGCTCTACTTGTTAACACCAGCACCACCACCACCATCAACACCACTATCACAGGTAAACATCGCCTTTATCACCACCTGTCACCACCCTCCCCTTTGAAAATTACCTGCGTACACACACCTTGATTGTCACACACACACACACACACACACACACACACACACACACACACACACACACTAGAAGATAAATAACAGGATCATTTTATTCTTTACATATGGAGAAGGGAAAGGGAAAGGGAAGGGAAGGGAAGGGATGGGAAGGGAGGGGAGGGGATGGGAGGGAAAGGGAAGGGAAGGGAAGGGAAGGGAAGGGATGGGATGGGAAAGGGAGAGAAGGGAAGGACTGGGATGGGATGGGAAATGGACAGAAGGGAAGGGAAGGGAAGGGAAAGGAAGGGAGGGGAAGGAAAAGGAAGGGAAGGGAAGGGAGGGGAAGGGAAGGGAAGGGAAGGGAAGGGAGGAAGAAAACTTAGCGAAGAAGAAAGGAGGAAAACACTAGAAGATAATAAACGGAAAAAGAAATAAAAAAATAAAATAAAAAAAGAGAAACAGAAAGAAAGAGGAAGAAACAAAAGAAAGAAATTTAGAAAGGAAGGGAGGGAAAAAAGAAAACATAGAGAAAGAAAGTTAGGAAGAAAGGAAACAAGCAAGAAGAAAAAGAAGAAAACAGTGAAAAAGGAAGGAACCAAAGGAAGGAAAGGAGAAGAAAAGAAGAAAGGAATGCAGGGGAAGAAAATCAATGGACGAAAATAGAAGACAATTTTAAAAAGGGAGAGATTTAAGAGAGACAAAAATTGCATCACTCTCCCTCTCGTTCTCTCCCTCCCTCCCTCCCTCCCTCCCTTTCCCTCCCCTGCTATCTGTCTCTCTCCCTTCCCCTCTAATTATCCTCCCCTCTCACTCCTTTCCTCTCTCTCCCTTATTTCTCCCACCCTTCTCATATCTCCCTTCTCTCCGTTCTCTCCCTCCCTCCTTCCCTCCCTTTCCCTCCCTGCGATCCGTCTCTCTCCCTTCCCCTCTAATTATCCTTCCCTCTCCCTCCTCTCCTCTCCCTCCCCTACTCCTCCCGACCCTTTTCATATCTCCCTTCTCCCCCTTCTGCTTCACTTTCTCCCTTCCACAATCCATCCTTATAATCTCCCTTAACCCCTTTCCCTCCCTTTCCCTCCTTCCTCTCCCCCCCTTTCCTCAAGATTACGGTAATTCACTTAGGCGTGGGTGGGATAGGTCAAGGGTCACTACTTTCACGTGTGTGTGTGTGTGTGTGTGTGTGTGTGTGTGTGTGTGTGTGTGTGTGTGTGTGTGTGTGTGTGTGTGTGTGTGTGTGTAGGTGTGTGTGTGTGTGTGTAGATAGTTATATGTGTGCTTGTATCTCTTCTTCTTCTTCTTCTTCTTTATATTCTTCTTCTTCTTCTTCTTTATATTCTTCTTCTTCTTCTTCTTTATATTCTTCTTCTTCTTCTTCTTCTTTTTTGTATGTATGTATTTGTCCTTGAAATGTATGTGTGTATGTATGTATGTATGTGTGTATGTATGTATCAATCCCTGAGGTACACTTACGTAATTAAAAGAACAATACGAAAAAACAAAATAACGAAGAAGAAAAAACACGAAATTAATGAAAACAAAAAAGAAACGAGAAAAAAAACGAAGAAAACCTTACATTCACCAAACAAAGGAGAGGAGAAAATAGAGAACGACAATATGGGCCACGTATCACTAATTAGGGGAGGCGTGATAACAGTACCTCATTAGTGCTCCACCGTTTGCCGGGCTATTAAACCGACAACAGGTAATATCAATCAGCCGACCCATTTCATTTAGAGCAGGTAAGATCATTATACAGGTGTGAAGGGGGAGGGTAATTTATTTATTTATTATTATTTTTTTTTTACAGCAGAGGAAACAGCTCAAGGGCAAAAAAAGAAGGAAACGATAATGAAAAAAAAAAAAAAAAAAAGCCCGCTACTCACTCCTCCCAAATATCATTGTTACCATTAGTATTGTTATTGTTATCATTATTGTTACTATTATCATTTCCATTAGTGTGATAGATAGATAGATAGATAGATAGATAAATAGATAGATAGATATAGATAGATAGCGAGAGAGAGAGAGAGAGAGAGAGAGAATAATACCCAGATTAATAAAGGAAATAAAAACATATGAAGCAATACACACACACAAACACCTACACGCACACCTACACACACACACACACACACACACACACACACACACACACACACACAACTCAAGATCATCGCATAAGGTCAAAGATCAAGACGCCATGAGGGCAACGAGAAGGTCACACACACACACACACACACACACACACACACACACACACACACACACACACACACACACACACACACACACACACACACATACACAGGCATATACACCCCTACGAACAACCTCGCAGACCTTCCCACGCAAACACACACACACACACACACACACACACACACACACACACACACACACACACACACACACACACACACACACACACACACACTCCCCTCTCCCCTCACGTCCCTCCCCCTCCTCCTCCTCCCCTCCCGCATCCCACACACACATTCACAAACTTACTAACTAACGCTCCCGGGCAAAAGCTATATACCTGTAAAAATCGTACAGGTAAACACGAGTCTAATTAATGGAAAGGTCGCCCACTCACCTGTGCTGCATCCCACCTGTGCACCAATTACCCAGCAACACGCCCACACACCTTTACAATCACGCCGCAACGCCCACGCCTTTCACGACCCGATGAATAATATTACAAAAAAGTTATGTCATTCTTCCCCACTCGATTAACATAAACCTCTTTCGCTACTTAACTTTCCCTCCCACGCAAAATTATCTTTTTCCCTCCCTCTTCTATCTCTCTCTCTCTCTCTCTCCCTTTTATTCACCCCCTTCTTTACCCTTTCTTTTCTCTCTACCTTCTTCTTCTTCCCCACAATTCCCTACCATAACACTCTTTCGCATCTTAACTTTCCCCTCCACAGAAAATGATCTCTTTTTCTTCCTCCTCTATTTCTTTTCCCATAACTTATCCTCCCCTTCCTTCCTCCTCTGTACCTCCTCGTTCTTCCCCACAATTCCCCAATATAAAACCCTTTCCCTATTTAACTTTCCCTCCCTCAAAAAATGCTATCTCTCTCTCCTTCCTCTATTTCTTTCCCCGTAACTTATCCTCCCCTTCCTTCCCCTCTATTTTCCCTACCTCCTCCTTCTTCCCCACAATTCCCCAATATTAAACTCTTTCCCTACTCAACTTTCTCTCCCACATAAAACGATCTCTTTCTCTTCCTCTTCTATTTCTTTCCCCATAATTTATCCTCCCTTTTTTTCCCTCCCCTTCCATCCTCCTCTCTTTTTCCTACCTCCTCCTTCTCCCCACACAAAACGCTCTCTCTCTCTCTCTCTCTCTCTCTCTCTCTCTCTCTCTCTCTCTCTCTCTCTCTCTCTCTCTCTCTCTCTCTCTCTCTCTCTCTCTCTCTCTCTCTCTCTCTCTCTCTCTCTCTCTCTCTCTCTCTCTCTCTCTCTCTCTCTCTCTCTCTCTCTCTCTCTCTCTCTCTCTCTCTCTCTCTCTCTCTCCCTTCTATCCTTCCCCACAGTTTATCCTCCCTATCCCTCTTTCCCACAATTCCCCAACATATCTTTTTCTCCCCACACAATATGCTCCCCTCTTTCACCCCTTCCCCTACATCTTCCCCACCTCCCCCCAGCATCCCTCCGTCACCCTTCCTTTCCCCCATCACCCTCTCCACACAATATCCTCCCCACTTTCACCCCTTCCCCTCCTCTTCCCCACCTCCCCAGCATCCCTCAGTCACCTCTCCATCCCCCAATCACCCTCCACACAATATGCTCCCTCTTCTACCCCTCCCCTCCTCTTCCCACCTCCCCAAGCATCCCCGCC
>NC_066545.1:13706783-13711783 GCF_024679095.1 Eriocheir sinensis | reverse complement strand
GAAATAAAGCACACACACACACACACACACACACACACACACACACACACACACACACACACACACACACACACGCCACGCAGAGAGAGAGAGATCAGTGTTACATTCCCCAAAGGCTGAAAAGGAGGAGGAAGAGGAGGAAGAGGAAGAAGAGGAGGAAGAGGAGGAAGAGGGAAGATCGCTTATTCCTTTATCTCTTTTCCTTCCTCCACAACCACCACCACCTCCTCCTCCTCCTCCTCCTCCTCCTCCTCCTCCTCCTCCTCCTCCTCCTCCTCTTCCTCGAACCACAACTCCCTCACCTGCAAAATTCTTCCTCTTGATTCTCTCTCTCTCTCTCTCTCTCTCTCTCTCTCTCTCTCTCTCTCTCTCTCTCTCTCTCTCTCTCTCTCTCTCTCTCTCTCTCTCTCTCTCTCTCTCTCTCTCTCTCTCTCTCTCTCTCTCTCTCTCTCTCTCTCTCCAGATTTCCTTTTTGATCCCTCTTTTTTATACCTTCCTCCTCCTCCTCCTCCTCCTCCTCCTCCTCCTCCTCCTCCTCCTCCTGGCTTTCTTCTTGACTTCTTTTTTTATCTCTTCCATTCGTCTTTCCTTCCTTCCCTCAATCCTCCTTATTCCTTTCTCCCCTTCCTGATCCTCCTCCTCCTCCTCCTCCTCTTCCTGCACTCTCTCCTTTGGCATGTAGTCTTTCCTCCCTTCCATCTTCCTCCTCCTTCTCTTCTCCCTCTTCCTCCTCTTTTTATATTTTCTTTTCTTAACTATTTCTTGCTTATTTTTCGTCTTAGTCTCCCTTTTTCTATCTTTTACATTTCCCTTCATTCCCTTTTATCATATCCTTTAATTACTCCCTTATCTATCCCATTTTCTCTCTCTCCTCTCATTCTTCTTCCTTCCTTCATATCGTTATTTCTTCCTTTCCTTGTTTTCTTTCTTCATTCCTTCATTTCTTATCATATGTTCATCCACTCACTCCTTCCTCCCCTCCACATTTCTCTACTGTGTCTTTCTTCCCTCCCTCCTTTCCTTCCCTTCTTCCTTCCTTCCTTTCCTCCCTTTCCTCACAACGATATCCCCATTCTCTGCTCTCCTCCTCCCACCAATCCCCCTTCCTTCATTCCTTCCCTTCCTCCCTTCTTCCTTTCCTCCTTCCTCCTCCTCCTTCTCTCCTTCCTCCCTTTCCTCCCCGATATCCCCATTCTTTCCTTCTTTCCTCTTTCACCAATCCACCTTCCTTCCTTCCCTCCTTTCTTCCTCCCTTTCCTTCATTTCCTCCTTCCTCCCTCCCTCCTTCTCACCCTTCCTCCAATACCTAACCCCGATATCCCCATTCTCTGATCTCCTCCTTCCAACAATCCACCTTCCTTCCTTTCCTCCTTCATTACTCCCTCCCTCCTCTCCTTCCTTCCCTCCCTTCCTTCCTCCTTACTAGCTTTCCCTGAGTGGGTTTGGCTGTCTGGGGACTCCTGGGGTGGCGTGACCAGCGTTCGTATCCCGCTATAGTCCAGGTGACCCTTCGCTACCCGGCTGTAACTTGTTGGTGGCTGGTAAGGTAAAAAGTGAGCAGGTGACCTAAAAAAAATATTGTCCTTATTGTGAACGATAGACTAAGATAATGAACGAAAAATAGAGAGAATGAATGTTGATTTTAAATGGAAGTAGAGAATGTCTGATAATTTTCGTTTTACTTCAATCCAAAACTGACCCATAAAAATATCGGCCATAATGTGAACGATAGTATAAGATAATGAACGAAAAGTGGAGAGAATGAACGCTGTTAAATGGAAATGGTGAATGTTTGATAGTTTTCATATTTCTTCATATCCAAAACTGACCCCCAAAAAAATATCGGCCTTAATGTGAACGCTGGAATAGATAATGAACGAAAAATAGAGAGAATGGACATAATGAGCAGTAAATTAGAGAGGATGAATGCTGATGTTAAGTGGAAATGGTGAATGTTTGATAGTTTTCATATTTCTTCATATCCAAAACTGACCCCCCAAAAATATCGGCCTTAATGTGAACGATAGAATAGATCATGAACGAAAAATATAGAGAATGGTGAATGTTTGATAATTTTCGTTGTAATATCGGCCATAATGTGAACGCTGGAATAGATAATAAACGAAAAATAGAGACAATGGTGAATGTTTGATAATTTTCGTTGTAATATCGGCCATAATGTGAACGCTGGAATAGATAATGAACGAAAAGACAATGGACATAATGAGCAGTAAATTAGAGAGGATGAATGATGATGTTACGTGGAAATGGTGAATGTGTGGTATCGTCTTCCTGTTACTTGGATATTCGTAATGCGACAGAATACGCAAATCCATAACATGAGTTTACTACAGAGAACGAAAGCTTATGTTAACTTTGTATTGCTTCATTTCTAACACTGCGACAAAATACAAGAATACGACAGAATAAAGCACTAGATTACCATAGAGGCTTGACTTTGATTTGAACTTGAAATGGTGAGTGTTTAAGGTCTTTTTCATATTAATTCATACACTGGGGCGGGATTTGCTTCCTTGGCCAATTCTACACCTGTTGGAATCACACCTGTTGAATGGGTGTAACTGATGGTGTACTAAAGCAAAACCAGGTGAGACCAGGCTAACTAGCGGCTATTGTGGCTCGGTAACTTTCTGAGGCTGAGTAGTTTTAGAGACGGGGGCTGAACAAAGGCTGCTGAGGCCCATTGTGGTGCGTGTGTGTTAGTTTGTGTGTGTTTGTGGTGCACGTGTGAGGCCAGCACTCATCTCCAAGGCCCCAGGCGCTGCACCCGTCAAGTCCATCTCTCCCCCGAGGGCCTCAAGCGACGGCGGAAGGCTCTCGTCCCCATGACAACGCTCGGATGTTACGTACGCCTCTTCCGTCGCCGCCTCCTCCGCCGCCGCCGACACACCCACACCTCGCCTGGAGGCACACCCACCCACGGCCGCTCGGTGCCTACGCCAGCCGCCTACGCACCGCGGCACCAGTCGGGCACGGTGGCACTGACCGGTGTGTGCGTCAGTGCCACGTGATGCCGCGGGTGTGTGGGCGCCGGGAGGCTGTGCGCGGCGGGGAACGTTAAAAGTCCGCCGTGGGAGTGTTGCAGCGCCCCGCCCCGCCCCGGAGTGTCACGGGTCTCACATTACTGCCCCGAGGCGGATGCGTGGGCGTTGCGATGCTCAGGTGTTGGTGGGAGAGTTAAGAGACTTTGGTGGGAGTCTCTCTGTGTCTTTCCCTCCCTCCCTCCTTCACTAGTACATACGTATTTTTCCTCTCTCCATATTTTCCCTCCCTCCTCCCCTCCAAGAATATTTTCCCTCCCTCCTCCTCTCCAAGAATATTTTCCCTCCCTCCTCCCCTCCAAGAATATTTTCCCTCCCCTCAATATTTTTCCCTTAATCAATCCCACACTATTTTCCTTCCCCTTCTGTATCCCTCCACCTCCCTCCCTCCCACAATACGTTATTTCCTTCCTCCTCAATCCCTCCCACTATATTTTCCCTCCCACCTCCTCCCTATTTCTTTCCTCCCTCAATCCTACGCCATGTTCCTCCCCTTCTATCCCCCTCAATCCTCAGCTATCCTCCTCCCTCCCTACCACAATATTCTCCCTCCCTCCATCCTACACGATGTTCCCAATCCCCAGCTATCTCCCCTCCCTCTCTCCTACTCATCATCCCACACTGTTTCTTACCCCCCTTCCTCCCCCCCATCCCCCCCTTTCTCCCCTCTCACCCTCCTCCCCCCTCCCCCCCATCCGGTCACCCGCCGCCGGCCACGCATCAGCCACGCGCTCTCCTTTACGCTTCGTGGAACGCTTTGCAATGTCGCCGCTTGGGTAATTAAGAGTCACCTCGGCTTAGGAGTAATCGGGCTCACCAGTAATGAAGCTTGACAATAATGGGCTGAACAGTAATGGGGCTTAATACACGTAGGTTACAGATAGAAGGAGATATTAAATAGATGACCTGCTGATGAATTCTGTTGCTTCTCCTCCTCCACCTACTCCTCCTCCTTTTTTCTTCTTTTTCTTTTCTTTCTTCTGTTTTGTTGTTGTTGTTTTTCTTCCTCTTGTTCTTTTTTTCCTATTCTTTTTCTTGTTCTTCTTGTTCTTGTTCTTTGTGTTCTTGTTTTTCTAGCTTTTCTTTTTCTTCTTCTTTTGCCTCTTCGTTTTTCTCTTCTTCTTCTTCTTCTTTTTTTCTTCTTTTTTCTTCTTCTTCTTCTTCTTCTTCATCATTCTCCCCCTCCTCCTCATCATCATTCTCCTGCTCCTTCTCCTTCTTCTTCAGTCTCTCTTCTAAGGTATCTTGCAGTCAGTCCCCTTCCCCCCTCCCTCACCTGACCACTGTGTACCTGCCCACACACCTGTCCTCTCTCACCTGTGCCACAATCAAGGTGACCCCAGAACCTGATGGCCACGTCTTCACCTTAAAAAATGACCGTGACCGCTTTTTTTTTGTCTCTTTCTGATCCTGACCTTAACCTTCCCTCCCTCCCCCCTCCCCTTTTCCTACCCTTTCTTCCCCCTTTCCCCCTCCTCTCCTTCCTGCCCTTCCCTTCCTCTCCCTCCTCAAGTACCTCCCTTCTCTTTCCTACCCATCTTAACCTCCCCCTTCATATCCCTTTCAACCCTTCCCCCCTTTTCTTACCCTTTCTTCCCCCTTTCCCCCTACTTTCCTTCCTCCCCTTCCCTTCCCCTCCCTCCTCGAGTTACCTCCCTTCCCTTTCCTACCCAACTTAACCTCCCCTTCCTATCCCTTCCTCTTCCTCCACCCTCCTCGCCCCACCGTTCGCACCCCCTCATAACCCCCTTCTTTCTCTTCCTCCCTCCTCCCTACCTTCCCTACCCCCTCACATGACCTAATGCATCCTTTCACAGCTTCTTCTTTTCCTCCCACCTTTTCCACCCTTTCTTAACCCTTCCCCTCTGCCTCTCTCCTCCCACCCCCCTTGACGTGACCTCAGGAGTGTGTCTGCAGGATTCAATAAGACTTTCCCGT
>NC_066545.1:13671783-13701783 GCF_024679095.1 Eriocheir sinensis | reverse complement strand
GAAAGAAAGAAGGGAATTGGGAGGATGATTATTCAAGCCAGAGATGAAAGCTGAGGGAAGAAAGAAGAGGAGGAGGGAGGAGAGGAGGAGGATTTTATCCAATAGAGATGGTGAGGAGGAGGAGGAGGAAAAGAAGAAGGGAGGAGGAAAGAGAGCAAAGAAATGAAGGGTGATTGAGATGAAGGAGTGATGGGAGGAGGAGGGAGAGGAGGAGGAGGAGGGAGGAGGAGGAGGAGGAGGGAAGGGAGGGCAGAATGATGAGAAGTGAAAGTGTGAGGCTCTCCTCAGAAGGAGGAAGAGAAGAGGAGGAGGAGGAGGAGGAGTAGGAGGAGGAGGAGGTGGTGGAAGAAGGAAAAGAGGAGGAAAAGATTTAAATTGAAAGGTAAAATAGAAAGAAGAAAGAAGAGAATAAAATGAACAGGAACAAAAGAATAGGGAGGAGGAAAGAAAGAAAGAAAGAAAGAAGAAGAATGAAAATAAAGAAAATAAAAGACAAAAGAAAGTAGAGAAACAGAGAGAAGGAAGGAAGAAGGAGAAAGAAAGAAAACAGAGAAAAGAGAGAGAAAAGGAAAGAAGGAAAGAAAGAGGAGGAAAAGAGAGGAAAATAAAGAAGGAAAAAGAAAAGAAAGAGAAAAGGAAGGAAAGAAGGAAGGAAAGAGGAGGAAAAGAAAGAGAAACAAAGAAGGCAAGAAAGAGAAAAAGGAAGGAAAGAAGGAAGGAAGGAAGAGGAGGAAAAGGTGAGGAAACAAAGTTCTCCTGAGGCCCATGCCCCTCCTCTATATTTCAGGTACCAAGGGGGAATGGCTGGAATGGACGGGAATGGGCTGGAATGGAGAGGGGGGAGGGAGTAAGGAATAAAGGAAGGAAAGGATACGAAATGGGGTTGGAGAGGCTTGAATGGCTGAATGGGTTGAAATGGGATTGGAATGGGCTGGAATGGACTGACTGAAAGGGGAAAGGAGGGAGAAGGAAGGATAAATGCAAAAATGGGGTTGAAGAGGCCTGGAGTGAGCTTGAATGGTTATACTGGGTTGGAATGGATTTGGAATGGAGGGAGGAAGGAGGAATAAGAGGAAAGGAAAGAATAAAAAAAAATAGGGTGGATAAGGTTTGAAAATGGTTTGAAGTGGCTTGATGAACTTGGAATGTGTTTAAGGGGTTGAATGGACTTGAATGGATTTGGAATGGGGTGGGAATGAACTGGAATGGGCAAGAGGCAAGCAAGAATTCAAGGTCCAGAGTTGAGTTGGAACAAATCTCTTGGAATGACTGAAAAAATAAACAGGAAAGGCTATCTGAGAAAAGTGGAATTAGGTTGGAATGAAACTGAGTGGGAATGAAACTTGGAATGAAACTGGATGTGAATGTAACTTGAATGAAATTGAGTGGGAATTAAACTTAGATAAAAACTAAGTGGGAATGAAACTGGGAATGAAACTTGAATGAAACTGTGGGAATAAACTAGAATGAAATTGAGGGAATTGAACTTAGATAAAACTAAGTGGAATGAAACTGGAATGAAACTTGAATGAAACTGTGGAAATAAAACTAGAATGAAACTGAGTGGGAATGAAATTGGGAATGAAACTTGGAATGAAACTGAGTGGGAATGATATTGGGAATGAAACTTGGAATGAAACTGAGTGGGAATGAAACTTGAAATGAAACTGGCTATGAATGAAACTTGGAATGGAACTGGAAATGAAACTGGCTGAGAATGAAACTGAGTGACAATGAAAATGGGAATGAAACTCGGAATGAAACTGGATGGGAATAAGACTAGGAATAAAACTCGTAACAGGCAAGAAGCAAGCAAGCAAGAATTCCAGACCGAGAGTCGAGTAGGAATCAGTCTTGCAATGATGGAAAAAAAAAACACGGGAATGCTATTTTAGGAAGGAAAGAAATTTAGTTGGACCGAAACTGGAATGGGCGGGAATAGCCTTGGAATCGCCTTGGAATCATGTTGGAACGGGCGGGGAGGCAAAAAGGAGGCGGCGAGGGGATGATAAGATTTGGCGAGGAGGTTTTTAGAAAGGGTTTTGGAATGTAAGGAAAAAGTGAAGCCCTGTGAAGGTAATGAAAAAATAACGAGGAAAAAGAGAATAAAAAAATAGAATAAAATAAAGAAAGAAAGAAAAGAGGAAGAAAATGTAAGGAAAAGAAAGAAAGTGGGAAGGAAGGTAAAAAGTATTGAAAGAAATATAAAAAGATCGAAAAAAAGAATGAAAAATAGAATAAAATAGAGAAAGAAAGAAAAGTGGAAGAAAATGTAAGGAAAAGAAAGAAAGTGGGAAGGAAGTTTAAGAAGAAGGTATTGAGAGAGAAAATTAAAAGATCGAAAAATGAATGAAAAAATGAAGTTAAGAATAAATAAAGAGAGAAAAGAGGAAAGAAAATGTAAAGAAAAGAAAGAAAGTGGGAAGGAAGTTGAAGAAGAAGGTATTGAGAGAAAAAAAATGATCGAAAAATGAATGAAAAAATGAAGTTAAGGATAAATAAAGAGAGAAAAGAGGAAAGAAAATTTAAACAAAAGAAATAAAGTGGAAGGAAGAAGAAGAAGGTACTGAGAGAGAAATTAAAAGATCGAAAAATGAATGAAAAATGAAGTTAAGGATAAATAAAGAGAGAAAAGAGGAAGAAAACGTAACGAAAAGAAAGAAAGTAGGAAGAAAGTTCAGAAAAAATATATTGAAAGAAAAAATACAAGATCGTCGGGAAAGGAATGAAAAATTAAAGTAAATGATAAGTAAAGAGAGAAAAGAGGAAAGAAAAGTATGAGTAAAGAAAGAAAGGAGAGAAAGTGAAATTATAAGAAAAGAAAACAAAAACAAACAAACAAGAAAAGCAAGTAGTTTAGCAAGACTGGCCGGCTCGTAAAACCTAACGTCCTGTACTGTGGTAAAGAACACACGCACACACACACACACACACACACACACACACACACACACACACACACACACACACACACACACACACACACACACACACACACACACACACACACACACACACACAGCACCTCCCTTCCTTCATTATGTTCCTTCCTTCCTTGTTTATCTTTCTTTCTTTTTCTTTTTCTCCTCCTTCCCATCTTCTTCCCCTTTTCCTCCACGTCTTTATTCTTCCTCCTCCTCACCTCGTTCCTTCCTTTCCTCCCTATCCTCCTTTCCCTTTTCCGCTCCTCCTCTTCCTTCCCCCTTTTTTCCTCTTTACTTTTCACTTTCTCTTCCTTAATCTTGTCTTCTTCTCTCCTCCACACCATCCCCTCCCCCTTCCCCTTCACACCACACAAACAAACAAACAAACACACCATTTAGGAACCAATACCGTCATCTGTCAGGTGGATTTAATTAACCTGCACCTCGCCTCACCTCACCTGGCGACCCGTTTAAAGGGACCGAAGGAGAGCAGGAGGAGGAGGAGGAGGAGGAGGAGGAGGAGGAGGAGGAGGAGGAGGAAGAGGAGGAGGAGGAGGAGGAGGAGGAGAGAACAAGACGAGATTAGGCAAGATAAGGTGTGAAGTAAAGAGGAAAAGAGGGAAGGAGGAGGAAGAAAGAAGAGGAAGGAGGGAGGAAGAAAAGAAGAGGGAAGGAAGATGGAGAGAAAGGAAGGAAGGAAGGGACAAAGAGCAGAGGAGGAAGATGAGAAGAAGAGGAAGAAGGGAAGATAATGAGATAGGAGAAGAGGGGAAAAGTAAAGGAAGGGGAAGGGGAAAATGAGTAAAGAGAGGAAGGAAAACGGGAAGAGGGGAAAAAGGGGGAATGGGAAAAGAGGGTGGGAGGAAATGGAAGAGGGGGAGAAGAAGGAATAGGTATAGAAAATGGAGATAAAGATAAGGTTGATGATTACTGAAGAAGAGAACAAACCCATTTAGAAGAGGGAGAAGGGAGAGGGAGGAGATAAGGAGGGATGGGGAGGAGATGGGAGGAACAGGTCACTCATCCTGGGGTCAAGGGAAAGGGAGGGGGGGCGGAAATCAGTCAAGGTCAGCGCAGGTCGATCGTGTGTTCTGTGTGTGTGTGTGTGTGTGTGTGTGTGTGTGTGTGTGTGTGTGTGTGTGTTTCTTTTTAAGGGAGGGAGGAGGCTGGAGGAAGGGGAGGAAGGAAGGAAGGGAGGATGGAAGGATGGGGAGGGGAGGGAAGGAAGGGGAAGGAATGGGAAGGGAAGGGAAGGAAGGGAGGAAGAGAAGGAAGGGAGGAAGGAGGTTGCTAGGAATGGTAATTGATGGAAGGGAAGGGTGGAAGGTGAAGGGAAGAGAAGGGAAGGTAGGGAGGACAAAGAGAAGAGGAAAGGGAGGAAGGGAAGAAGAAAAGAGAGGAGGTTACTGAGGGAATGAGAGAAAGGAGGGAAGGGAGAGGTGAAGGGAGATTGATGGGGTGAAGGGAGAGAAAGATGGGAGAGATTGTTAGAAAAGGAGAGGAGGAAATTAAGAGAGGGAGAGAGAGAGAGAGAGAGAGAGAGAGAGAGAGAGAGAGAGAGAGAGAGAGAGAGAGAGAGAGAGAGAGAGAGAGAGAGAGAGAGAGAGAGAGAGAGAGAGAGAGAGAGAGAGAGAATGTAATTAATGAGAAGCAAAAGAGAGGAGGGGAAGATAAAGGAAGGGAGAGGGAGAGAAGGGAAGGGATGAGAAGGGAATCAAAGGGAAGAGAAGGGGGAAGAGGGGAAGGGAGAAGAAGGGAGCTTATGAAGAATGGAATGAGGGGAGAAGCAGAGAATGAAGGTTAGAAGGAAAAAAAATAAAAGAAAAAGAGAAAAGAAGAGGAAGAAAGAAAATAATGATAAAAATGTGAAAGAAAACAAAAAAACAAGAAAACAAAAACAAAACAGAGAAGAAAGGAAATTAAGAGGAACGAAAAAAACACAAGAAAGAGAAAGAGAGAAAGAGAAAGTGAAAATTATTAGGGAACAGTAAGAAAGAGGGAGAGAAAGAGATAATGAAAATAGAAGAAAGAGAGGAAGAGAGAGAAGATAAGATAATGGACTCGACAAGGAGAGCTAATAGGAAATGAAATATAAGAAGAGGAGGAGGAGGAGGAAGAAGAAGAAGAAGAAGAAGAAGAAGAAGAAGAAGAAGAAGAAGAAGAAGAAGAAGAAGAAGAAGAAGCAGAACAAGAACAAGAACAAGAACAACAAGAACAAGAACAACAAGAACAACAAGAAGAGCATTGCAAACTAAAAGAATGTAAAGTAAGAGAGAGAATAAAGGATAATAAATGAGAGGAGAAGGGAAGGAAGAAGAGAACATAGGA
Source organism: Eriocheir sinensis (assembly GCF_024679095.1). NCBI lineage: Eukaryota > Metazoa > Arthropoda > Malacostraca > Decapoda > Varunidae > Eriocheir > Eriocheir sinensis. The sequence continues at coordinate 13,696,531 of NC_066545.1, read as the reverse complement.
GAAAGGATTAAGAGAAGGAGGAGAAAAAGAAGAAAGAGAAACGGGATAAAGTGGAGGAGGAGAGAAAAGGGAGAGACAGCACTTGAAGGAACGGAAAGGCTCGGGAAAGGAAGGGGAAAGGGAAGGGAAGGGAGGAAGGGGAGATGAAGGTGATAGTTCCAGAAGATGAGGGGGAGAGACAGAGACAGAGAAAAGAAAGAACAAGTAAGATAAAAGATAAGAAGAATGATCAAACCTTCCCTTATCTACACCCCATCACTTCTGCACCCCATCACCTTCCCTCCCCTCCCTCCCTTCTCTCCCTTCCCATCACCTCCTTCACCTGCCTGTAACGTCCCCTCACCATTACCCTCCTCCACCCACAACCTCCCTTTCCACACTCTTCTCCCACCTCACCTTTCTCCCCTCTCTCCCCTTCCTTCCCCTCACCACCCATTTATCTCCCCTTTCTCCACAATTTCTCCCCACTTCCCCAACTTATCTTACCATCTTTCCCCCTCTAATAACCCCACTCCATCGTACCCTTCCCCAACCATCCCACTCACCCCAACCCCTCCTTCCCCTTCATTAATCACCTGTGCCGAGTTAATGAGACCAATCGCCACCTGTCTGCCGTGCACCAATCACAGCTCAAAGGCCCCCGATACCTGGCGCTGATTGGAGGACGCTCAGCTGGGATTGGTGACGTCACAAGGCGCTTTCCCGATGTTACCTGTCCTCACCTTGCTAATTAGATGGCGGTGAGTTTTATTATTTATTTTATTTTATTCTATTTTTTTTTTTTTTTTGAGGAGGGATGGAAAGAGGCGAGGAAGGAAAGGTGGATGGGAGGGAGGGAGGAAAGATGGAAGGAAGAAATATAAGAAAGAAAAAAGAAAGAAAAAGGAAAGGAAAATATATAAAAGAAAGAAAAGAAGGGAAGGAAGGAAAGAAAGAATGGATGGATGGATGAGAGGAAGGAATAAAGGAATGAAGGAGGGAGGGAGGAAAGAAGGAAGGAAGAAAAGAAAGAAAAAGAGAAAAAAAAGGGAAAGAAAAATATATAAAAAGAAAGGAAAGAAGAAGGGAAGGAAGGAAGGAAAGAATGGATGGATGGATGAGAGGAAGGAAGAAAGGAATAAAGGAAGGATAATAAGGAGAGAGGGAAGGAAGGAAGGAAGGAAAGAAGAAAGAAAGGAAGAAGGGGAAGAAAGCAGGAAGGAAGGAATGTGTACAGTGAAGAGAGGAGAGGAAAAAATGTAGGAAGGAAAAGAAAGAAGGAGAGAGAAACATAGGGAAGGAAGGAAGGACAGAAAGAAGGAAGGAAGGAAGGAAGGAAGGAAGGAAGAAGAACAATTAAGCAGCGGGGAAAGTAATTAAAATGAAGTACGATTATTTTTTCCTATTTAATTACTTGAAGGGCGATTATTAAGAGGAGAGAAATGAGGGAGGAGGGAGGGAGGGTAAGGAAGAAGGGAGAAAGGGTGAGAAATGAGGGAGGAAGGGTGAGGAAGGAGGGAGGAAGATAAGGAAGGAGGAAGAACGGATTAGGAAGAAGGGATGAAGGTGGGAGTAAGAGAGAGGAAGGAGGAAGCGAATTGAAGTAAGGGAGAGAAATGGGGAAGGAACTATGAGGAAGGATAAAGAATAAGGGAGGAATAAGGAAGGAAGGAAGAAAGGGAGGATTGAAGGAGGAAGAGAGAGAGAGGAAAGCTAAGTGAGGAAGGAAGGAGGAGAAGATTAGGAAGAGGGAAGGAGGAAGGGTGAGGAAAGGAAGGAGGAAGAAAGGATTAGGAAGAAGGGAAGGAGGAAGGGTGATAAATGAGGAAGGGTGAGTGAAGGGTGGATAATGAAGGGAGGAGAAGGACAGTGCGGAGACAGTGTTAGGATTTAATGAGATGATTAGGGATTGTGTCACATTAAGTAAGGAGGGATTAAGACGAGTGGAGAGGAGTGAAGGAGGAGGAAGAGGAAGGAGGAAAGAAGGAAGGAAGGAAGGAAGGAATGGAAGAATGGATGAAAGGGGAGAGGAATAATGGATGAATGGATAAGGAGGAGAAAGAGGAAGGGGGATGGATGGGTGGATGAGGAGGAGGAAGAGGAGGAGGAAGGAAGGAAGGAAGAAAGGAATGGAGAACTGTGTGGAAGGGGAGAGAAATAATGGATGGGAGAATAAGGAGGAGGAAGAGAAAGAGAAAGAAGGTATGGATGGGTTGATAAGGAGGAGGAAGAGGAGGAAGAGGAGGAGGAGGAGGAAGAAATGGAGGAATGGATGGAACAATATTGAAGAAAGGAGAATAATGTTGTTTTGATAATAACAACAACAACAACAACAACAACAACAACAACAACACATATTTCCCCTTCTCCCCTTCTTCACCACCTCCTCCCCACCCATACCCACAATCTCCCCTCCCCTCTTCTCCCCTTACCCTCTTTCCCCCATTTCCTTCCCCTTCATCCCGTCAATCTCCATTTCCCTCTTCTTCCCCAACCTCACCCCCCTACCCCCCCAGCAGCCCAGGTAACAATAGCCAGGTGCCCGCGTTAATCAGACCATTGCAGGTAATTCTGACAAACAGTTGGACGCAATATACGCAGCCAGGTGAGCAAGGACAATTAGAGGGGTGATTAACGTGGCTAATTACAGGTAGGGAGGGAGGGAGAGAGAGAGAGGAGGGGGAGATGGGGGGAGGGAAGGAAAACGGTAGGGGACATGGGAAGGAAAGACGAGGGGAAAGTGAAGGAAGGAGGGGAAGAGGGATGGAGAGGAAGAGAGGGAGGGGATTTGAAAGGGAGAGGAGGAGGAAGGGGGTAGAAAGGGATAGGGAGTTGGATGGAGGAAGGAAAGGAGAGACAGATAGATAGATAGATAGATAGATAGAAAGGGAGAGAAAAGACTGAAAGAAAAAAGGAAGATGTATGAAAGAAGGGTTAGTCACACATGAGAAATGCAAGAAAGAAAAGAAAGAAAAAAGAGAGAAAGGAAGGAGGAAAGAAATTGTGAAGGAAACGACCATACACAAGAAAGAAAAGAAAGAAGAAATCAATGAAGAAAAAAAAAAGAAAAAAAGAGGAAGTGAAGAAAAACCAACCGGATCAGAATAACATAAAAAAACAAGAAAATGAAGAAAGCGTGAAGACAAGCGAAGAAGCGGATCACTCTACACACAAAGAAAAAAAATCAATGAAAGAAAAGAAAAAAGAAAAAAACGGAATAAAAAAAGAAAGAAAGAAAGAGAGAAAGAAAGTGTGAAGACAAGCCATGAAAGAAAAGAAGAGATTAAAGACAAGAAAGAAAGAAAAGAGGAAATCAATGAAAAAAAAATAAGAAAAACAACCGGAATAAAATAAAAACAAGAAAATGAAGAAAGCGTGAAGACAAGCGAAGAAGCGGATCACTCCCACAGCCAAGAAAGAAAGAAAAGAAGATATTAAAGACAAAAAAAGAAAAAAATACTAAATCGGATCACAGCATCACACACGGCGGGTAAAAGAAAACGGAAATCCCAGAAAATACTCGAGTTAATTAAGACCTATTTTTTCTTTTCTTTTTTTCTTTTCTTTTTTTTAGACTTCGCCGCCGCAGCTAGCATTTCCAGGACACGCACACACGCACACACACACACAAAAACGACACCAAATATACGTATACATAAGATAAAACACCACACAAACTCTCTCTATCTAAGTATGTATGTATGTATGTATGTATGTATCTCATCTATATATCTATCTGTCTATCACTGTATCTATATCTATGCCTTTCCATCTATCTTTATCTACCTATCTATCACTATCAATCTCACTCTCACTATCGCTATCTATCACTTTCGCTTTCTCTCTCCCTCGCGCACAGGTATGTATATCTGCTTATCTATCTATCTATCTATCTTTTTCTCTCTCTAGCTAACACTATCTATCAATCCATCTCTTCATCACTCTCTATCTATTTTTCAATCTAATTAACTATCTATCTATATATCTATCAATCACAGCCACTATTACAATCTATCACTTTCCCTTTCTCTCTCTCCCTCGCACAGGTACCACCGCTCACCGCTCACCTGAACAAGTTGTCGGTGCTCCGTGTCTTGAGCAGCTCCGGGCATGTGCGTCGCTTAAATAGCCTCCACTTGGGACCCAGGGCAGCGGGGGGGCATCGCGGCGGCCTTGGCCCATGGAGCGCACCGGGCAGCCTCCCACTCATAGGCCTATACAACACTGGATGGGCACACACAGCCGACCCCCGCCGCCCACTCACCCCAGGGCCGATGTCACGCACGGGGGAGCAAGGTGGGGGGATTAGGGGGGCCCCACGGTGGTCTTCATTAATAGGGGTGCTTGCCATGGGGGCTCGTGTCATGGGGGGTGTTGTGGGAGGGGCGTGTGGGTGGACATGTGGGTGTGGGTGGGTGCAGGGGTGGGGGTGTTGGGGGTGCATGTGAGGGGGGTGAAGGGCCCGCTCCATATCCCAGTCTTCAAGGTTTTCCAGACTGAAGGAGTGATTCAAGGGGTTGTTTAGGAGAAGACTGCGTGCTCCTGGCCCCCCTATCCGCCCCCCTGCCCCCCCTCGCCCTATACTCCGACTGGGGCTGGACATGGTGGCTCAATGGTTGACTGGGTGAGTGATTGGGTGGACGCACTTCGATTCTCTGTTGCGGTTTGGTGACGGAAACGGTAACCAGAGGGAGACTAGGCTATCACTTTCTTTTTATTTCTTTTTCTTCTTTTCTTTATATTCCTTCAGTTCTATCTTTGAGGGATACTAGGCTATCACTTTTTCTTTTTATTTATTTTTTCTTATTTTCTTTGTATTCTTTCAGTTCTATCTATCTTTTTTTTATCTAACTTTCTTTCACTATTGTTTTCCTTACACTATTTTTCCTCCTCTATCACTATTTCTCTTTTTATTTATTTATTCTTCTTTTCTGTGTATTCCTTCAGTTCTATCTATCTTTTTATCTAACTCTCTTTCACTATTGTTTTCCTTATACTCCTTTTCCTCTTCGTTCTTTTGTTTTCCTTTAGTTCTGCCTTTTATTCCTTTTTCTTCTCTTTCTTCCCGTTTTCTTTGATCCTCTTTTACGGGGGTTGGGTAGTGAGTGTATTGGCCACCAGGGGGACACGATTAGGCTATCACGGTTGTCTTTTTCCTTTCTTTTTCTTCTCCTTTCTCTGTTTTTCTCCTGTTCTGGTTCTGTCTTTCCCTTCCCCTTTCTCTTTTTATAGCGGGTGTCAGAGGGATGTTAGGCTATCACAATTGTCTCCCTTTCTTCTTTTTTCTTCGTTTTTCTTCAGTTTTTCTTTACTCCTTTTTTTTGTTCAGTGTCTTTCACTTTGATTGTCTCTTTTCTTGCGGGGTTACGGAGGCTGTCACTGTTGTTTTTGTTTTTGTTTTGTTTTGTTTTGATTCACGAGTGTCTTTCTTCTTTATCCTGTTTATTTTGGTTACTTTGTTATTTTCTTCAGTTCCACCTCGCTCAGTTTTTTTTATCTTTATTTTTTACTATTTTCTTCTTTCTTACACTTTTTTTCTTCTTTTTCTACACTGGTTTGCTTTTATTTGACTATTCTTTTCTTCTTAGTGTTTTTCCTTTCTCTTCTCTTTTCCTTCTTTCTGTCTCTTTCCTTCTTTCTCACACTATTTAACTTTTTTTTAACACTGGTTTTCTTTTCTTCCGCTATTCCTTTTTTTCGTTTTTTCTCTCTTATTCTTTGCCTTTCTTTACCAGCAAACTTTTTCTCTTCTCTCCCCGTACTGTCTTCTCGCTTTTCTCTTTCTTCCTCTTTCTCTACGTAAATATGGAATGACTAGAATGACCTCACTTTTTTTTTCTTCTCTTTTCACTTTCTCTTATTCTTTGCTTTTCTTTACCAGCTAACTTTTTCTCTCCTCTCCCCGTACTCTCTTCTTCCTTTTCTCTTTCTTTCTCTTTCTCTACGTAAATATGGAATGACAAGAATGATCTCACTTTTTTTTTCTCTCTCTCTTATACTTTTCTTTGTCTTCTTGTTTTTCTTTTTCTTTCTCTTTCTCTTCGTAAATATGGAATGACTAGAATGATCTCACTTTCTTTTCTAATACTTTCTTCACACGCTTTTTTCCTTTTCACTTTCTCATTTCTTTATTTTCTTGTTCTATTGCGCTTTCATTCACTTCTAACTCTACTTTCTCTTTCTTTATTTTTTCTCTAATTCACGTAAAAACTAAATGACTAGACTAATCTTACTTACTTTTTTTCTTTATCTTATTTTCCTTTCTTCTTTCTTTCCTTTTTATTCTACTGCTCTCTCAGTCACTTCTAACTCTACTTTCTCTATCTTTAATTTTTCTCTAATTCACGTAAAAACTCAATGACTGGAATTATCTTACTTTATCTTTTCTTTATCTTATTTTCCTTCTTTCTTTCTTTCCTTCTTAATCTATTTTCTTACGCTACTGTCCACTTAATTCTTTTCCTTCTTTACTTTCTTTCATTCATTTTCCTGTAAACAACGCGGAAAAAGAACGACTCAAATTATCTCACTTTTCATCATCTTACGTTCTTTGCTTCCCGTTCATTATCTTCCACTTTCTCACACGGGCGTTCATTTACTCGTTTCTCGTTTTACTTTCTTTCTCACCCCCCCAAAAAAAAATAGGCAAAGAAAAAAAATCGGGTTCTTTTCCATTATTCTTTCCCTTTTCCTCCTTTTTTTCCCCATCTCCCTTTCTCTTCTTTTCCTTCTTACTTTCTCTCTCTCTCTCCTTTCTTCCTTTCCTTCAGACTAAGTTAAAAAAAGTGGTCGCTGGGGTGATTTTTCTTCTCCTCCACATGAAAACAAGTGGAGGAGGAGGAGGAGGAGGAAGAGGAGGAAGAGGAGGACAGTGAGTGGGAGGCAAAAGACGTGGAGATGGAAATGGAGGAGCTAGCAGAGGAAGAGAAGGAGAGACAAGACGAAGTGGAGGAGGAGGAGGAGGTGGAGGAGGAGGAGGAGGAGGAGGAGGAGGAGGGAACGATACGCCAGGAATGAAATAACAACCTTGCCGAGTGTGTCTTCAGAAAGCTATTTACCTGAAGGAGACTGTTATTATCTCTCTCTCTCTCTCTCTCTCTCTCTCTCTCTCTCTCTCTCTCTCTCTCTCTCTCTTTTTATCTGTCTGAAGAGAAGAGGAAATTAATGTTACTCCTTTTTTCTTCCTTTTCTTACTTTTCCTCTTCCTCTTGCTTATCTGTCAGGCAAGAGGAGGGAAGGGAAAGAATGCTAATTATTTTTCTTTCTTCCTTCGTTCCTCTTTTTCTTATTCAACTGTGTGACAAGAGGAGACGAGAAGAAACGAGAATACCTATTTTTTCTCTTCCTCTTCCTCTTCCACTTCCTTATCTACTGCCCAAGAGGAGCGGAAGAAAAACTGATTAGAGTATTTTTCTTTCTTTAATTTTCTTCCTCTTTTCTGTCTTACTCTTGTCCTCTAAGTGAAGTTAATTGAGGATGTTTTTTTCTCTCTTAATATTCCTTCCTCTTGAATTTTTTCCTTCCTCTCGTTTTTTTCTCTCCCTCCCTTCCTCTTTCTCTCCCGCTTATCTCTCGGCCAAGTGGAGGGAGGAAGAAATAACCAGAATGAATCTTTCCATCTGGCTCAAGAGGAGAAGGAGGAGGTGGAGGAGGAGGAGGAGGAGGGGGGGGGAGGAGGAAGATCGACTAACAATGCAATATCATCCACGGGGGAGACTATTATTGCCCCTCCTTGCGCCCTGCTGTATTATTTTTTTTATTTTTTTATTTCTGTTGTTTTATTCGCAAATGTCAAATCTAGAACTGGAGGGACAGAAAAAGGACGAACCGAGTGAGGAGGATGTTTTTTTCTTTCTTAATATTCCTTCCTCTTGAATTTTTCCTCCCTCTTGTTTTCTTCTCCTCCTTTCTTCTTTCTCTCTCCGCCCTCTTCAATTAACTGCTTTTTTTTTACTCTACGTTCATAATTAAAACAGATTACTGAAAATGATATGAAGAAGAAGAGAAAGGAAAGAAAGAAGGATAGTAAAGAAAGAAAGAAAGAAAGAAAGGAATAAGGGAAAGAAATAAAGAGAGAAATAAAGAAAGAAAGGGGAAATTAAAATAGATTACTAAAAACGAATATCAAGAAGAAAAGGGAAGAAAAAATGACGGTAAAGAAAAAAAGAAAGAAAGAATGAGAATAAAGAATGAATGAAAGTAAGAGTGAATGTATACAAGAGGAGAGTAGGTAAGATAAACAGGTAAGCAGGTAAACAGGTAGATTGACAGGTAGACAGATAGACAGGTAGATAGGCAGGTACACAGGTAGGCTGGTTAACGAGGGGGAGGAGCAGGTGAAAGGGAGAGTAAGAGAGAGAAGGAAGGTGGAGGTGGGAGAGAGAAGAGGAGGAAAAGGAGGAAGAGGAAAGGAAGATAGATTGCAGAAGAGGAAGGGATGAAAGAGGAAGAGGACTAAGAGGTAAGAGAGAGGAGGAAGAGGTAAGAAAGATGTATTGTAGAGGAGGAGAGGATAAAAGAGGAAGAGGAGTAAGAGGAAGAGGAAGAGGAAAGGAAGATAGACTGTACAAGAGAAAATGATGAAAGAGGAAGAGGAAGAGGAGGAAGAGGTAAGAGAGAGAAGAGGAAGAGACATTAAAGAGGAAGAGGAAAGGACGATATATAGATTGTAGAAGAGGACAAGATGAAAATAAAGAAAAAAAAAATGAAGATGAAAAATAAAAATGAAGGAAAAAACGAAGATAAAATAAAGATGAAGTAGATAAGAAGTAGGTGTGTGTGTGTGTGTGTGTGTGTGTGTGTGTGTGTGTGTGTGTGTGTGTGTGTGTGTGTGTGTTTTAATCCCAGGCAAGAAGTAAGTGAGAGAGTGTGTTTTTCAATGCCCCTCCTCCTCCTCCTCCTCCTCCTCCTCCTCTTCTTGTCTTCTTTCCTTCCTTCCTTCCACTTTTATTACCTCGTTCACTCTCCAGAAGCCTCCACCTCTCTCTCTCTCTCTCCTTCCTTCTCTCTCTCTCTCTCTCTCTTCTGATTGCCACTTTCCTCCTTTCCTCCTCCTTTCTCACGCATTTACACGTTTAATACTGGTTTGCTTTCGTCTCCTTTATCTCTCTCTCTCTTTCTTCAGTGTATTTATTTCTCTTCTTTTCTCCATTTTTTGCTTTCGGTTTTTATATCCTATTTTCTTCAATGTTTTTTTTCTTTTTATTTCTTTACTTAATTTTTTTGCATTCGTTTGTTCTATCCTATCTTTCTTTCTTCTCTTTTCTTCATTTTTTGCTTTTGGTTTTTTATATTCTATCTTTCTTCAATTGTCTTCCTTTCTCTATTTCTTTTCTCCATTTTTTGCTTTCGTTTTCTCTCTCCTTTCTTTAATTTTTTCCTTTTTCTTTACTCCATGTTATGTTTTTTTTATCTTTCCTTTCCTTTCTTCAATGTCAATCTTTTTTTTCTTTTCTTTTCTTCTTTTTTATACGAAACTGATGCCTGACTAGTAATAAAAATACACTGTCAATATTTTCTTTTTCTATTCAAGTCAAATCTACTATTCAAACATTCACTATTGTTGTTTTTACTATTGTCGAGAAAATGAAAAGAGGAAAAGAAACTGAACATGACAAGATTACGTTCACTACAGACTCCTTTCTTTCTTTTCTTCACCTTTTCTTCATTTCTCATATCTCAGTTCTTTTCCGTCTGTCTCCCTCTCTCTTTTTTTCTTTTCATTCATATTTTTTTTCATTAACTAATTAACACTTGACTAAATCGCATTCAGAAAACTTCCTCACTTTCTTTCACTCTTTTTTTCTCTCCTCATATTTTTCTTCGTTTCTCTCCTTTTCTTTCCCTCTTTCTCTTTTCATTCATTTTTTTCCTCTTTTCACATTTCATTTATTCTTCTCTCTCTCTCTCTCTCTCTCTCTCTCTCTTCTTTCATTTTTTCCTCTCCTCATATCTCTCCTCTTTCCTCTCCCTCTTTTCTTTTTTACTTTTTTACCTCTATTCGTATTTCTTTTCTCTCTCATTCCCTCTCCCAATCTCTCTCTTCTTTCATTTTTTCCTCTCCTCATATCTCTCTTCTTTCCTCTCCCTCTCTCCCTCTCTCTTCTTTTTTTATACACATTCTCCTCAACAACGTAATTTATTTATATTTTTATTTATTCGCCCTCACGCGCCCTCTCATTCCCTTCTTTTTTTCACTTTCCGTATCACACTTTTTCCTAACGAGACAAAAGCAAACAAACAAACAAACAAACAAACTGGAAAAGGTGTGCAGTGAGGGGCAGGTAAATGAGGGGAGGGAGAGAGGGGGAGGGAAGGAAGGGGAAGGGAAGGGAGGGGAGGGAAGGGAAAGGGTAATGAAAGGAGATAGTGCAGGAGGGAAGGAGGGAGGGAGGGAAGAAGGGAGGCGAAGGAGGAGGAGGAGGGAGAGAGGGAGAGGAGAAGGGAGGGAGGGAAGGAGGTAGAAGGTAAGGGAAGGCAGTAAAATAAGAGAGAATGAGGGAGGAAGAGAAAGAGAGAAAGAACGAAAGAGAAGAGGAAGAGAAAAAGGAGAGAGAGGTAGAGAGAGAGAAGAAGAAACGACTGAAGAAGAGAAGATAATAAAGAAAGGGAATAAAGAAGGAGTGAAATATAAATAAAGAAGAAAACAAAAGGAGGAAAAAAATGAAAATACAGGAAATTAAAAAGAGGAAAAAGTATATAATGAAGAAAGAGGGGAAGGGGAAGGAGCGGAGAAGGAGGAAGGAAGAGAGAGAAAGAGGAAGAGAAGACGAAGTAAGGAAGAAAAGAATAACAAGAAGAAATAAGAGGAAAACGAAGACAGAACGAAATGAGGAAGAGGGAAGGAGCGAAGAAGGAGGAAGGAAGAAAGAAAGAGAAAGAAAAGACGAAGTAAGGAAGAAAGAATAACAAGAAGAAATAAGAGGAAAACGAAGACAGAACGAAGTGAGGAAGAGGGAAGGAGCGAAGAAGGAGGAAGGAAGAAAGAAAGAGAAAGAAAAGACGAAGTAAGGAAGAAAAGGAAAACAAGAAAAAAGGAGGAAAACGAAGATAGAACGAAGTGAAAAAATAAAGGAGACTCAAAAAGGAAGAGAAGGTTAACAAGAGGAGGAGGAGGAAGAGGAGGAGGAGGGGCAAGAGTACAAGAGGAGAGAAGAGGACAAGAGGAGCGGATTGTGTTGTATCTCATTAATCTCACTCAAATAATTTTCCTCTTTTTTTCTTCTTCTTCCTCTTCTTCTTCTTCTTCTTCCTCCCTGACAAAGAAAATAAGTCTTCCTCCTCTTCCTTTATCCTCTTCTTTTCTTTCTTTCTCTTTTATTTATTTTGTTTATTCAAGTTATTCTTCTTTATCTTTGTCTTCATTTTCTTCCTTTTTCTTCTTCTTCTCTCTCTCTCTCTCTCTCTCTCTCTCTCTCTTTCGTTCTCATTGTCTTCTCTTTCTCCTTTATCTTTTTTACTTTTCTTTCTTTCATTCTTTCTTTCTTTCTTTCTTTCTTCCTCCCTTTTTTCCTTCTTTCCTTCCCATCTTTTATTCATCCTTAATATTTCTCCTTACCTTCTTTCTCTCCCTCCTTACTGACCTCCTCCTCCTCCTCCTCCTCCTCCTCCTCTTCTTCTTCCTCCTCCTCCTCCTCCTCCTCCTCCATCACGTCCACCACCTCATTTTTTACATATTACACATTTTTCGTCCTTCCTTCCTCCTCCTCCTCCTCCTCCTTCTCCTTCTCCTCCTCCTTCTCCTCCTCCTCCTCCTCCTCCTCATTGACCTTTTCATTTTCCTTCCTCCTGTTCTTGTCATCCTCTTTCTCTTCCACTCCTTCCTCCTCCTCCTCCTCCTCCATTACCATCTCCCAATGGGTGATCACAAACCCCTTTGAGAGGAGTTATGACCTTAAGGGAGAAGGAGAAGAGGGAGAAGAGGGAGAATAGGTAAGGAGGAGGAGGAGGAGGAGAAGTACAAGATGGACTAAACGAGTTAGCTTAAAAAGAGGATAGAGAAAACGAACTGGCGGAGGAGGACGACGCGGAGGAGGAGGAGGAAGAAGAGGAGGAGGAGACGGAGGAGGAGGAGGAGGAGGAGGAGGAGGAGGAGGAGGAGGAGGAGAAGGAGATCATTCTTAACTCGGAGAAACAATTAGGGTTCCTTGCGTAGCTTACCTGAAGAAGGGAAGGAAAGGAAGGGAAGGAAGGAAGGAAGAGCAGTGATGGAAAGGAAAAGTGAGGGGAGAGGAAGGAAGGGAAGGAAGGGACGAGCAGAGATGGAAAGGAAAGGAGGGAAGGAAGGAAGGGAAGGAAGGAGGGATGGAAGGAAAGGAAGGAGGGATGGGAAGGAAGGGAAGGGAAGGAAGAGGAAGGGAAAGGGAAGGGAAGGAAGAGGAAGGGAAGGAAGAGGAAGGGAAGGGAAGGGAAGGGAAGGGAAGGGAAAGGCAAGGAGGTGAATACGGGTGTGTAAATGAAAGGGCATTGATATGAAGTGAAGGGGAGAGGAGGAGGAGGTGGAGGAGGAGGAGGAGGAGGAGGAGGAGAAGGAGAAGGAGGAGGAGGAGGAGGAGGAGGAGGAGGTGAATAGGTCAAGAGAGAGTGAGAAGACATGGAGAGGAGGAGGAGGAGGAGGAGGAGAAGGAGGAGGAGGAGGAGGAGGAGGAGGAGAAGAAGAGGAATGACGGGAATGATAAATTTGGAGTAGGAGGAGGAGGAGAAGGAGGAGGAAGAGGAAGGAGGAGAAGGTGGAGAAGGTAAGAGGAGGAGGAGGAGGAGGAGAAGAAGAGAAGGAAGAATAAGAAGTAGAAGGAGGAGGAGGAGGAGGAGGAGGAGGAGGCGGAGCAGGAGAAGGGGGAGAAGTTATGGGCAGGTCAAGGAAAGGAGAAGGAGGAGGAGGAGGAGGAGGAGGAGGAGGAAGAGGAAGAAGAGGAGGAGATTGGAGAAGAAGAAAATGAAGCATATAGAGTGTGAGGGAGACGATGACGAAATAAAGAGAAGACAAAACAATAAAGAAAAAAGAAAAAGAAAAAGAAAGAAAGGAGGAAAAAGAGAAAAATATAGCAAGAAAAAATGAAAGAAAGAAAAAAAGGAAAAGAGAAAGAAAGAAGCATAAAGAAGAGAGAGAGAGAGAGAGAGGAAAGGAAAGAGAATGAAATGGAGGAAGGAGAAAAAAATAAAATAAAGAGAGAGAGAAACAGAGAGAAAAGGGGAAAGAAAGAGAGGGGAAGGAAAGAAGGGGAAGAAAAGAAGGGAAGGGAAGAAAGGGGTAAGCGAGGGTCATCTTTAGGACATAAGGAATGGGAATTTATGTCAGTGAGAGAGAGAGAGAGAGAGAGAGAGAGAGAGAGAGAGAGAGAGAGAGAGAGAGAGAGAGAGAGAGAGAGAGAGAGAGAGAGAGAGAGAGAGAGAGAGAGAGAGAGAGAGAGAGAGAGAGAGAGAGAGGGGGAGACGAACATAAACACACACACACACAAGACCTTCCGTGATTTTTTTTTTCTTTTTTTTTTACTCAAGCTGTTGTTGTTTTCGGGAGGTAAGGTCTCTCTCTCTCGCTCTCTCTCTCTCTCTTGGGAATGGCAAACTCAATAAGAATACCATAAAATATCTCTTCTCCTCTTCTTCCCTCTTCTCTCCTCTTCCTCTTCCTCTTCTCTTCCTTCTCTTCTTCCTCTTCTCTTCTTTATCTTTTTTTTTTTCCTCTTGTCTGCTACTCCCTCTTTTTACCTCTTTTATCCTTCCTTCTCTTTTCTCTCTCTTCCTCCTCTTCTCTTTTCTTTCTCTTCTTCTTCTTCTTCTTCCTCTGTTGCTATCGTTTTCTCTTCTCTCTTCTCTTTCCCCTTCTTCTCTATTTCTCCTTCCCTCTTCTTCTCTCTTCTCCCTTCCCTTCTACCCTTTTCGCTCCTCCTGTATCTTCTCTATATCTTCGTTTTCTTTACCCCTCTTCTGTTCCCTTCTTCTCTTCTCTCTTCTCTTCCTTCTTCTTCTCATTTATTATTATCTCCCCTCTTCTCTCTACCTTCCTTTCCCTTTCTTCTTTTCTTCTTCCTCTCTTTGTCTTCATTTTTTTCCATCCTTTCTTGTGTTCAGAGCCTTCACTTCCAGTTTTCCCTTCCCTCAGCTGTTTCCTCTTCCTCCTCCTCCTCTTCTTCCTCCTCCTCCTCCTCCTCCTCCTCTTCCTCCTCCTCCTTGAGTATTTTTTTCTTCTATTTTGCCTCATTTTCCTTCTCTCCCCTTTGCTTCTTTTCTTCCTGTCTTCTTCCTTGAATGCTTCCTATCAACGTTTTCTTCTATTTCTTCTTCTTCTTTTTCCCTCCTCCTCCTCCTACTCCTCCTCCTCTTCCTACTACTAATCCAAATCCAAATACGACACCTCCTCCTTGTCTTGATTTCCTCCTCCTCCTCCTCCTCCTCTCCTCTTCTTCCTCCACTCCTCTTCTTCCTCCTTCTCTTCCTCCTCCTCCTGTTCCTCAACTTCAGACACCACTTGACCACTCTACAGCTTCACCTCCTCCTCCTCCTCTTCCTCCTCCTCTTCCTCCACCTCCTCCTCCTCCTCCTCCATTCTCTTATTGGCTTTGTTAGAACATGAAGCCAATTAAATCCTTCATTCATTCCCTTCCTTCCTTCCTTCCTTCCTTCCTTCCTTCTTTCTTCCTTTCTTTCTTTTTCCCTTCCTTTCATATCTTTCCTTCCTTCCTTATCTCATGCCTTTCTTCCTTCCTCCATTCCTACTTTCTTTCACATCCTTCCTTTCTTTTTTCCTTCCTTTCTTTCTTCCTTCCTTTCTTTCTTTCTTTCTCCCTTCCTTTCATATATCTTTCTTTCCTTCATTATTTCCTGCGTTTCTTCCTTCCTTCATTCTCACTTTCTTTCACATCCTTCCTTTCTTCTTTCCTTCCTTCCTTCCTTCTGTTCTACCTTCCTCTATTCCCACTTTCTCTTCCTTCCTTTCTTCCTTGCTTCCTTCCTTCCTGTCCTACCTCCTTCCTTCTTCAATTCATTCTCAGCATCCCTCCCTCTCTCCTTTGTTATTCCTTCCCTCTCCTTCCTTCCTTTCCTCCTTCCCTCCTTCCTTCCTTCCTTTCCTCCTTCCTTCCTTCCTTCCTTCACTCACTCACTCGGTCGAACAAAAGAAAGAATAAATCACTCAAAACAGGAGAATAACGGAAACAAAAGACTCTCTCTCTCTCTCTCTCTCTCTCTCTCTCTCTCTCTCTCTCTCTCTCTCTCTCTCTCTCTCTCTCTCTCTCTCTCTCTCCTGGCAGCCTCTTGGCGTCTAAAAATAGCTCACAGACGTCCAGGAAAACCCAACTTTGGACCAGGAGGAGGAGCAAGAGAAGGAGGAGGAGGAGGAGGAGGAGGAGGAGGAGGGTGAAAGGGTAGAGAAAGGGAAAAAATGAGGGTCGATGGGTGAGGAAAATGGTACAAAGAAAAGGACGAAAATGGGAAGAAGAGGAGGAGGAGGAGGAGGAGGAGGAGAAAAAAGGGGGAGACTGAAGGGGTAGAGAAAGTAAAAAAAAAAAAAAGAGAGAGAGAGAAGGATGGAAGAGTATGGAAAAAAAAGTATAAGGGGACGAAAAAGGAAAAGAAGAGAACGAAAACGAGAATAAGAGGAAGAGGAGGAGGAGGAGGAGGAGGTCATTAGCGGCAGGTAAGGGTCAGAGAGAGGAGTCACCCCTTAATGGCGTTCACTGCAATCCGTTTTCTGTGGCGGATGTGGCGGGCGAGAGAGAGAGAGAGAGAGAGAGAAAATTGCTCGACAGTATCAGCATAGAGATTAGGTTCTTAAAATTACTCTCTCTCTCTCTCTCTCTCTCTCTCTCTCTCTCTCTCGCTCTCTTAAATTATGCATGTAGTCAATAAAAATGCAAATTACACGTCCTTATATCACAATAATAATAATAATAATAATAATAATAATAATAATAATAATAATAATAATAATAATAATGAATTAAAGATAGTAATGAAATCGTTGCTATCGTTTCTATTGTTACTATCTTCATTTTCTTCTTTCTTCTTCTTCTTCTTCTTCTTTATCATGTTTTTTTTTTCCTCTCCTTCACTTTATCTTCCTTCTTCCTTGTCTTTCTTCTCTTAACCCTCTTCTTTTCCTTATTTTCCTTCCTCATCCTCTAGTTTGTACTCTTATTATTATTATTATTATTATTATTATTATTATTATTATTATTATTATTATTATTATTATTATTATTATTATTATTATTATTATTATCACAACCATCGATATCAACAGTCCGCCTCTCAGGTAATTATGTGTAACCTGCATTTCTCTCGCTGTAAATTAGGGCAGGTGAAGGACAGGTGTGTGTGTGTGTGTGTGTGTGTGTGTGTGTGTGTGTGTGTGTGTGTGTGTGTGTGTGTGTGTGTGTGTGTGTGTGTGTTATTGTTGTTGTTGTTGTTGATTTCCTTTATTTCCCCGATGGATTTTTTTTTTCATACAATATTCATCTTTTAAATTTTCCGTCTTCAAAATTCATTACTTCGCTCCAGTTTTCCAGATGGCAAGGATGGTGAAAAGATGATGATGATGATGATGACGGTGATGACAATGACGATGATAATGGTGGAACGACTTGCATGATCTTAACTGCTTTGCTTATTGTTGCTGTTGCTGTTGTTTTCTTTTTGTTATTCGTGTTGTTATTATTATCATTGTTGTTGTTGGTGGTGGTGGTGGAGGTGGTGGTGGTGATGGTGGAGGTGGTGGTGGTATATCTCTCACGTCAGCTTCTACCATCAATATACAATACTTTCGAATATACAACAAGAAAAAGACAAAACAAAACCCAAAAAACAAATTCGAAAAAGCGCGTCTTCAGGGAAAATTTGGCGAATATTGGAAAAGTTAAAGTATTGGAATTCACGGTGAGGTGGGGAACTTTCCTTTAATCTTCTTTTATCTCTACTTCTTTTCCTTTCTTCATTCACTTCTTCATTTGCGAGTCAGTCAGAACGATTGAATAAAGGTAAAAAAGTGGACGGATAAATAAATCTTTTCTTTTTTCTTTTCTTTTCTTCTTTTTCTTTCCTCACTCACTTCTAAATTTGCGAGTAAGTCATAACGATTGAATGAAGATAAAAAAAAAGGGGATGGATATTTAAATCTTTTTCCTTATTCTTCTTTTCCTTACTTCCTTTTATCCTTTCCTCACTCACTTCTTCATTTGCGAGTAGGTAAGTCATAAGCCACTTCTTCATTTGCGAGTAAGTCATAAGCCACTTCTTCATTTGCGAGTAAGTCATAAACCACTCCTTCATTTGCGAGTAGGTAAGTCATAAACCACTTCTTCATTTGCGAGTAAGTCATAAACCACTCCTTCATTTGCGAGTAAGTCATAAACCACTTCTTCTTTTGCGAGTAAGTCATAAACCACTTCTTCATTTGCGAGTAAGTCATAAACCACTTCTTCATTTGCGAGTAAGTCATAAACCACTTCTTCATTTGCGAGTAAGTCATAAACCACTTCTTCTTTTGCGAGTAAGTCATAAACCACTTCTTCATTTGCGAGTAAGTCATAAACCACTTCTTCATTTGCGAGTAAGTCATAAACCACTTCTTCATTTGCGAGTAAGTCATAAACCACTTCTTCATTTGCGAGTAAGTCATAAACCACTTCTTCTTTTGCGAGTAAGTCATAAACCACTTCTTCATTTGCGAGTAAGTCATAAACCACTTCTTCATTTGCGAGTAAGTCATAAACCACTTCTTCATTTGCGAGTAAGTCATAAACCACTCCTTCATTTGCGAGTAAGTCATAAACCACTTCTTCTTTTGCGAGTAAGTCATAAACCACTTCTTCATTTGCGAGTAAGTCATAAACCACTCCTTCATTTGCGAGTAAGTCATAAACCACTTCTTCATTTGCGAGTAAGTCATAAACCACTCCTTCATTTGCGAGTAAGTCATAAACCACTTCTTCATTTGCGAGTAAGTCATAAACCACTTCTTCATTTGCGAGTAAGTCATAAACCACTTCTTCATTTGCGAGTAAGTCATAAACCACTTCTTCTTTTGCGAGTAAGTCATAAACCACTTCTTCATTTGCGAGTAAGTCATAAACCACTTCTTCATTTGCGAGTAAGTCATAAACCACTTCTTCATTTGCGAGTAAGTCATAAACCACTCCTTCATTTGCGAGTAAGTCATAAACCACTTCTTCTTTTGCGAGTAAGTCATAAACCACTTCTTCATTTGCGAGTAAGTCATAAACCACTCCTTCATTTGCGAGTAAGTCATAAACCACTTCTTCATTTGCGAGTAAGTCATAAACCACTTCTTCATTTGCGAGTAAGTCATAAACCACTTCTTCATTTGCGAGTAAGTCATAAACCACTTCTTCATTTGCGAGTAAGTCATAAACCACTTCTTCATTTGCGAGTAAGTCATAAACCACTCCTTCATTTGCGAGTAAGTCATAAACCACTCCTTCATTTGCGAGTAAGTCATAAACCACTTCTTCATTTGCGAGTAAGTCATAAACCACTTCTTCATTTGCGAGTAAGTCATAAACCACTTCTTCATTTGCGAGTAAGTCATAAACCACTTCTTCATTTGCGAGTAAGTCAGAACGGATGAGTGAATGAGTATAAAAAAAAAAGTTAAAAATTAATGAAACCGTTTTTATTTCCTCTTTCCTTTTCTTCTTCCCACCCTTCTTCATTTGAGAGTAGATCAGAACGAGTGAATGAGTGAGCGTGTGAATGAATGAATGAGTGAATGAATGAATGAATGAAAAGAAAATAAGTGGACGAATATATAAATCTTTTTTTCTTCTTTATTTCTTTCCTTTTCTCCTTCCCACCCTCTGTCATTAGCTAGTAAGTCAGAATGAATGAATGAATGAATGAATGAGAAGAAACTAAGTGGACGAATTCCCCACACACCTTCACCCCACTCTTCTCCACCCCTCCTTCCCTTCCCCTCTTCCCCCCCACACACTACCCCTTCAACCTCTCCTCCCCCCCACACACACAGCATACCAGGAGAACAAAAAATATGCAGGCAGCACACATAAACATATTCGAGGGTCGAGTCACGGGTGAGCGGCCAAGCTTGTGATGTGAGTGACGGGTCCGATATGCAGGGACGAGGGGACAGGTGAGGGCAGGTGAGGGGCAGGTAAGGGCAGGTACACATATTATTATTTACCCGTGTGGGGGAAAGGGGGGGAGGGTAATGTGTGTGGGGGAGGGGTGTGTGTATGTGTGTATCTATCTTATCTATCTATATATCTACCTGTCTAGCTATCTCTTTGTCTATCCATTGAATTCCTTCATGACAGAGACAGACTGAGAGAGAGGAAGGAATAAAGAAAGAAAGAAAAAAGGAAGAAAGGAGGAGTGAATGAAGGAAGGAGGGAAGTTAGAAAGAAAGAAAAAGAAAGAAAAGAAAGAAAGAAGATAGATAGATAGAGAGAGAGAGAGAGAGAGAGAGAGAGAGAGAGAGAGAGAGAGAGAGAGAGAGAGAGAGAGAGAGAGAGAGAGAGAGAGAGAGAGAGCAAGGGAGGGGAGTTGATGAGCAAGTGACTGAGGGGAATGAGAATGAAAGGAGAAAAAATTGCTGTTTGATGTTGCGCCGCGTTCTGAAAGTGACGGGAATGAGGGGATGAAGAAGAAGAAGAAGAAGAAGAAGAAGAAGAAGAAGAAGAAGAAGAAGAAGAAGAAGAAGAAAAAGAAGATGATGATGGTGATGATGATGATGATGATGATGAAGAAGAAGAAAAAAACAGAAATAAAAGAAGTAGAAAATGAAGAAGAAGAAGAAGAAGAAGAAGAAGAAGAAGGAACGAGAAAAGAAATAATAAGAAGGCGATGGAAGGAAAAAGAAGATGGAAGAAGGAGGCGAAGAAGGAAGACGAAGAAAGAAGAGGAGGAGGAGGAGGAGGAGGAAGATACATGGAAAGATGTCTTGAAGGAGAAAGAGAAATGATAAGCAGGACAAAAAAAAAGCAACAAGATGAAGAAGTGGGACAGTCGAGGAGGAGGAGGAGGAGGAGGAGGAGATGAAGAAGAGCCAGGAGTAAAAAGCAGGAGATGAAGGGAAGCAAGTCTGTGTGTGTGTGTGTGTGTGTGTGTGTGTGTGTGTGTGTGTGTGTGTGTGTGTGTGTGTGTGTGTGTGTGTGGTCTGAATGGGGTCTGATTGCCTGTCTCGTCTCTGCTATCACTGACCTGCTTTCCCTAGCTCATTATCTCTCTCTCTCTCTCTCTCTCTCAAGATAAATAATAAATCCAAAAAAACAACAAAAACAACAAAGAAATACAAAAAAACAACCCTCCTTCTCTTCCTCCTCCTCCTCCTCTTCCTCTTCCTCCTCCTCCTCCGCCTCCTCCTCTTCCTCTTCCTTCTCTTCCTCTTTCCAGAACGTCTTCATAACCTTTTCATCAGTGCATAAAGAGACAAACACACACACACACACACACACACACACACACACACACACACACACACACACACACACACACACACACATACAAACAGACAGACAGAGAGACTTGCTTTCCACTTAACGACAGACGGAAGAAGATGAAGGAAGACAGAAGAGGAAAGAGGAAGAGGAGTAAAGAAGAAGGAAGAATAAAAATGGTAATAAAAAGAGAAATAAAATTATAAAACATGCTTAAACTGACATCCATGAGAGAGAGAGAGAGAGAGAGAGAGAGAGAGAGAGAGAGAGAGAGAGAGAGAGAGAGAGAGAGAGAGAGAGAGAGAGAGAGAGAGAGAGAGAGAGAGTGTTCAAAGGCCTTGTACACCTTTTTTCTCATTAGTGTGTGTGTGTGTGTGTGTGTGTGTGTGTGTGTGTGTTTATGGGACCTTTGCGAGCAGCGGAGTCAAACAATAAAAAAAGTTTGACCGTAAAAAGGAAAACAAATTAAGGAGGACGAAAAGAAAGAGGAGAAAAACGAAGAAGAGGAGGAGGAGGACGAAGAAAAAGAAGAAGGAAGAGAAGATAAAAAGAGAAAAAAGTAAATTAAAATAAAGATCACATACAAAAAAAAAAAAAAGAAGAGCAGGAAAGAGATAAAAATGAAGTGAAAAAGGAATTAAAAAGAAAAGGTAAGAAAAAACAATAATAAAAGAAAATAAAACTGACACCGAAGAAAAGAAATAGAAAGAAAAAGTAAAAAAAGAAGAAAAAAGAAAAGGAGGAGGAATAAAGAAGAAAATAAAAGTGCATTCGAGTAAAATTGAAGATAGTGAAAGTGATTGAAAAGAGAGAGAAAGAGAGAGAGAGAGATTTGGAAGACTGAAAGAAGCCAAAAAAGTTAATCGATTGAAAGAGAAATAAATTGCAAAGATAAAAACGGAGAGAATGTGTGAAAAAGATGGAAAGAGAAATTGAAAGATAGATAGATAGATAGACAGATAGGAAAGTAGACAGGCAGGTAGATAGAAAGATAGGTAGGTAAGTATTTCGGTAGGTGAGTAGATACAGATATGATAGATAAATAGACATAGATAGATAGATTGATAGATAGATAGATAGATAGATAGATACACAGATATAGATAAATAGAGAGGCAGAATGAGAGATTAAAAAAGAAATCAAGGAAAAATAAAAAGGAAAGATAATTAATGAAAGAAAGGAAAGAAAGGAAAGAAAACGAATTGAGGGAGGGTAAGGGAGGGACGAAAACGGAAAAGAGGAAAGAAAAAAGAAAAGGAAAAAAGAGAAGGAAAAAAAAGGAAAAAAGAGAAGGAAAAAAGAAAAGGGAAAAAGAGAAGGAAAAAAGCGAAGGAAAAAAGAGAAGGAAAAAAAAGGAAAAGGGAAAAAGAAAAGGGAAAAAAGAAAAGGAAAAATAGAGAAGAAAAAAGAGAACGAAAAAGAGGAAAGAAAAAAGAAAAGGAAAAAAGAGATGGAAAAATAGAAAAGGATTAAAAGAAGGAAAAAAAGAGGGGAAAAATAAAAATGGGAAATGGAGAGGCGCGGGAAAATAGACTTTGGGTCAAAATTGGGAAGACCGGAAATTTAGTGTCGATATCAGTCCGGGAATGAGAGAGAGAGAGAGAGAGAGAGAGAGAGAGAGAGAGAGAGAGAGAGAGAGATACAGACATACAGACAGACAGATAGACAGACAGACACACTTAAGAGAGGAAAAAAGGAAGAAAAAATGAAAGAAAAGAAAAAGAAAAAAAGACACGCAGTAAAAATAAACGAAAACAGAAAAAAAACGAGGAACCAAAAGAGAGGAAGAGAAATAAAAGATAGGGAGACGAAAGAGAAAAAGGGAAAGAATGAAAGAAAGGAAAGAAAAAGTAATCGAGGAAAGAAATACAGAAAAAAACAGGAGAGAGAGAGAGAGAGAGAGAGAGAGAGAGAGAGAGAGAGAGAGAGAGAGAGAGAGAGAGAGAGAGAGAGAGAGAGAGAGAGAGAGAGAGAGAGAGAGAGAGAGAGAGAGAGAGAGAGAGAGAGAGAGAGAGATATATGAGGTGGCATGGTCGGACAGGAACGCACTCACAACTCTGCGGGGAATACAAACCACATTTCATTAGCACCACCACCACCGTCACCACCACCACCACCGCCACCACCCCTTTTCCATACCCCTTCAACAACCCCTTCCTCCTCCTCCTCCTCCTCCCTCTCACCTGATTACCGTACACGAACCCCCAACACACACCTTCTAATCAAGCCTCAATGCGCTCTCTCTCTCTCGATCTCTCGCTCTCTCTCTCTTCCTTTTAATTCCTCCTGTATCCCTTTTCTCTCTCACTCTTCCTTTTTCCTTTCCTCCAACCTTTCTTCCACTCTCCCTCATCTTTGCCTCTCTCCCTTCCTTTCTTTACTTTCCTCTCCTCTATCTTTTTTTCTCTTCTTTACTTTTACTTTCCCAACACTCCTTTCATTTTCTTTTCTCTCTCTCTTCACTCTCTTTTTCTTCCTTAATTTCCCTCTCTCAATCTTTCTTTCCCTTCTTTCAAATCTCCTTTCTCAAATACTCCTTTCATCCCTTTTATCTCTCTCCCCACATTCTCTTCACCTATATCTAAACCATCTCTGTTTCCCTGTCTCTCTCCATCATCATTTCAATTTCCTTCCCTTCATTAACTCCATCTCTCCTTCGCCTACACGAGTTTCATCCCCTTCTCTACCTGTCCTACCCTTCTTCCCCTTCTTCCTTAACTTCCTCTATTTCATGTTTCCTTTCCTCCTTCATTGATCTTTAACATCCACTTCATTCTCATTTATCTCCCTCCTTCTCCTCTCTCTTTGCCTCTCTTCCTTCCTTTCCGCCCTTTCTTCACCCTTACTCTCCCTCCCCCCCCCCCTACATCCCGGAGTCACGGTACACCTGGATCTCACCTGAGGCCCACCTGAGCTCCTCGTCTGCTAATTAGTGAAGGAGGCGGTGACGAAGGAGGTGACAACTAACTTATGAACCCAGAGACTCTCCCCCACTCTCCCCTCTCCCTCTTCTCCCCTCATATTTGATTCTCCCTCTCTTCCTCTACACTTCTTTCTCCCCTATGCTCTCTACTCTTAATCCTCTACCTCTTCTTTCACTCCTACCCTCTCTCCCCTCTCCCTCTTTTTTCTCCATACCTGACTCTCCCTCTCTCCTTCTCTTTTTCCTCCCCTGTACAATCTCCTCTCACTTTTCTCTCCTCTCTCTCTCTCTCTCGCTCTTTCCCTCCTTACCTATCATTTATGTTCCTCTATTTCCTCCCCATCATCCCTTTCCTCCACATAAATCGTACCTCTCTCCTTTTTTTACCTCCCTCCTCTCTCTCTTTTTTTTTCTACCTCCCTCTTACTTTGCCCTACCTCCATTTCTCCCTCTTTCATTTATCCATTTTTCCTTCCTTCTTCTCTCCCTTTCTATTTCATTCTGCCTGTTACTGTTGCCTTTCCTCTTCTCTCCGTCTCTCCTCCATTCTCTTTCCTCCTCTTCCTCCCTTTGTCTCTCCTCCCCTCAGTGTAACTT
The DNA here is from genome assembly GCF_024679095.1 of Eriocheir sinensis. Taxonomy (NCBI): domain Eukaryota; kingdom Metazoa; phylum Arthropoda; class Malacostraca; order Decapoda; family Varunidae; genus Eriocheir; species Eriocheir sinensis. Next base: position 13,672,621 of record NC_066545.1, on the reverse strand, counting down.
TCCCTCCTCTCTCCCCTTGTTCTTTCCCCTCTTTTATATCGTTCTTCTCTCCCTTCCTTCCCCTCTCCTTCCCATCCACCCTCTCCTCCTCATCCCCCCTTCCCTTCTCATCTGCCCTCTCTTTCCCTTTCCCCTTCTTCCTCATTACCCCCTTCCCCCTTTTTTTCCTCGACCGCCCCCTCCCCCCTCCTCCCTTCCTCCCTCTCCCCTCTCATCAGGTACAATTTTTCTCTCATTCATATTTTGTCCCTTTGATTCAGAGTTGATTAGCCTCCGTCTGTTTACCTGTCCGTCTGTCCCTTTGTCTGTGTGTGTGTGTGTGTGTGTGTGTGTGTGTGTGTGTGTGTGTTTATGATAATTTTCCCCTCGTTACGCTTCTCCTTATCTTCTCTTATCTCTCGTTTATCTATTTACTCTTTTTATGGTTTATTGGGATATTGATTTTCTCTCTCTCTCTCTCTCTCTCTTAACTTTCTCCCTCCTTCCATCTTTACTCTCCTCTTCCCCTTCTTCAAGAAACAACAAAGTAATCGATCTTAAACATATATAGAAGACTTGAAACTACTACTAAAACGATTCAGACACTATTAATTATTTTCCAGTAGTAGTAGTAATAGTAGTAGTAGTAGTAGTAGTAGTAGTAGTAGTAGTAGTAGTAGTAGTAATAGCACCTTGGTATTTTTAATCAATTTACCTGTAAGTTCACCTTCACACACACGCCTCATTAAACTCAGACTTGCACAGGTAATCTAATGCATGCGTGGATTATCTTAACACTCTCTCTCTCTCTCTCTCTCTCTCTCTCTCTCTCTCTCTCTCTCTCTCTCTCTCTCTCTCT
>NC_066545.1:13631783-13651783 GCF_024679095.1 Eriocheir sinensis | reverse complement strand
ATACATACATACATACATACACACATACATACATACCATACAAAACTGTTGACAAATTGAACTAAAATGGCGTAACAAAATCATTTACTATCTGAACTGAGCTAATGACTGAGACTTGTTGAAATATGAGAGACAAGAGCGACCTGCCATATTATAACAGGTGACAAATTGAGTTAAGTGACCCAAAAAAGACTCCTGGTTGCATTTCTGGGCTAACTGAATCGCTTTTTTTTTTTTTTCATGATGGACTAAATTATTATTAAATGCACCTTGTTGAAATTTGCGGGAGTGACTAAAGTAGAATCCATAAATGATCACAAATTCAGATAAACTAGCTTACCAAAATGCCTTCGTTAAATTACTATAAAAAAAACAATACATTTCTATGCCCTGTCACCTAAAAACCAACAGGCCTTCCTCACCACATAAAAACCTACACATTTCTATGCCTTGTCACCTAAAAACCAACAGTCCTCCCTCACCACATAAAAAACTACACATTTCTATGCCCTGTCACCTAAAAAACAACAGTCCTCCCTCACCACATAAAAAACTACACATTTCTATGCCCTGTCACCTAAAAACCAACAGGCCTTCCTCACCACATAAAAAACTACACATTTCTATGCCCTGTCACCTAAAAAACAACAGTCCTCCCTCACCACATAAAAAACTACACATTTCTATGCCCTGTCACCTAAAAACCAACAGGCCTCCCTCACCACATAAAAAACTACACATTTCTATGCCCTGTCACCTAAAAAACAACAGTCCTCCCTCACCACATAAAAACCTACACATTTCTATGCCCTGTCACCTAAAAACTAACAGGCCTTCCTCACCACATAAAAACCTAAACATTTCTATGCCCCACCAAAAAATGGGGAGAGGATAGGTTAAGTATATCGTGTTTACTCTCTGGGATGCTCTAATATATTTTTTTACAGTAAGGAAACAGCTAGAGGGCAAAAAATAAAGAAAACAGTACTGAAAAAAAAGCCAGAAAATCAGTTCCTATGAAAAGGTAAAAGAGGAGCGCCCAAAAGAGAGGTCATATGTCTTGTTGAAATATGTGTCAAAAGTAAGCAAGTAAATATATCATCGATCATAAACTGAGCTCAACATATATAACGCGGTAGGAAATGTAACATGTGTAAAGGTTTGGTTACATTTCTGGGACAAGTTCATCATGGTTGCTCTCTGGACTGGGATAATAAATGCGTCTGCTTGAAATATGAGGCAAGAGTGAGCAGTAAATACACTAAATACACGTACACGCTTGGTTACATTTCAGGGCTAAGGGATTCATGGGCTTTTTTGTGTGTCTTTGCTTTCTTCAGGAGCCTGGTGGTCGGCCCTAGCTCGTCATGGCGCAGGCAGTTTTTATAGTGGCGCCATTTATCCTTGGCTCATGCTGCCCCCCGGAACTCATGATTCACTTGGACGGTATTTTCTAGCGTCCGGGTTGATGGGTAGTCTTCAGGACAGCATGTGGGTAGTCTTAGGCCACTCGGCGGTGACTGAAAAATCCTTGGCTCGGTGAATGCGGGATCCGAACGCTAACCACTCACCACCCTAACATGACCTAATAAATGGATCTGGTTGAAATATGCGACAGGAATGACATAGTAAATTTGTATTGACGCATGCAGAGCTGAACTAGACTGGAAAAATATACCGGGTTACTATTTTGGGGGCTGTATTTATTTAAACAACCTCCAATACCTTTCTTCATTTCACTTCTTTTCTTTCCTTTTAGAAGTCTGCAAACCTCACTCAATTTTCCTTTTCTTTGTACTACTTTTTTCTCCTTCACCTTTCCCCCACTCACCACCACCCGCTTCATAATGCAACAATCATCCCTCCTACTTGTTCCTCCTTTCCCCAGTCAGTCCCTAAGGCCTTCATTTTTAAGCTGAAAGGTCTGTCTAACACAATTTTTCCCGTCTTCAGCCTTCCTTCCCTGCGCCGCTAACTCGTTCAGAAGGTTCCTACTCCCCCCCCCCCCCCCTTCCTCCCTATTCTTTCATTATGCAGCAAACATCGTCCAAACTAGTTTCTTTCTTTCGTTTACTCCTTCACTCTTTTCTTTTTAAACTCTTAGAACTCTGCCAGCCACATTTAATTTTCCTTTTCTTCGTATTACTGAGGCTTAACTCTTCCCAAAATTATCTCCATTTCTTGACTACCTTCTTTTTTATGCAACAAACATCGTACCAACAAGTTTCTTTCTTCCGTTTACTTCTTCATTCTTTTCCTTTTTAAACTCTTAGAACTCTGCCAGCCACATTTAATTTTCCTTTTCTTCGTATTAATAAGGGATTAACTCTTTCCACAATTATCTCCATTTCCTCACTACCTTCTTTTTTTATACAACAAACATCGTTCTTGCTAGTTTCTTTTTTTCCGTTTACTCTTTCACTCTTTTTCTTTTTAACTCTTAGAACTCTGCCAGCCACATTCAATTTCCCTTTACTTTGTACTACTGAGGTTTAACTATCTCAAAATTTACCCCCATTTCTTCCCCTTTCTTTCATTATACAACAAACATCTTTTCTACTCATTTATTTCTTCTTTTCACTTCTTTACTCTTTTCCTTTTAGAAGTCTGCCAACCTCATTCAGTTTTCCTTTTCTATGTATTACTAAGGCTGAACTCTTTCCCAAATTATCTCCATGTCTTCCACTTTCTTTCATTATACAACAAACATCTTTTCTACTCATTTATTTCTTCTTTTCACTTCTCTACTCATTATACAACAAACATCTTTATTCAGTTTTCCTTTTCTATGTATTACTAAGGCTGAACTCTTTCCCAAATTATCTCCATGTCTTCCACTTTCTTTCATTATACAACAAACATCTTTTCTACTCATTTATTTCTTCTTTTCACTTCTTTACTCTTTTCCTTTTAGAATTCTGCCAACCTCATACAATTTTTATCTTCTTTCCATCATTGTAGCAATAACTCTTTCAATCTTCTTTTATTATACAACAGAAACATCCTCATTACTCGTTCTTTCCTCCCTCAACTTCTCTAGTCCCTTCATAGTGGAGGAGAGCTGTTTTTCTGGTATAATTTCCCCGCTATTTACCTTTTTTTCCGCGATATGAACTCTTCCTAAAGACACCTAGCCCCTTCCCCTCTTTCAATATACAACAGACATCCTTCCAAATGGTGTCTTTCTCTCCTTCACTCCTTCACCGTTTTCATTTTAAAGTAATCTCTCTGTCTATCACATTTCTCAATTTTTTTTTCCCATTTTCTTACAATTTGACTCTTTAGAAAGGTATTACTCCTCCATTTCTTTCACCCTGAGTCTAATAGTCCATCAATTTGTATCTCTCCTCCACTTATTCACTTTTTTTTTCCTTTTAGAACGCTAGCAACTACATTTAACTTTCCTTTCTTTCTTCTTCCTTCTTCCCCTTTCTTTCTTCCTTCCTTTCTTTCCTTTCTTTATATTACTGAGGCATTAACTCCTTCACCCTCCTTTTCTTACGCATTTATCATCATTATTACTCGTCTCTTCCTTCCTTTCTTTCCTTCCTTTCTTTTCTTTCTTTCCTTTTCTTTATATTATTAAGGCATTAACTCCTTCACCTTTCTCTTATTCTGTATTTATCATCATTCTTACTCGTTCCTTCCTTCCTTTCTTCCACTCCATCAAGCCCTCCTTCATTTTTTAGCAGAGAGGTCTGTCTAACACAATTTTTCCCGTCTTTAACCTTCCTTCCGGCGCTAACTCGTTCGGAAGGCGGGAATGGAGACGCCTTGACACCTCTCTTTGGGCGTTAACCCGATCTGTTAAAGGCTGTTACGGACGTTATGGACATTTTCTTTGCTGCTAACGACTTTTTCGAGGGGCGGGGGTGAGGGGGAGGGGCAGTCTTTGTGTGTGATCTTGTTTTTCTCTTTTTTTTCTTCTTTTCGATCAGGGAGAAAGGGTGTTAAGTGTGTTTGGTATGTGATTCTATTTCTTTTTAACTTATTTACTTCTTTTCTTTCATTTATTTATAATTTTCTTTAGTTTTCGATTCATCTTTTTTTGTTTTTCTTTTTTTGTGTGAATGCGTATTTCTTTTTTTTTTTTCCATTACACGTATTTTCTGTTGTTGTTTTTTGGTGGGGGGGTAAATTTAAATCTCTCTCTCTATCTATCTATCTATCTATCTTTCTTAACGTTCTTCTCCCTCTTTGTCTCTCCTTTCTAACGTTATTTTAACTCTACATCATCTTCTGTAACGTTCTTGCCTTTTACGTTCTTCATCTCTCCTTCATTTAACGTTCTTTTTCCTCTTCGTCTTCCCTCTAACGTTCTTTTCACCGTCTCTTCTCATTAACGTTCTCGTCTCTTACGTTCTTCATTTCTCTCCTTTTCTTCTTCGTTCTTCTTTTTCTCACTCGTCGTCTCTCCTCCTCAACGTTCTTCTCCCTCTTCGTCTTCTTTTTAACGTTCCTCTACATGTCTTTTTTCTAACGGTCTTGTCATTAACGTTCATCTTCTTTTAATGTTCTTCTCGTTCTTCGTTTCTCTTCCCTAACGTTTTTCTCCTTTACGTTCTCCTTCTAACGTTCTTCTCTAACTTCTTCATTTTTAACCTTCCTGACACTCTTCACCTCGCTCCGTCAGCCCCACACAGCCGTACAAAATCTCCACTAATTGTCGACAAGCCTCCACTTCTCGTCTTGCAGCAGCTCGGCCTCGCTAAGCCTCTCAGCGCCATCTGTGTGTCGGTCTCGGCGCGGCTAACAAGATTTCCCTACCGCCGCCAAGAAACCGTTGCATCCTCGGAGACAGTCTATTTTCACGGATGGAGAAGCAGCGACTAAAGGTGTGGCACGTGGGAAGAGAAGGTCAATGCAGTGGTTTTCCTTTAAATTAGACGGTTAATGAAAGAAAATGGGTATTCTTTTAATCATTTAGACAGTTAAAATGAAATATAGCGAACATCTTTTCACCGCTCAAGACCTATTTTCACAGTCGATGTGTCAGGAGGTCATTGTACTAGTGTCCTTTAATTCAGAGGTAAAATTAAGGTTGGGGGTATACGCTATAGCTGCGCGTGGCCGTGGTGTTCATCTCCGTTACACTGGCCCTTTCAGCTTGTGGGGGTATGAATCAGTTTTTCCCGGGGAGCATGGCCAGTGTGACATCCGGGTTACCACGGTTTACCTTCCCCAGGTTTCCCCAGGTACCCATTAATCGACCAGCCAGAAAGGGAGGATGAACAGCTGGGTGATATGCAAGCTGACTGCCCACGCCGAGATTCGATCCTGGGCCAGTCACGCTAACCGCTGTACCACGGAGTTGGTTTAATTTAGGTAGTTAAAATTAAAGGACATTTTTTTTATTAAGAGTGAAGAAAAAACGGACAGATTAAATTTTCGTCACAAAATACCTTTATTATTTAAAGGTGAGGAAATTAAGCTTAGTCAATCACTTTCCCTTCCTTTACTAAGACGAATTTTCATCACTCGAGGCTAAGTAAGTTATCATGATCAGGAGAGAAAGACACGAGGGAAAAAATTCAACCAAACGATCGAGGTAGTACTTTCCGGTCACGATAATTATTCTCTTTTTCCATCAACAAAACACCAAAAAATTAAGCTCAGCCAATCACTTTCCCTTCACAGAAAAGAAAAAAAAATCCACAATAAAAAAACGAAAAGCCGGCCAACTTCCTGAGCCAAAAAAAAATAAGATAAAAAAAAATAAAATCGAGTCAACTTCCTAAGCCGACCCGACCCGACCTGACCTGATTGACATATTCTCTTCCTCAAAAAAAACAAAAAAATGAAAAATAATAAAAAAACGAGTAAAAAAAGGGCGCCTCGTAAAGCTGATTATTCCAAGGGTTTTCGGTAATTTGATGAAGGCGCACAATAGATTGATTAACTTTCCATTAGAGGGTTAGAATGCAGGGAGAGTGAGGCCATTGATTAGGATTGATTAGCTACCCATTATGAGATCGAAGAGGAGGAGAAGGGAGAGAATGGGAAGGAAGGTCCGGCGATGAGGGAAAGGAGGGTGAAGGAGTACGGCGGGAAAGAAGGAAGGAAGGAAGAGGGGAAGGGAGGGGATGAAGGATGGGGAAGGAAAGGAAGGGGGTAAGATAGGGAGGGGGTAAGGAAGGAAGAAATGAAGGCAAGGACAGAAGGAAGGAAGAAAGGAAAGGGGGAAGGTTGGGGATGAAGGATGGGGAAGGAAAGGAAGGGGGTAAGATAGGAAGGGGGTAAGGAAGGAAGAAATGAAGACAAGGACAGAAGGAAGGAAGAAGGGAAAGGGGGAAGGGAGGGGATGAAGGAGGGGGAAGGAAAGGAAGGAAGGAAGGGGATACGGAAGGTAGATATGAAGGCAAGGAGAGAAGGAAGGAAGGAAGGAAAGCGGGAAGGTTGGGGATGAAGGATGGGGAAGGAAAGGAAGGGGGTAAGATAGGGAGGGGGTAAGGAAGGAAGAAATGAAGGCAAGGACAGAAGGAAGGAAGGAAGGAAGGAAGGGAAAAAGGAAGGTTATTAAGGAAAAACATGAGGAAGACAAAGGAGGTAGGCAGGAAGGAAGGAAAGAAGGAAGAAAGGAAGGAAGGAAGGATGGATGGAAGAATCAAGAAAGGAAATGAGGAAAAGAGGGGGAGAAAAAAATGTAGGTAGTGAACAAGAAAGACACGAAAGAAAGGAGCAAGGAAGAGAGAGAGAGAGGAAGGAAGGAAGGGACAAAGGAACGAAGGAACGAAGAAGGGAAATCACGAAGAAAGGAATGAGATAAGAAGATAAGAGGTCTAACAAGTCTTCAAGATAGCCGTCAAATCTGAGTGAAAGGTGACAGGCAGGGTAGGACAAGAGGCAGCCGTGCGGGACCTGATCAGCTGAAGTCTTGGAGGAAGGATTATGAAGGGGCTCTTGTGACCAGGGCGGGAGAGGGCGAGGACTCAGGCTCTTAGGAAGGAATCAAGGCGCCTGGAGAAGCCCTGCCGAAGATGATAAGGCAGGGCAGGGGACCGTCCGGGATAAATGTGTGATTGAACCCTGTGAATGCGGTTCTTAGGAAGGCATTAAGAGTCGTATTACAAGACAATTCGCAACCCAAAAACACATATTTGACAAGGCTTTCGTAGGTGTTGTGGGCATTTCCAAGGGTAGTTTTATGACCCTGGTGGTAGTGTAACCCTTCTTCTGTACCGTGAACCTGAAGAAACACTCATAAGAATCTGATTGACCCCTTCTTTGACCTTTAGAAATAGGAAGCGAATTTGTCTTGTAATACCGACCTTAGAGTCATATTACAAGACAAATCGCAGCCCAAGAACACATATTTGACAAGGCTTTCGTAGGAGTTGTGGGCATTTCCAGGAGCAGTTTTTGACCCTGGTGGTAGTGTGACCCTTCTTCTGTACCGTGAACCTGAAGAAACACCCATTAGAACCTGACTGACCCCCCAAGAACACATATTTGACAAGGCTTTCGTAGGAGTTGTGGGCATTTCCAGGAGTAGTTTTATGACCCTGGTGGTAGTGTGACCCTTCTTCTGTACCGTGAACCTGAAGAAACACTCATTAGAACCCGACTGACCTCCTCTTTGACCTTTAGAAATAGCTGATGTGAGAAGCGAGTGTGTCTTATTATACCAACCTAAGTTTCGGCGGTGGCGGAGTGGTCAGCGTGCGAGCGTGGTAAACCCGTGGACCTAGTTCGAGCCCCGCCAATGCACACTGATAATATTTTTCAGCCATCGCCAAATGCCAGACCAGCGTTAGCAAATTATCGTACTCAGCACACTGTTTATTCCTGGTTGCGAAAGAAAGATCAATATAGTCAACGGTTGCAATGAAAACTTTAATAGAATGACGTTATGTGTTGGTACGATAGTTTTGGAGCTGTAACTAATAAATGCAATGTTCTGAGTACGATAATTTGCACGCTGATGATATTTTCAGCCATCGCCAAGTGCCAGACCAGCGTTACTAGATTATCGTACTCAGCGCACTGTATATTGCTGGTTCTGACCCATAACTATTGCGAAATGAAGATCTATATAGTCAACGGTTGCAACGAAAACTCTAATAGAATGACGTTATGTGTTGGTACGATAGTTTTGGATGTGTAGTTACGTAATGAATGCAATGTTCTGAGTACAATAATCTCTGGTAATGCTGTGCCAGACGAGTACCCACATTGCTGCCCAGGTCTTCAATCAACCCTAACTTAAATGATTTGGTCAAGAGGAGAACCGGGGGCAGCATGGGACAAGGAAGAGTCATACATCACGGCAGCAACTATAAAAAAAATCCGCCTGCGCCACTACGGGTTGGGGTCGTCCGGGAGTCTCCTCAAGAAAGCCTACGAGCGCTACAGACATCACCGGAAATAAAAACAAAGCATTTTCCTATTGAATGAAAGGAGTGGAAAAGAAAACAAAAATTATGACTCACCACTAATGACTGTCGCTATAAATAAAGGATAAATGAGGAGATAATGATGAGTGATGAATGTGACTTTTCTAATTAACGGAGGGAGGTCAGGAGTAATACATGGCACACACACACACACACACACACACACACACACACACACACACACACGCGCACCAATCAGGCAACACACAAACACCATTATACAAGAAATACAAGACGCCGCTGTTTCAGGCTGGGAGGCGCAGCAACACAACACAAGGAGAAGATTCGGACAGGTGAACAGTGAAAGTAAAAGTAAAGGTGTGTTTCTCAGGTGTTGTTGTTGTGGTTGTGGTGTTGTTGTTGTTGTTGTTGTTGTTGTGGTGGTGGTGGTGGTGATGTTGATATTGGTGGTGGTAGTGTGGTTCATGGTGGTGATGGTGATGAGGTTGGCAATGCTGGTGGTGATGATAGTGGTGATGAGGGTTAAATGGTGATGAGATAATGATTAAAAAAAAAACTTGGATGATGCTAGAAATAATAATAATGGTAATGATGATGATGATGGTGGTGATAAAGGGTGGTGGTGATAATGATGGTGGTGATGATGGTGGTAGTGGTGGTGGTGATGAAGGGTGGTGGTGGTGGTGATAATGATGGTGGTGATGATGGCGGTGGTGGAAACTTCAGTGGTGGTTTAATGGTGTTGATGAAAGGTTTTGAAGTTCAGATGAAAGGGAAAACTGGGAAAACTGAGCGTAATTATTTTTTCACCTCTTTCCCTTTTTCTTTCTTTCATTCTTTCTTTTTCCTTCTCAATAAACTCAGCGGCCTTCACACTTAACCAAATCCCTCCAACTTCTATTATTTACGAAGCTTATCTGACTTAATATAACTGGATCACTGGAAAATATCTCTCTCTCTCTCTCTCTCTCTCTCTCTCTCTCTCTCTCTCTCTCTCTCTCTGGCACAAAAAGGCAAAACACAGGAAAGTTTGCATTGCCACGGCGCCTTTAGCTACACAGGGGGGAGGGGGGAAGGGGGGAGAGGGAGGGAGAAAGGGAGAGAGAATGGGAGAGAAGGAGGAAAAGGATAACAGGGGGAAGGGAGAAAGGAGGAACAGCAGGGAGGGGGAGGGGAAGGGAAAAGAGAGGGGCAGGTGGGGGGAAAGGGGAAGGGGGAAGGAAGGGGGAAGGTGGGAGGGACAGTGAGGGGAAGGGACAGAAGGGAGGGGGAGGCAGGGGAAGGGATAGAAGGGGAAGGAGGGGAAAGAGAAGGACAGCAGGGAAGGGGAGGGGGGGAGTGGGGAGACGAAGGAGAGGAGCAGGGGAGAGGGACAACCGAGAGGAGTAAAAATGAAAGGGGGGAGAGGGAGAGGGGAGGGGGAGGGGGGAGGGACAGGTAGAGGGGGAGGGGGGAGGGATAGGTAGAGGGGGAGGGGCGGGCCAGGTGACGGGAAATAACAAATAACAATGAAAAAAAGGTAAACAAACTGCCAGCCACACGAGGGGAGGGGAGGGGAGGGGAGGGAGAGGAGAGGAGGTGAAGGAGGAGGGGAGGGAGGGGAGGTGAGGGGGGAGGGGGAGGGAGGGGGAGGGCAATGATTGGGAAGCGATTGACATGACAAAAACGATGATATAAAAAACAAGAAAGAAAAAAACACAAAGGAAGGAAGAAAGGAAGGAAGGAAGGAAGGAAGGAAGAAAGGAAAGAAGGAAGGAAGGAAGGAAGGATGGATCAAGAAAGAAAAGGAGGAAGAGAGGGAGAGAAAAAGAGGAAGGTAGTTAAAAAGGAAGAAACGAGAGAAAGGAGCAAGAGAGAGAAAGAGAGAGAGAGAGAGAGAGAGAGAGAGAGAGAGAGAGAGAGAGAGAGAGAGAGAGAGAGAGAGAGAGAATGTTCTTCCCTCCTTTCTCATCCTTCGCTATCTTCTTGCATTCTCTTCCCATCTTCTTCTTCCTCTTCAACCCGGACTCAAGATTAACTCTCTACAGAAGATCAAGAATGAGCTCCGGGAGGCAGAATGAGACAAGCTAGATGGCGCCACTATAAACACTCGCCTGCGCCATAACGGACTGAGGATGACAACAAGACCTTACCAAAACAGTGTACCCATGCCATAATCTTAACGTAAAAGTACTTAGTAACATGACACTAACTGGACTAACTGTAACCTGACACTAACTAACACTAACTGACTAACTAACTGACTGACTAACTAACACTAACTGGCTAACTAACTGACTGACTAACTGGCACTAACATGACACTAACTGACTAACTAACTGACACTGACTAACTAACTGACTGACTAACATGACACTAACATGACACTAACTAACTGGTAACTGGGAAAACTGAGCATAATTGTTTTTCCACCTCTTTCCCTTTTCTTTCTTTCATTCTTTCTCTTTCCTTCTATATAAAATCAACAACCTTCACACTTAACCCAATCCCTTCAACCTCTATTATTTACGAAGCTTATCTGACTTATTATTACTGGACTAACTGATCTCGCAACATGACACCAAAAAATCACTAAGGCACTGCTCCACTACCCCGTCCTTGGCACTACCTGGCCGGCACTCCCTCGCCGCTAACCCGATGTGCCACGGCTGACCAAAGAAGACCCAGGCATGCAAAACAGCCGTCCATTCCAGCATATGTTGTACCCAGGGAAGTAACATGACCTAACTCTCTCTCTCTCTCTCTCTCTCTCTCTGCAATTTTTTTTCCTTGCTTGGTCATTTTTCTCGTTCCTGACTTATTTTCTGTATTTTTCTGTCCTTGTTTTTTTTTTGTTTTTTTTTTACTCAAGTCGCTGGGTCTATAATTTGTTCTCTCTCTCTCTCTCTCTCTCTCTCTCTCTCTCTCTCTCTCTCTCTCTCTCTCTCTCTCTCTCCAAGGCCCAAGAAAAATATATCCTCGTATTTTTCTCCCCAAACGACAGACAAACAGACAGACAGACAGACAGAGCCGCTGCGGGGGATCAGCGAACCGCGAGTACTCTGGAGGAAGGACGAAAGAGAGAGAAAAAAAAGGGAGTGGAGAGGAAAGAAAAAAATGATAGTTACATTTTTTTACTTTTTTATGGCTATCGGTTCGCCTCATTTAATCCCTTATGTCACGCACGCAGCCAGGTAAAAGACTTAATTAGTGGTGCACCTGTCTGTCAGCTATCCAGTCAGCCAGTCAGTCAATCGATCAGTCAGTCAGCCAATCAGTTTTCAATTAATACATCTCTTCAGTCATTCAATCAGTCACCTCTTTAGTTAGTCAGTCAATCAATCAGTCAATCAGTCAATCAGTCAGTCAGTCAATCAGTTTTCAATTAATTCATCTCTTCAGTCATTCAATCAGCCACCTCTTTAGTCAGTCAGTCAGCCAGATAGTCAGTCAGTCAATCAGTCAGTCAGTCAATCAGTCAGTCAGTCAGTCAATCGGTTATCAACTAATGCATCTGTTCAATCATTCAGTCAGTCACCTCTTCAGTCAGTCAGATACCCAGTCAGTCAGTCAGCGAGTTGTTTATTCAGTCAGTCAGCTAGTCAGTCACCCAAACATTTAATAAGTTGGCTCAGTCATCCAGTCAGTCAATCAGTCAACCAGTTACTGAGTCAACCAGGGGATCAATGCGTCAATCAGCTATTCAGTCAGTCAGTCAAAGTCAGTCAGTCAGTCTATCAACTAGTGTAAGCAATTCAAAGGTATGTGTGTGTGTGTGTGTGTGTGTGTGTGTGTGTGTGTGTGTGTGTGTGTGTGTGTGTGTGTGTGTGTGTGTGTGTGTGTGTATCGGTCTGCAGCTCTACACGCACACACAACAGCCACCGCCTAATCTGGGTGGGTGGGGGAGGAGGAGGGGAAGGTAAGGGGAGAGGGGGAAGAGGAGGGGGGAGGAAAGAGGGGAGGAGAGAACAATTCGATAGGAGAGTGAGGCGAAAGAGGAGAGGGAGGAGGAGGTTGAAAGGAGGGGAGCAGGGGAGACAGGCGGAGGAGAGGAGGAGGAGGAGGGACGAGAGAGATGGAGGAAGGAGAGGGGGGGATGACAGGTGAGGGAGGGGAGGTAAAATGGAGGAAAAGAGAACGTAAGGGGAGGAGGAGACGAGGGAAGAGAGAGAACGAGAATATAAAGGAGAGATGGAAGAGAAGAAGAACGAGAGAAGAACGACGAGGAGGAGGAGGAGTAGATAGGAGGGAATGGAGGAGAGAAGTGAAAAAAGATGAGGGGAGGAAGAGGTAAAGAAGGAAACAACGACAAGGGTACAAGAAGAAGATGGAGAGGAACAAGAACGGAAAGAAGAGGAAGAAAAAGAAGAAAAGAAAGAAGAGGGGAAAGAATGAGGGGAAGAAAAGGTAAAGAAGGAAACAATGACAAGGATGCAAGAAGAAGATGGAGAGGAACAAGAACAGAACGAAGAGAAAGAAGAAGAAGAGGGGAAAGAGAATGAAGGGGAAGAGAATGAGGAGGAAGAGAATGAGGGGAAGAGAATGAAGGGGAAAAAAAGGCGAAGAAGGAAATAATGACAAGGGTACAAGAAGAAGATGGAGAAGAACAAGAACGGGAAGAACAGAAAGAAGAAGAAGAGGGGAAAGAGAATGAGAGGAAAGAGAATGCTAGAAGATAGCGAAGAGTGAGAAAGAAGGGAGGAAGAAAAACGTGAAATGGAAGAAAACGAAGGAGATGAGAGAATGATGAGGGGAAGAAAATGGAGGGAAGAGATTGAGGGGAACAGAATGCGAGAAGATGACAAGGGAACGAGAAGATAATGGAGGAGGACAAAAACAAGATGGAGGAAGGAAGAGGGGAAGAGGATGGGTGAAAGAGGATGAGGGGGAGAGGATAAAACAATGAGAATGAAGTTGAAATGAAGAAGATGAGGGGAAAAAGATAAGGGGAAAGGAGAATGCGGGAAAGATGTTAAAAGATGACGAGGGCACGAAAAGATGATAGGGAAGGAGACAGAAGAATAAAGAAGAAGAGGGGAAGATAAGGAGAAGAGCATAATAGGAATGAGAATAAACAGAAAAAAAAATAAAAGAAGATAAGGGGAGGAAAATGAGGGGAAGATGAGGGGAAAAAGATGAAGGGAAAGGAGAATGAGGGAAAGAAGAGGGAAAAGGATAAAAAGAAGAGCAAAATAGGAAGATAATGAAGAAATGACAATAAACAGGAAAAAAAAGAAAAAGAAGATAAGGGAAAAAAGATGAAGGGAAAAAAGAATGATGAGAGGGATAGATAACATAACACAGGCCCTTCATGGTACGCCGCAAGACCGAGCATCCATCTAACCAGCGTTCTCACACCTGGACACACGCTTCCCACGCTCACCTGGGCTTATGTACGGACACGTATGAGTACAGGTGAGGGGGAGGGGAGGAGGAGGAGAAAGGAGGAAGAAGAGGAGGGGGGATGGAGGAAGAGGGATTGCGGTATGCCAGAAATAGAGCAGAAAGGAAGGAAGGAAAGAAGGAAGGATAGAGGAGATTGTATGCATGGGATAAATGAAGCGAGAATGATAAAGGAGGAGGAGGAGGAGGAGGAGGAGGAGGTTGTGTATATAGAGAGATATGGTCAAGAAGAATATGATAAGGAGGAGAAAGGGGAGATAAAGAGGAGGGCGAATGTATGACGTGGAGAAATGAGATGATGATAAAGGAGAAGAAGAAAAAAACAAGAATGATGAAGAAAACAAGAACAAGAAGAGATGAAGAAAAGGAAGAAGAATAACAAAAAGAAGAAAGGTGGAAAGAAAGGTAAAGAAAAAAGAACAAAAAGAACAAGAATGAAGAAAACGAGAAGAACAAGAAGAGAAAGACGAAGAAAAGAGAAGAAAATGATAACAAAAAGAAGAAAGGTGGGAAGAAGGGTAAAGAAAAAAGAACAAGAAGAACAAGAATGATGACGAAAACAAGAAGAAAATGGAGAGAGAAATGAAGAAAAGGAAGAAGAAAAAAAGAAAAAATGAAAGAGAAAAAAAACAAAATCATAAAAAACAATCAACTAAATAAAACAAAGAAAACAAGTAATACACACACACACACACACACACACACACACACACACACACACACACACACACACACACACACACAAGAAGGGGGAACGCGTTAGGTCAGTGCAAAGGAATGAGAAATGAATGTTCTTGGGGAAGGGAGGAAAGGGAGGGAAGAGCAGGGGAGGGAAGGGAGAGAAAGGGGGGAGGGGGGAGGGGGGGGTAGCCAATCAGGGCACGAGGATTCCCCGAACACGCGAGGCTGGAGAGAGAGAGAGAGAGAGAGAGAGAGAGAGAGAGAGAGAGAGAGAGAGAGAGAGAGAGAGAGAGAGAGAGAGAGAGAGAGAGAGAGAGAGAGAGAGAGAGAGAGAGAGAGAGAGAGAGAGGTTGTTGAGAAGGATATTGAGGTGAAGGGGGGGGTACAAGAGGAGGAGGAGGAGGAGGAGGAGGAGGAGGAGGAGGAGGAGGAATCCCTAGGTGGGTCGTGAGTGAAGATTCTGGACATGTGTGTACGTATGTGCGTGTGTGTGTGTGTGTGTGTGTGTGTGTGTGTGTGTGTGTGTGTGTGTGTGTGTACGTTCCAGGCGGTGCACACTCCCTTATGTATGCAGGATTCAGTGAGAGGTGAAGGAAAGGGAGAGAGAGGAAGAGAGAGGGAGAGGGAGGGAGGGAGAGAGGGAGAAGGGACGGAAGGGGAAATGGAGGAGGAGGGAGAGATTGAGGGATGGAGTGAGGGGTAAGAGAGGAAAGAGAAAGGAGAGAGAGAGAGAGAGAGAGAGAGAGAGAGAGAGAGAGAGAGAGAGAGAGAGAGAGAGAGAGAGAGAGAGAGAGAGAGAGAGAGAGAGAGAGAGAGAGAGAGAGAGAGAGAGAAATGGTAGAGAGAAAGGAAGAGAAAGGGATTGAGAAAAGAGAAGAGAAACGGGAGAAAGAAGAGGAGAGGGAGAAGGAGAAAGAGAGAGAGAGAGGACATGAATGAGATGAGAGAGGAATGGGAAAGGAAAGGAAGAGAAAGGGAATGAGAAAAGAGGAAAGAAAAAGGGAGACAGAAGAGGGAGAAAGAGAGATAGAGAGAAAGGGAAAGGGAGGAAAGAAAGAGTAAGGGATTGTCATCGGAAAGAAAGGAAAGACGAGATGACAGAGAGAGTGACATGCTGAAAAAAAAAAAGGGAGGAGAAAGAAGGAAAAATGGAGCGATATAGGGTTATGTTAGCATGGGTTAGAATGAAGGAGATTGAGTTAGGTTGAACAAGAGTGTGTTAGGTTAAGTTAGGTTAGGTTTGGATGGGTTAGGTGAGGTTGAGAAAGGCCACATAGAAAATAAATCATGTAAGGTTATGTTAGCATGGGTTAGAATGAAGGAGATTGAGTTAGATTGAGCAAGAGTGTGTTAGGTTAGGTTAGGTTAGGTTAGGTTAGGTTAGGTTTGGATGGGTTAGGTGAGGTTGAGAAAAGCCACATAGAAAATAAATCATGTAAGGTTACGTTAGCATGGGTTAGAATGAAGGAGATTGAGTTAGATTGAGCAAGAGTGTGTTAGGTTAGGTTAGGTTAGGTTTGGATGGGTTAGGTGAGGTTGAGAAAAGCCACATAGAAAATAAATGATGTAAGGTTATGTTAGCATGGGTTAGAATGAAGGAGATTGAGTTAGATTGAGCAAGAGTGTGTTAGATTAGGTTAGGTTAGGTTAGGTTAGGTTTGGATGGGTTAGGTGAGGTTGAGAATGGCCACATAGAAAATAAATGATGTAAGGTTATGTTAGCATGGGTTAGAATGAAGTAGAATGAGTTAGGATGAGCAAGAGTGTGTTAGATTAGGTTAGGTTAGGTTTGGAAGGGTTGGATGAGGTTGAGAAAGGCCACATAGAAAGGGAGCGATGTCGGGTTATGTTAGCATGGATTAGAATGAAGTAGACTGAGTTAGGATGAGCAAGAGTGTGTT
Organism: Eriocheir sinensis; assembly: GCF_024679095.1. Classification (NCBI taxonomy): domain Eukaryota; kingdom Metazoa; phylum Arthropoda; class Malacostraca; order Decapoda; family Varunidae; genus Eriocheir; species Eriocheir sinensis. Next base: position 13,635,465 of record NC_066545.1, on the reverse strand, counting down.
AGATTAGGTTAGGTTAGGTTTGGAAGGGTTAGGTGAGGTTAGGAAAGGGTAATAGAAAGGGATTGTGAAAAAAGGAAAAGAGGGGAAAAGGGGAGGAAAGAGAGAGGGGAAATGAGAAAATAGGGGACAAGGAGAGAGGAAGGGGAGAGAAGGAATGAGAAAGGGAGAAAGAGGGGAACAGGGAAGAGATGGAATGAGAATATAGGAAGGAGGGGAAACGAAGAGAGGAAAGGGAGTTAGGAAATGAGAAAGAAGGAAAGAGGGGAAAATGGAGAGACAGGAAAGAAAGAGAAGGAACAAGAAGAGGGGAAAGGGAGAGAAAAAGGAGAGATGGAATGAGAAAAGAGAAAAGAATGGAAAAGACGAATGGGAAAGGGAAGGAGAAAGGGGGAAAGAGGAAAAAAGAAGAGAAAAAAAGAGGATGGAGGGGTCGATAATGGGTATATAGAGAGAATGAGAGAGGTAGAATAGGTTGAGGTTAGGTTGAGGTAGAGGGGGAAGAGGGGAACTGGGGAAAGGAAAAGGATAGAAGAAACAAGAAAGGGGGAAAGAAAGAAAAGGGAGAGAAAAGGAAAGAGAAACACTTGAAACACTTTATTATGCTTACAAAAATAAGGCATAGGAAAGAGATGGAATGAGAAAAGAGAAAAAAAGAGGGAAAGAAGAAACAAATGTGATAGACAGAAAATATGAAAAAAAAGTAAAGGGACAAGGGAAAGAAGAAGGGCATAGGAGAGGTTGGGAATAGGTGGATACAGAGGGTGAGAGGTGAAATAGGTTGAGGTTGCGTTAAAGAAGGGGGAATTTTTTTTCTTTTTTTTTACAGCTAAGGAGACCGTTCAAGGGCGTAAAGAAAATATAAAAAAAAAAAGCCCGCTACTTATTGCTCCTGAATAGAGGTAGAGTGGAGAGAAAACGAGTGAAAGAAGAAAGAGAGAGAGAAAAAGGAGAAGGGGGTTAAGTTGGGAAAGGGTACCTACATGGAGAATGAGGTAGATTAGGCTAAGGTGGGAGGGAGGGGGGTCGAGAAGGGGGGGGGGGGTTGAGATAGGTAGAGAAGCAAGGGAGTTTTAATTATCAAGGTATTGTATAACGTAATGTGGAGTGTTAAGGAGAGCGTGAACACCTAAATGAAAACACAGGTACGCCCTCTCTCTCTCTCACACACACACACACACACACACACACCTGTCTTCGTTAATGAGTCCAACACCACCTCAGAGGCACCCACTCACACCTGCACACCACCACCACCACACCTGAATCTTCATCACCACCACCACCACCACCACCTTCATCATCACCACTGCCGTCACTACCACCAGCAATATCTTCATCACTATTACCTCCATTATCACCACTCCCTTCATCACCAATACTAGGATCATCACCGCAACTCAAATCAACACATCAATTTTGTAACACTCATGACCTCCTCGCTATGATAGAACACAACATAACACAACACTCAGGTAACATAACACAGGTAACACAATACAGGTAACACATCGGAACACAAGGCAACACAACACCACGCAATTCAACGCCATTCCACGCAACACAAAGAGAGGTGAGGCGTGTAACTCAAGAGGTCAGAATGGAGTAGGTATTGTACGAGACCGAGACGAGTATTGATATTGTCTCGTGTTTCTTTTTATTTATTTATGCTCTCGTTTATTTAGGTTATTCATTATTTATTCATTCACTTACTTCCGAAAATCCATTAGGCCTATGAAAGGTTTATATATATGTTATGAGCTTTTTTTTTTTGCTGTATTATCATTTTTACTTTGCTACAAGTTATACTACTACTACTACTACTACTACTACTACTACTACTACTGTTACTACTTTTTTCCTTTTTCTTTTTTTTCTTCTTTTTTTTCGGAACCCTCAAAGATTCTTCCCTTCCCTTCCTTTCCTTTCTTTCCCTTCCCTTTTCTTTTTTTCTGTTCCTTTCCCTTCCTTCTCTTTTCTATTCCTTTTTCCTTCTTTTATCTTGCCTTTCTGTCTCTTCTCCCCTTCTACTACTACTACAACTACTACTACTACTACCATCCATATATTAACCTGTAGTAGTAGTAGTAGTAGTAGTAGTAGTAGTAGTAGTAAGTAGTAATAGTAGTAGTAGTAGTAGTAATAGTAGTAGTAGTAGTAGTAATAGTAGTAGTAGTAGTAGTAGTGACACCATCGTCCACCTTCAATCCAGTACTCCCCCCCTCCCCCCCCACCCCCACCCCCGTCCCCAGGTAATCACTGTGCACCTGAGCTCCCCGTCTCCTCTGTCTACCTGTGTGTGTGTATGTGTGTGTGTGTGTGAATGAGAGAGAGAGAGAGAGAGAGAGAGAGAGAGAGAGAGAGAGAGAGAGAGAGAGAGAGAGAGAGAGAGAGAGAGAGAGAGAGCGTGCGTGTGTATGTGTGTATCTCTATCTTTCCTCCCCTCACTCTCTTAATCACATCATATACAGAAATAAAAACCAACCTCTCGTCCCCATCTCTCTCTCTCTCTCTCTCTCTCTCTCTCTCTCGCCAGGTAACTCTTAATGATTAATCAAGACCCCTACCTGTACTGACCCACTTTTTAGGACCAGCCATTTAGGAAGGGTCAGTCAGGTGGGAGGCAGGTAGGTAGGAAGGTAGAAAGAAGGGAAAAGGAAAATTGGGAGAGGAAAGAAGGGAGAGGGGGAGAGGGGAGAGAGAAACAGGTGGGTACACTCAGGTAACTCTCCCACCCCATTCATCATCCTATGTTCTCTCTCTCTCTCTCTCTCTCCTAACGTTCACGAAAATAAAAAGACAGAAAAAAAATCACTAACACAATACCAGACCCACAAGATCGTGTTATTTCAGATGAGGGGAAGGGAGAGGTAATCTAAGTTAACCTCCCCCTTCCACCCTCCCCATTCCCCTTTCCACCCTCCCCTTCCCTCTTCCACCCTCCCCTTCCCTCTAAGTTACCTGGTCAATAAACAAAAATTGCGTGTCGACCGAATACCCGTGCTACAAGACGGTACAAATTGCAGGTGAAAAGAATCAGGTGAGAGAGGGGAAGAAGAGGTGGAGGAAGGGGGTAGGGGAGGGAGTCTAGTACAGGTAACCCCCTCCTCCCCCCCCCCTCCTCTTATCACCTAAGTTACCTGGTGAATGCTAATTAATATGTTACCTTGATACTTGTGCTTTGTAATGGTACTCTAGGTGAGGGGAAGAGTTGAGGAAGGGGAGGGAGAGAGGAAAGGGAGGGAGAGATTATGGGAAGAGAGGAAGGGGAGAGGGAGAGGGAGGGAAGAGGGAGAGGAAGATGAGGGGAAGAGGTGAGGAGGGGGAGGAGGAGAGGAATGGGAGGGAGAGATTATGGGAAGAGAGGAAGGGGAGGGGAAGAGGAAGATGAGGGGAAGAGGTGAGGGGATGAGGTGAGGAAGGGGAGGAAGAAAGGAAAGGGAGGGAGAGACAATGGGAAGAGAGGAAGGGGAGTGGGAGAAGGAGAGAGGGAGAGGAAGGGAAGGGGGAGAGGAAGATGAGGGGAAGAGGTGAGGGAGGAGTGGGAGAAAGGAAGGGGAAAGAGAATGGGAAGGGGGAGGGAGAAAGGAAGAGAAGGGAGAGAGGATAGGGAGGAAGAGATGATCGCTGAAGAGATAAGGAAGGGGAGGAAGAGAGGAATGGGTGCTGGGAGTGAGTTCTGGTA